>NC_141255.1:15471153-16071153 GCF_054856555.1 Leptonotus elevatus | reverse complement strand
AGGACTTTGACCTTTTCGGTCAGCAGCAACACTTCCACTCCCATCATCAAGCCCACCAGAAGAGGTTCTTCCGGGAGGCCTCGGGGAAGCAACAGAGGCGGCCCTTCGGAGAAGGTGGCGGACTCTTTGATGACATGTTTGAGGACTTGGAGAAAATGTTCTCCTTTAACACACACGCTACCAGGAGTGACAGCAAATTCCAGCGCTCAACCAAGCAGCACTGCAGGACAGTGACACAGAGGAGGGGCAACATGGTGACCACCTTCACCGACTGCTCCTGAGACAGAAGGGGGCGTGGGGGGCTCCCGGGAAACTGCTGGGTTTAGTTTGGAAATTGAATGCTAATTTATCACATAGCTTTTTGGTGACTTTCAGTATAAGATTTGTATTCAAGGAACAAAGTGGGCTTTCAGTCACTTCCAATTAGGTCAGCTTGTTTACTTGCTCAGGAATCGACATAAGCTCGTGCATTCTTTGCTTCAACAAGCTGCACCTTCAAAGAATTTTGAACAAGCCTGGACTGAATAAGAAAAACAAAAAAACAAGCACTTATGTTATATTTTGCTGGAGATGTTTTTAAATATTTTCATGTTAAAACTAAAACCTCAAGTTGATCATGTGCAATATTCAGCACTTTTTGCTCTTCATGTTGCCTATAATGCATAGACAGTGCTGTTTGAATAATCATTGTCTAAATGTCTGCACTTTGCGTGTGTGCGCGCGTGTGTGTGTGTGTGTGTGCGCGTTGATTGGACGATGTTTGGAAATGGAATAAAAAAAAAATTGGAATAGGACATGTTCTTCATGACTCTTTACTATGTGTGTCGAAGATTTGCTAATATACTTGTAAATGACCTCATGAAGGAGTCTTACGACAATTATTGACCAGATTTCCTGATGAAAACATGTCAGGTTCAGAGATTTTGTCAAAGGGGCCCATTCAAGCCTCCTTTAGCTACTATACTGTCCCGGTTAGACGCGCAATTCACGCTGTATCCAAATCAGATTAAACTATTCTTACGGAAACAGTCAATGGAGCAACAAACACTAACCAAATAAAATATTGATGAGTGGTGGGTGGAATGTTGAGGGAAGCACAATACATTGTACTACAATCACCATGGATACTGAATGAACTACTGAATTTATCACATAAAAATACAGGGGAAATTGATTTTCTTTGTAATGACCGCTCTAAACCACTAGGTGGAGTCAAATCCCATTTACAGTTTTTCCTCCATAGGTTTGGCACATTTCTTGAAACTGAGATGACATTTTCAAAATACCATAGACAAATCCCTAAACTACCTTACTATTGGTCTCAACTGAATGGCATTTCTCATTGCTTTCATCAAATTGCCAATGTAGTACATGTCTCAATTGCCTTTTACGAATATTGTAACGTGTTGTGGCTGATCAGCCATGGACGGCGCAGCTGGATAGCAACAAAGGAAATGGAAGTCCACGGGCTTCCTTCATTAAAAGGAAAACAAAAAACAGTGGGCTTCTCGGCGCTACCACGTGTCACGATAAGCGTACACATCCGCTGCCTCAAAAACATTGATGTAATGAAAAAGTGCTGCATATGCAAAACAACATCAAGGAGGGGCCACCCTGTGGCTCGGTGCCACACTGCAGATTGTTCAGAATCTGAAAGCCGCTAATGCAGTGAATGCATGCGAACGTATAACAAATGTGTGAGATGTTCACAGACAGCTTTGACTTGTCGCAAAGACATTTCGAACATACTCAAACAATTTTTTTACTGTCTGTGAAGATCTTTTGAAGCCTTTGCCAAACCCTGACAAAAACTTCAAATGAGCTACTTTCGCATACGTTTGTGCTCAGTGAGATACAGGAACTTTTCATTTGTGGATTTATTTAATTTTCCACTATGTCAAAATTATGCCGACACTGGGAACTATTACACTTATTTTTAACTTAGCACATGCTAATGACCCTGGAAGCTCCCTACAATTTTTTTTTATAATTTTCAAACAAAGCTGTCAATTCTTTAAAATTATTATTTTTTTAATGCAAATATTTTCTCTTTTTTTGCAAATGAATATCGGCTTGAAACATCGGTTATTGGCTCCTTGACTACTAATAATCGGCAATTGAAAAAGACAACATATAGGTCTATCAATATTGTTAAGACAACAGCAATGTTGGACCATAAAAATCTTCAGCTGCGTTTCCCCTCTTGGAATTAATACAGGATACCTAATATTGCATTAGCTTTGCCTGAATCAGTTGTGTTGTGTGTCTCCACCTCTGGGTCAGCAGACCTCCTCTGGCTGATATTTAGCACAGCTGTCATGAGTGCATTGTGGATGCTCACCTCCTTACTGAGTTTAAAAGAAGGCTTGTACTATTTTTCCGCAGAAATGAGTGGGAAGAAGAACAACAACGAGATTCCTGCCATTACGCTCTGCAATGGTGCAAAGATGCCCTTTGTGGGGCTTGGGACGTGGAGGGTAAGACTTAATATTTGGATACATACGATTTGAGGATGTATTGTTTCGTTTGAATCAGATGTTAATAACTTCCCTGTCTTTTGAGGTATTTTGAATGAAATATGCGTTTGACAAATATTTCTGTTAGTGAAATGGCGTGGTACAAGTCCAAGCGTGGAAAAGTCTCGAAAATGCTTCCAATGGCGGAAACAATAAGCCTGAAAATGTTGAATTTCTTCTTTCACAGTGTGATTAAGAAAACACTTGCCAAGAGACGGCAAATAAATGTCTTGTGCGTCTGCGAAGTATAGCAAAGAGTGAACTACTCGTTTCTATTCCTTCTTCATTGATAATGTGTTAAACAAGATCATGTGCAAACAAGCCGAGTGCGACCCAATGACACAACAAATCAATTCAACAGGGATAAGAAGTACTAATCTCCAGACTTAAATTCTATAGAGCACACATCTTACGTGCTGTGGAGCATCCAGAAGGTTTAAGGAGGCAAAAAAATGCAAGGTTTTAGACTGTCCGAAGTGCATTTTATGTGCTCAAGATGAGCCTGAAGGGAGTAACGGCCCATTCAATCACCCTCTGGCACCACCAGGCGGACTCAGGAAAGGTGATTGAGGCGGTGAAAGCGGCGATTGGTGCCGGCTACCGGCACATCGACGCGGCATACGTGTATGAGAATGAGGAGGAAGTCGGCGCTGGCCTTCAAACCGTGGTTGAGCAAGGCGAGGTGGAGAGGGAGGAGCTTTTCATTGTCAGTAAGGTAAACCTTCAACGTCTTCATTTCCGTAATCCACCACTATTGTGGACAAAAGGTAAAAAATTGCAAATGCCACTGCCATGACATCATGGCACCTGCGGCCAACTGGATGCCATTTTCTGCAGTTATGGTGCACCTTCCATTTATCATCTCTGGTGAGAAAGGCCTGTGAGAAGACTCTCAGTGACCTCAGACTGGACTACCTGGACCTGGACCTCATTCACTTCCCAATGGGCGTCAGGGTTTGAAACTCTCCTCAAAATAAATCAGCCAACAATTGATTGGTCCAGCTTGGAAGTAAAAGCTCTGACTTTGCCACCTGCAGGCTGGGGAAGAGCTCTTTCCTTTGGATGAGCACCAGCAGGTCATCCCTGACGGCAGCAGCTTCCTGGACACTTGGGAGGTGACAGGAGCAACTGGTCTCAAGAAACAGATGCGTAAAGAGGCGTGACGTGTCACTAAATTTGTGATCCACAGGCCATGGAGGAGCTCGTGGATGCCGGCTTAGTCAAGGCTATTGGTGTGTCCAACTTTAACAAGCAGCAAATCGAAGCCATTCTCAAAAACACGGCTCTCAAGTACGAGCCGGCTATCAATCAGGTATTATAAAAAAGGACGGTCAAAGAATCTATGCAACATTTGACTTGGTTCCATGTCTGTAGATTGAGTGCCACCCATTCCTGATCCAAGAGAAGCTGAATAACTATTGCCATTCAAAGGACATCGTTGTTACGGCTTATAGTCCGCTGACAGACCTTGGTAAGCGGCAGCAGAACTCAAGTAGCATATCGTGCCAACTGTAATTAGGGGAATATTGCGCTGGTGTGGAAGAATATCTCATTAATCACTTTCAAATCTGTAATCAAGATCATTACTGCAGCTCGTGGCTAAATCTGGCATGCTAGCATTTCATTTTATGCCAAATAGTCCAGCCCAGCAGAGTTTATTTACTGTAGCGATAATTGATGTTGTCTTTTTAGTAATTTGATCAGCGCTTGAGGAAGTCGTAATTCCCTCAATCGCTTATGGGGGCACCACGTTCTGTTTACTTTCAGTTTGGAGAAACACAACGAATAAAATCAAAATTCTTGTTAATTTATTCTTAATCTGAAGTCGCCACATTCAAAGTTTGTGGTTCTTTGTATTACTAAAATAATTACTAATCCACTCGGACACAAGCACGATTGAGACTGAACCAGATTTTTAAAAAAACATGCATTTATTTACTACGGTTACACATACAGATTCACAATACTGTCTACCTAACTATCATACGAAGGAAAGAATTTTTTTTAAATAAAAGTAAAACTAATAGAAATAAGAAAATAACAATTTAACGAGGTAGAAAGGAAAGGTTTGAAATGGAAGTTGCACCAGCGATTTGTCAAATTGGTTATGAGACGTGCAATTTACTGGAGTGAGTTGGATAGAGCGGACGGAGGGAAGATCGGTTGAAAAAAGAAAAAAAAACTGCTCTAAAAAAAACAAGGCAAAAGTGAAAATTATTTTTAAAAAATGTTCCGCAGTCGGACGAGGGCGACACAGCTCGACTCAGGTGCGGTCTGGACTTCAGCCGGAGTTGTCCCCTCGGCGCGCGGGAAGATCCGCGTATCAGCTGGCCAAAACCCGCTCCTCAGGCCGAGATCCGCTGCGTGTCTGCGTCCCGAGGGAGATCAGCCGTTGAACCAGCTCTCGCCGCGATGGGACTCGGAGAGCAGGTGCGGAGTGACGCACTGGACTTGCGCGATTGCTGGGTCCCAACGGGGTCACGGAAAAGTTTGTCGGCGACTGTGTTGCCGAGGTGGGACGAACACACAAAAAAGAAAATGTGAAAAATGAAAAAAACAAAACAGGATGTGTCTGCCTGACAGTGCGGGCGCATGCCAACTTCGTTGCACGGCGGTTCTGGTGCCATCGCAAAGTCCGAGACACTTGGTCGTTCAGGGAACAAAGGTGCCACGTGGTTGAGAACGTGGCAAGGCACCGGGAAGTCCTTTTGTCAGTTTGGGGCCAGACGGAGGGAAAAAGGTGGAGGATAAACAAGCACAGCGGCAGAAGACGAGAGAGCGAACAAAGCCCGCACCAGCTGTTTTAAAGTTGTGGGGCGTGTTCAAGAAGAGAGGACCGACCCCTCTCTCTTTGATTCGACTCAACTCCAAGACTTTTTAAACTCCAAATTATCTAAAGAATTAATAACTAATAATTACAATTTGGTCAGGCTGGCAAGCCAAGTTCTTCCAAGCAAAACATGTTATCGTTACACATATCGACTAATACTGCGGCACAAGGTAATTTCGTTCTTTGCGGAGTAACTAAGAACTCTCTTGAGGTTGAAATGCATATGGCATTCTTTTCCAAACACAAACAAAACATACATGGTGTGAAAAATTCAGTTGTGCGTAAGTTCACTTGTATGTGATGAATTTTTTTAGATGGAATGTGTAAGATTGCTTTGTGGGTCCTAGGTGTTCCATGTGAGGGCAGTTCCGTTCGTCCCCACTTGAAGGCGCTGTAGTCACATGTAACTTTCAAGAACGCTGGAATTTGACTGACCTGGGTTCAACCAGGCCGTCTGGTTTGGGGTTTATCTGTGATTTTAATCCACCAACTTAACAGGAGAGAGGATGGAGCCCCCGATAAGACACTTTGGTACCATAAACTCGTGGTTCTGGCGGGTGAAAAGCAAACATTAACATCCTGGTGACATGGGATTGACTTCAAAAGTGTGGAAGGCCTTTTGGCCGTCTCTGGTGAGAGTGAAAACGAGGGGGAGAGTTGCTATCTCTCACCCCAACCCCAGGTTGACCTCACGCATATTTCCAAGAGTGAAATGTTTGAGGAAAGGAGAACAAAAAAATGTTTTTATAATAATATTTGTTACATTTCTTTCCTACGTATTGTGACCATTTCTTCCCTAACCTCCAACCCTCTTTTTTGTTTTTTACTTGCAAAGGGCGTTTTCTGGTGAACCTTCACTCTTGGATGAGCAAACAGTCAAGGAAATTGCTAGAAAGTACACCAAGACGGCAGCACAGGTAACATTTTTTGTCTCCTCAGACAAAACTTTTCAGTTGTTTTGCAGCTTCTGCCAGGAAAGCAGTAATCGTGCGTCGACATTCAAATTGACTTCCGTCTTTGTAACGAATGGGTAAAGGGGGAAGTGACGTATGCCATAAAGCAGTCAGCACATTTGTCGTTTTTTGTGTGGCAGTGTTCGTACCATCCTCCTCACAGTTGCTTAATGTCAGTTAAAATGATACAGATCCCCTCAGGCTATGTATAACTCACTTAGTTGCACTAATAGCCACAGACTCAAGTATTTTGGATTTGACTGCTGAATTTATTGCTTCAAGCCAACAATAAACCCACCGTGAAAACTGGAGCAAAACACACATAGCCTACAAACATAACAATTAGCATAAACTAAATAAAGACAACTTAGATTTAACTTTCACAAAAGTATTGACAGACACAAAATAAACTAACCTCGTTGGCTGTGTGCAATGTCCAAAAAGGGAACTCGGCTTGTTTTCTTCTGTCTTCGCTTTTCTGTTTCTCTCTGATGAACTTAATTAACATCGTGTGTGTCTCGTTCTGTCTTAATGATACTTGTTAAACCCTCCTTCCTAAGCTCTTCCTCTACTCATCACTAACATACACACGCATCCACCATGCTACAGCGCCCTCTCTGGTGTGGATGACGACAAACACCCAAAAGCAAAGAAAAGAAAATGCACAAAAATGACAATGTGGCAGTTACAACATGGCAAAGGTACCATTCAACTAGTTTTAAGTCGATGTTTGATCAGAAGAGTTCTGAAATTATTTTTTGAAGGTTGAAAGGTTCATTAGTGCTACTTTAAGTCAGAAATAGCCAATGAACTTGTGACATTGCAACCAACACCATTCATGCACACTTTCGTTACGATTTACCATGAAAAAACGATTGCTTTCGGTAAGGAATTGATTTTATGCAATTGAACAAAAACAATAACAGCATGAAGAGGACAGAGCAAGACCGAAAACAAAAATGGTTATTGTATTTTACAAGTCAAAACAGGCAAAGACAGACAGAAATTAAGGCAACATTTTGAGCAGAGGACCAATTTGTACCAACCCCAAACTGAGGAATCCTCATATACCAGTGCAGTGTTGTAAACCGTCACTGATGATTTGCTATTTTAATGCCGCACATTATCACCACCAGATTCTCATCAGGTTCCACATTCAGCGGAACGTGACCGTCGTCGCCAAGTCGGTGACTCCCCATCGGATCAGGGAAAATCTTCAGGTATTCAAAGCTCAAGACACGCTTACAACAGACTATTGCTTTGGGTATGTCAAAGGTCAACAAGTTGTCACTCAACTTTTCAGGGATCCAAGCAAGAGTAGTCTGTGGAGCAGTTGATGTCATTTTGATAAGCTAGTGGCAACAACCAGCAACCAAATGGGAGCTGGGGCATGAATGCTGGTGTTCTTGGAATGGTTAAATAGTTAACAGAAAGTGGATGGATAGACTTTCAGATGTAACCACTCAGGTGGACACTGTAAATGTAAAAAGCAGTATTTATAGGACTCGAAACACTAAAAAACAAAACAAAACAAAAAACACACCATGTATACATAAATCAGGTGTTGGGAAGAAACAATGGCGAGGACATAATTAGAGTAAACCTCATTTTATAAGCCACCCATTTATTTTGAGTGTAATTTATTCCACCATTGACCACTAGATGACAGCACAATATTTTGTTTGACAATATAAATTTCAAAGAATGACAACAGAGCGTAATGTATTTCATTTTAGCGGAGTTGTTTGTTTTGTTGTTGTTGTTGTTTTACTCACTGTCAAAACCCCTCCAATCCAACTTTTTTTTTAATACCTGCTGAATGTGATGGCTGTCTTTATAATGAACATCTTTGGGCAGGATTATTGATGAATATTGTGAGATGATAAATTTGGTAAATTTGATGAGTTTGGTAATGTGCGAAAAGGAAACAGGCTTATTTACTATAAACAGAGGAATTGTACACTGTTGCACTGTGCAATATACAGAATTTGTATACTGTATACATTGTTTTTGCTCACTCTCAATATAAATGTGTTTGTATTTTAGGGTCATACTGTGTCATTATATCAAATGCCTCCCACCTGACCATCTCTTCTAAAAATCTAAAGTAATTTTCGAGCCGGCAGCAAATTGTCAAAGTGAGGCAAAACACAAAATAATTATGTAGAAACAAATACAAGTAGTACCAAAAAGAGCCACAAAAACGCCACCAATAATCAGGATTAAAAAATCAAAACAAAATATCATCATGTTAAAACAAGGCATAACAACCTCCCATTTTTTTATGTTCTTGTAACAAGAATTTGATCTTAAAAAAAAAAAAGTACGGTTGAACCTGATACCTGTTGTAATTTTGGGGGAACATGGCTCTTAAATTGTAATTATACTCTTAGACCCGCAGTTTTAATCCAGATTTAAACTGAAAACAGACAATCCATTTGTATGTAAATAATATAATAATAATAATAATAATAATAAAAGAAAAGGAAAAGAAAAAGAAGAAAAGAAAATGGATAATTTGCAGATAATAAACTGTTGGGCCTCACTCACAGCCTCGTTCAACCACACCAACCTCTTCTATGAGGTACTGCAGAGCCACAACAGCCGTTCCGTTCCGTTCCGTCTTCAATTCCGCTTATCCGGGGTCGGGTCGCGGGGGCAGCAGCTTTAGCAGGGAAGCCCAGACTTCCCTCTCCCTAGCCACTTCAGCCAGCTCCTCCGATGGGATCCCAAGGCGTTCCCAAGCCAGCCGTGAGACGTAGTCTCTCCAGCGTGTCCTGGGTCGTCCCCGGGGCCTCCTGCCGGTAGGACATGCCCGGAACGCCTCCCCAGGGAGGCGCCCAGGAGGCATCCGGACCAGATGCCCCAGCCACCTCAACTGGTTCCTCTCAACGTGGAGGAGTAGCGGCTCGACGCTGAGTCCCTCCCGAATGACCGAGCTTTTCACCCTATCTCTAAGGGAGAGCCCGGCTACCCTGCGGAGGAAACTCATTTCGGCCGCTTGTATCCGGGATCTTGTTCTTTCGGTCACGACCCACAGCTTGTGACCATAGGTGAGGGCAGGAAGGTAGATCGACCGGTAAATCGAGAGCTTTGCCTTTCGGCTCAGCTCCTTCTTCACCACAACGGACCGATACAGCGTCCGCATCACTGCAGACGCTGCACCGATCCGTCTGTCGATCTCCCGCTCTAACCTACCCTCACTCATGAACAAGACCCCAAGATACTTGAACTCCTCCACTTGGGGCAGGACCTCATCCCCAACCCGCAGAGGGCACTCCACCCTTTTCCGACTGAGGACCATGGTCTCGGATTTGGAGGTGCTGATCCTCATCCCAACCGCTTCACACTCGGCTGCAAACCGCTCCAGCGAGAGCTGGAGATCACGGCTTGAAGAAGCCAACAGCACCACATCATCTGCAAAAAGCAGAGATGCAATGTTGAGGCCACCAAACCGGACCCCCTCGACACTCCGGCTGTGCTTAGAAATTCTGTCCATAAAAATTACGAACAGAATCGGTGACAAAGGGCAACCTTGGCGGAGTCCGACCCTCACAGGAAACGAATTCGACTTACTGCCGGCAATGCGGACCAAACTCTGACATCGGTCGTACAGGGACCGAATAGCCCGTATCAGGGGGCCCGGTACCCCATACTCCCGAAGCACCCCCCACAGGACTCCCCGAGGGACACGGTCAAACGCCTTCTCCAAGTCCACAAAGCACATGTGGACTGGTTGGGCGAACTCCCACGCACCCTCAAGGATCCTGCTGAGGGTGTAGAGCTGGTCCACTGTTCCACGGCCGGGACGAAAACCACACTGCTCCTCCTGAATCCGAGATTCAACTTCCCGACGGATCCTCCTCTGCAGCACCCCCGAATAGACCTTACCTGGGAGGCTGAGGAGTGTGATCCCTCTAAAGTTGGAACACACCCTCCGGTCCCCCTTCTTAAAAAGAGGAACCACCACCCCGGTCTGCCAATCCAGAGGCACTGTCCCTGATGTCCACGCGATGTTGTAGAGACGTGTCTACCACGACAGCCCTACTACATCCAGAGCCTTTAGGAACTCCAGGCGAACCTCATCCACCCCCGAGGCCCTGCCACCGAGAAGCTTTCCAACCACTTCAGTGACTTCGACCCCAGAGATAGTGGGGCCCACCTCAGAGTCCCCAGACCCTGCTTCCTCAAAGGAAGGCGTGTTGGTGGAATTGAGGAGGTCTTCGAAGTATTCTCCCCACCGATTCACGACGTCCCAAGTCGAGGTCAACAGCACCCCATCTCCACTATACACAGTGTTAATGGCGCACTGCTTTCCTCTCCTGAGACGCCGGATGGTGGACCAGAATTTCCTCGAAGCCGTCCGGAAGTCGTTCTCCATGGCCTCACCGAACTCCTCCCATGTCAGAGTTTTTGCCTCAGCGACCACCGAAGCCGCATTCCGCTTGGCCAGCCGGTACCTGTCAGCAGCCTCCGGAGTCCCACAGGCCAAAAAGGCCCAATAGGACTCCTTCTTCAGCTTGACGGCATCCCTTACCGCTGATGTCCACCAGCGGGTTCGAGGATTGCCGCCCCGACAGGCACCAACCACCTTACGGCCACAGCTCCGATCGGCCGCTTCAACAATGGAAGCACGGAACATGGTCCATTCGGACTCAACGTCCCCCGCCTCCCCCGGGACAACGGAGAAGCTCTGCCGGAGGTGGGCGTTTGAAACTCTTTCTGACAGGGGATTCTGCCAGACGTTCCCAGCAGACCCTCACAATACGTTTGGGCCTGCCTGGTCGGACCAGCATCTTACCCCGCCATCGGAGCCAACACACCACCAGGTGGTGATCAGTTGACAGCTCCGCCCCTCTCTTAACCCGAGTGTCCAACACATACGGCCGCAAATCCGATGACATGACTACAAAGTCGATCATCGAACTGCGGCCTAGGGTGTCCTGGTGCCAAGTGCACATATGGACACCCTTGTGCTTGAACATGGTGTTCGTTATGGTCAGTCCGTGACGAGCACAGAAGTCCAACAACAAAACACTGCTCGGGTTTCGATCGGGGGGGCCGTTCCTCCCAATCACGCCCCTCCAGGTCTCACTGTCATTACCCACGTGAGCGTTGAAGTCCCCCAGCAGAACGAGGGAGTCCCCGGGGGGAGCGCTCTCCAGCACACCCTCCAAGGACTCCAGAAAGGGTGGGTACTCTGAGCTGTTGTTAGGTGCATAAGCACAAACAACAGTCAGGACCCGTCCCCCCACCCGTAGGCGGAGGGAGGCTACCCTCTCGTTCACCGGGGTAAACCCCAACGCACAGGCGCCCAGCCGGGGGGCAATGAGTATGCCCACACCTACTCTGCGCCTCTCACCGTGGGCAACTCCAGAGTGGAAGAGGGTCCAGCCCCTCTCGAGAGGATTGGTACCAGAACCCAAGCCGTGTGTGGAGGTGAGTCCGACTATATCTAGTCGGAACTTCTCAGCCTCGCACATCAGCTCGGGCTCCTTCCCTGTCAGAGAGGTGACATTCCATGTCCCCAGAACTAGCTTCAGTAGCCGAGGGTCGGACCGCCAAGGCCCCCGCCTTTGGCTGCCACCCAGCTCACTGCGCACCCGACCCCTTTGGCCCCTTCCACCGGTGGTGAGCCCATGGGAAGGGGGACCCACGTTGCCTTTTCGGGCTGTGCCCGGCCGGGCCCCATTGGTGTAGGCCCGGCCACCAGACGCTCGCCTTTGAGCCCCACCTCCAGGCCTAGCTCCAGAGGGGGGCCCCGGTGACCCGCGTCCGGGCAAGGGAAACGAAGATCCAAAGTTTGTATTCATCATTGGGGTCCTTTGAGCCATGATTTGTCTGGTCCCTCACCTAGGACCTGTTTGCCATGGGTGGCCCTACCAGGGGCATGAAGCCCCGGACAACATAGCTCCCAGGTTCATTGGGACACGCAAACCCCTCCACCACGATAAGATGATGACTCACGGAGGAGTACAACAGCCACACTTGTTCAAATGCACAAACTGCTAATCTGACCCACAAAGTGGAAAAACTATGTAAAAAAATAAGAATTTGAGAAGAGGGAAAATACTTTTTCACACGCTGATTTGGTCGTAACGGGGAATGTTGGTCAACAGAAGCTGAATCAGATGGTGGCTTACTGCCAGAATGTTGACACATCTTCCACACTGTTGGGGTAGTCGATCATGTGATCTCTTTTTTGCGGTTGGCAGGTGTCGTCGCTCTCTGTTGGCCGTTCATTTTGACGAAGCGTAGGATGAAAAACAATGCAAGCAGATGTGTGATACGCGCCGCAATAGAAAAGGTTTGTGTGTTATGTGAGATACGATAAGTCAGTCAGAGCCTATTATGTTTTTCCGAGTATGATCATAATGTGAAAGACAACGCTTGAGGAGGATTCGGCTGTATATCTCCTTAAGACTGCAATGTCTTCCTAAAATCCCATCAAAGCGCCTTATCCTCAGCGGCAGTATTCTTTAATCATTTTTAAAGGATTGCCCACATGCTCTTAGCTGCTAATCAAATTTGCATTAAGACCTGCGAGTGACATTGGTTGAAGAAAATCCACTTTTTTTTTTGTCAGATTAACATTATATGACTTAATGCAGTGTGTCTATTAATTAAAAAAATTATAATTTGAGAGCTTGTAGCACCTTTTATTGGTGTGAGCTGTGACCTGTATTATTTTTTTAACCTCTATTTTACCAGGAACGGTGCCATTGAGGTACAATAACTTGGCAAACTTGGCAAAGACGGGTGGCAGAAAATTGCACAATAGACATGAGAGACACAACAAAGGCCGCACACATACAACCATACCACAATTGACACACTCCACATAGTAGAGTAGTAGACATTACACAGGCACGCTAATATAACAGACAAAAAAAGGCCCCATCAATTAAAAAAGAAAAGGAAAGTAGAACTTAATTAAAAAACACACTGCACGCTAACAAAAATATTTAGCCTCAACAAAAAATAAATAAATCAACGAAACAGCTTCCATTAGTCTTTCTAAGTTGTGACAACTTATTTGAATGGTGTTGAACCAACAAACAATATTACTTTGGATGAAATAACTTTTCCTCTTCAGTAAAAGATGATCAAGTACTGTTTACTTAATATCTGTTATCATAAGGACACATTTTTAAGTTGGCAACTCAAAACATGCATTACAACAACTGAATTTTCCACTTGGAAGTAGGCTAAGCTACTTTAGCTTTGAAGCATATGCTAGGCTACTTTATCTCCTTGTATTAATTATGAGTAATTATCGTTACACATTGTCACGTGACTTTCTCCAGACAAGCAATCAAACTGCATTTGTAATTAAAACACATTTTGCATTAATTAATTTATAAGACACTTAGATTTCTAAGACAGTTGAGATTTTAAACACAGAGGCACATTGCAATTCTCAGCCTGTAGGATGTAGTAGTAAGTGAAAATTGACAACACTTAACTAAACAGCAGACACTTTTAAGTAACGGTGCGACCCTCACACGTGTGTTTTAATGTAAAACTAACGAATAATAAAATA
This sequence comes from Leptonotus elevatus, assembly GCF_054856555.1. Classification (NCBI taxonomy): domain Eukaryota; kingdom Metazoa; phylum Chordata; class Actinopteri; order Syngnathiformes; family Syngnathidae; genus Leptonotus; species Leptonotus elevatus. The sequence goes on along the minus strand of NC_141255.1, from coordinate 16,057,311 downwards.
ATACAATATAAATAAAAAATCCCCTGATTCCTAACACTACAGTAATCATTAAATCACTACGCAAATACAAACAGAAAGGAAAATCTGGTATTTACAGCTTGAACGTGGTGAAAGGCATTGTGGGAGTATTCAAATTACAATTGAGTCAAAGTTGAGAAAATAAAGTTATCAAGCTAAGTTTATGAAGTTATTCCAACTTGAATTGGGTTTTGAGCCAACCAACTGAGAATTTTGAGTGTACTTGACATGCGAAATCAAGTTGATGTAATTACCATCATTATTATTTAATCTCAACTCATAAAATAGTGTTAGCAACTTATAAAGTGTATCTAAATCAATTAATTGCATTTTTAAACTTGCAATTATGTATTAAATCAAGTTGCGTTAACAGATCCTTAGTGTTAGTTTTTAGTGTGTGGGGGTGGGGGGTTAACAACAAGAATAGAAAATGAAAAATAATGGGATGTCCTTCATACTGGAAAATCATCCAATTTTTGTTTTTTTGATTTAGCTACTATCTTTTCAACAAATTAGATCCAGTGTGGGGGTAAAAGCATACAATTGTGAGGGGGAAAAAGTGACACTGGATCATGGGTGAGCTCCAGCCCATCCCAGCTGAATTTTTGTCACTAGTCATTTACAAGGCACATATCAGAAAACAACTCTTCCAACTAACAAATTCTACATTCTAATCATTTAGAGTTTCGGATTAACCTTAGATGACACACGTCTATTATCTTTACATGTTCAGATGTCGTCTTTTGGGACATTACGCAACATGGCAGGCAAGTGGTGCAGATTTTGGAGCTTGCGGCATCCATGGATGAGAATCTGACTCCTCTCAAGTTGGTGGAGGCCTAGATGGGGAAGGGCACGCCCCTCCAAGCACAGGAAGCTAACGGAGACCACCACACGGGCTCAACCGCAAGCTGAGGACGTGATTGTCTACCTGCTGCTCCAAGCATACCTCAGGTTACTTTCTAATTTGGGGCATAGCAATGAATGACTTCCAATTTGGAAAATTTTCACATTCTGGAATGAATTTTAGCACATGCAATGTGCTTTGCTGCCATTTTGAAGCTTCTGAATGGTTCTTAATAATTCTTATTCCACGAACGTAATGTTAATCAGAGCACCAGTGCTGGCACTTGGGATGAATTATTGCTTTAAAAAAGCTTCCGTTTCATTCCCCATTATTTTCTAATCTGTGTTTTGCTTGTTTGCTCTCCTTTAGAGAGGGATTCAGTTTCACTCCATGCGCCACCTACTTCAACTTCATGCTGGGCCGCAAAGCTCCCCTGCTGAAGAGCCAAAATCACACGCTGAACATGAAAGTGCGCACGGCATATTTGCACTCTTCATTGGTGAGTTGACTTTGAATTGTTGCTTCCTATTTGCTCATTTATCTGATTTGCTTTGGAGCTTTTCTGAACACTTGTGAATTTTTCTGCAAAATCAGTCCAAGAAATCGACAAATTACTTTATAAAAAAGGTAATATTGTCAGTACTAGTGTTAACTTGATCTGACATTTTAAAATGTAGTCACAGTTTTAGTCCCGTTGCAATCTCGCATGTTAGTTTTTTAATCATTGTTAGTCAACCTGTTTTTATTTAGTCCACTTTTAGTCGACTATGAATCTAGCATTTTAGTATTAATTTTAGTCCAAGAAAACATAATTTTATTCGTCTAGTTTTAGTCAACAAAAACTGTCAACATTTCAGTCTCGTTTTAGTCAGGACAATCATTTTACCGCTGTGTATTTTTTGTTGTTGTCAGCAAATGATGTCGAACATTTTGGATCTAAAACTATTTCACATAAAATGTTCTCTCATCTGTTTGGTGAAAAATAACTTCTCACACAATTACAGTGGCTACTATGGCTCCATGCTACAAGCTAGTAAGTTAGCCAGCATTAGTTAGCGGTCGGATTAACATTCTTGTTGGAACGTTCTAGCCGTTGGATTCATGTTATGTTACTATAACCGCTTCACCGTGAATCCACCTCCTGTCTGTCCCATGCGTTTGTGCATGTTGCATTCGCTCGCTGCAAATTCGAAAGGGGGCGGTGTCACTTTGCGTCACATGCAGGCTTGGGGAGTAACGGAATACATGTACCGCCGTTACGTAATCAGATTGCAATTTTTTAAAAACTGTATTACATTGCAGTTACAGGAAAAAACATGTAATCAGATTACAGGTACATTTATTAAAAATTATCTATCTATCTATCTAATATTATGGTACTTGGATTATGTTACTAACTACATTTGTTAGCAGGTAACTTGTAACTGTAATGGATTACATTTTAAAAGTAACCCTCCCAACCCTGGTTACATGACAGCGTCACAGTGACGGATTAGCAGAGACGGGATTTTACAAAGTTATATCATTTTCGTCTGGTCTTTGTTTAAGTATGAACTAAAACGTCCATAGATTTTAGTCCAGTTTTGTTAAGTAAAGTCTCGTAAGTAAATTTTCGTCTCGTCTTCATTAGTCGACGGAAATGCATATTGATTTAGTCCCAGTTTTTGTTTATAAATGTGGATTTTAGTCGAATCTTGTCTAATTTTCGTCTGGTGAAAAAAAGTGTGTTGTTGACGAAAATATTTTGATTTAATTTTCGTTAACGAAATTAACATTAAACAGTAGTACTGTACATGGACCCACATTTTTTTACACAACAATTTTAATCATGAAAGCGCAACAGCAGCACATGCAAATCTTCAGAATCCCATTTTATGTCTTTATTAACAGTATTAATGTTTTTCCTCCTACAATCTGCATTATCTGACACGAGTTGTTTATCACTTTGGGATTTTATGAACTAAATAATTTAAGATGGTCAAACATTTTGCACTTGATGTCAGGCTCTGATTGTCATGCTCCTCTTAACCTTTTTAGTCTACTGTGTTTGTGATTACAAGTTAGTTAGTTAGTTAGTTAATTGACATGTGACATCAATCGTGTATAAAACCATTGTAGTTCATGTAGATTATTATTATTAATCACCACCTGGTTATAAATTAATACTGCATTTATCGCATTCCACGCAGGGTCGAAAATATATACAGACTCGGACAGTGACTTAGTTATATTAATATCATATTATAATATTTATAATCATATTTTATTAAAAGATCATGGAACAGTGGTTCTTAACCTGGGTTCAACTGAACCCCAGGGCTTGGTGAGTCAGTCTCAGAAATTAAGCAGATGTCAAGACACTAGGGATGGAACGGTTCACAAATTCCACGGTTCGGTTCGGTTCAGTTTTTGGTTTTGTGCTCACGGTTTCGGTTTAGCTCGGTATGCAGTTTTAGAAAAAATGATTATGTCTTGGAGTAAAAAGTGAAAGTGTATATTATTCACAGCTAATTATTATAATTATTTTGACTGTATTATCATTTAAATTATTATTATTATATTTATGCCAGTGGCAGGCATAACAAATAACTGCTCTTCAATTGGATGGCAAAAGGTAAAACCAACCTGTTTGTATATATATATATATATATATATATATATATATATATATATATATATATATATATATATATATATATATATATATATATATATATATATATATATATATATATATATATATAACAGCAACATATTTCACACTAACTAGCAGTACATTTGTGACTGAGACAAGATCATTATTTCAGTATGCAAACTTTTTTTTACATTTTTGTTTGCTGGTTTACCGTGATGTTTTTCTTATGCAAAATAAGTGCCACATGTTGAAATAACAACTCTCAGATCAAATTACAATTATACTATTATAATTATAAGATGAAATTATAAATTTAAAAAAAAGGCTTATTTGATGGACATAATTCATATCGAATAGGGATAGAGTAATGTTTATCTCATGTATTGTTTTTTTCTCGCTACATGACGTGTGAATGAGCTCAGCTCATATTAGTATGCCAGTCATCTCTTCATTCACGTTCTTAGCACCACCACACTGGATTCCAAATGAAATGGACAAGATGTGCTTTAATTGCAGACTTTAACGTTTATTATGAGGAGATTTACAATACGATCAACATTTGCCTCCGAGGGCACCAATTCGACGTGTCAAGTCTGAAAGCGTCTGGGTGTATTCGGCGGGAGGCCTACGGTCGTCGGCTAGCAACGTGCTACTCTAGCATTGAATATCCTCGGGTGAAACCAAGCGCCCTCGTCCCGTTTGAAACGAAACACCTCAGTCATGAACGTAGCGATTTCCGGCCAGTTGTAATTCCGACGTCCGTTTCATGTACCAGACATTCTTGGCAGCGATGTCTTATGACGCTAACGGTGGTAGCCGACTAGCGTCATTATGAAACCCGAGACTTGAGAAGCCTAGAAGGCTGTACCTGCCCTGCTGCAAAATGATTGGCTGTCGCGTCGCTGGAAGGATATGACGCACATGCTATGAGGTGCTGCCGTAACCATGGATGCCACTGTAACTATGGACGGCGCCATATTGGCTTAGCAGCGGTCATGAGGGGGGGAAAAAAGAGTTGCGTGAAAGGACCGAACGGAGCACACACGGACCGAACCGAAACTATTTAACCGGTCGACTTTAACGGTTTTCAAAAAAAGTTCCAGCCCTACAAGACATGCACCCTACTTGGCTGCAGGTAATCACGCTTATTGCTTGACCTATCTGTGCTGCACGGAATTTGGTGCGCTCAGTAGTCGACTTGTGGCTGATGTGATGGTACGCCGTGATATGTCTTTACTATTGTAGTCCTCATGCTAACTATGTCGAACAATATAAAAAGTTGTCAGACGAATATGTGCATTGTGAATTCACATGTATAACGGAACGTATGGTGTTCCACCGGGTTCAATTCTGTGGCCTCTGCTGTTTTCATTGTATCTGCTTCTATTTAACTCATAAACAAATATTTTGGAATGCTTTTTTAATCCATCATGCTCAGTTTAGCAATCATCCTTGTATGCAAGTCATTTTTTCGTTCTGTCTTTCATGCAATAAGCACAATTTCTTGATACCATTTCCACACTGACACTGGTTTTCATTATGACAGGATGTACCAGCTCGTTGTGAGGATAAGGTCTTTCACTCCTTTTGTAACGGAAAGCAGCTGTCTCCCCCAATCCAAGCAGAAACAATTTTAAGTAAGGAAAGCGGACAAATGTGCTGGTGGAGTTGACATTGTGTAGTTGAAGTCAATGTTGTAACAAATACACCAGCTAAGTCTTGTTCAAAACGTAAATCCAACACCCCTTAAAGAGCACTAAAGAAACCCCTGCACGCAAATGCAACAACATCCTCGTCTAAAGTTGCTGAGCCACAAACGTGCACAGTCCCCAGCTCTCCATCGCAGGCGTCTTTTATTTCCCAAACTGCAGCCGAGGGATTGTGCGACCTGCGCAACTGCTACAGGAACAACTTCGGAGAATAAACGACATCTCCCATGAGTATCTGGGGCAGCCCAGTCAGTCGGGGCTGCTGTCTTGTATCAGGGAGCCTTTCAAGTCCCTGCGACTGCCCCGCAGGAGGACCATCAGCCAGACGGCCCAAAGCGTGTCAGCGGTCGCAGGCGGCTGCTCCGCCGCTGACCATGACATCATTTTTTTCTCTTGCAGTCAAATTGTAAAGCACTCAGCTATGTCTGAACTTAGTTTGCAAGATAATAAATGCAATGCTGAATTTGAATCACAGAAGTGTATTTTGTTGGATGTGTAAAAACATACGGTACAAAAGAAAACTTTGAAATCGCAATCGCCAATGAAAGTTGGTTGTGATGGGAGTAAAATGATCCAATTTTATAGTCTCCATCAGAAGTCTTGCAGCAACTTTTTGTACTAACTGCAATACTGCTGTCCCCATCGTATATTTTTAGAATCAATTATCGATTATTTAATCGATTAATTGACTAATCAGATTAATTTGCATTTTGCATTAAAATGTATTACAAAAGCATCCCCCCCCCTGAATACTGTTTAATAACCAGTCATTGGTGTTTATTTCGTACTTCGTATTCGTATAATGATGAAAATAAATAAATAACTGTTTTGGTTATTGTTCTCCAAAGTAAAAACAGATGTTTGCAAATGTTTTATTTTGATTAAACAGAAGATAATCAACCTTCTTTCAAGAAGGACTACAGAAATCAGTAAACAATTACTGTCGATATGCTGAAATCAAAGGTTTTGGACAATTTTTTATAAAAAAAATGGATTTAAACAATTACTCGATTATTAAAATAGTTGTCAATTAATTTAGTAATTGATTACTTGTCAAAAAAATCTATTAATTTTGACAGCTTTAAACTGCAATGTTAGCAAGCAGAAAAGCATGTACATTGGGACAACGAGAGGGCTGAGTACAGATCTCTGCGGGACTTCGCAGGGGTCGTTACAATACTCAGAGGTCACCTCCAGCTGGATAATCGTCCTCTCCTCGCCCTTCTTGACTTGTGATTGTTTTGAACATAATCATACTTCAAACATTGCCAGTACGTTTCATTCGATAGCTGCAGTTTGGCCTCCGGAACAAATGATTCCAAATGTGAGCTCCATAATTTTGACAAACGACCAAATCAAAGTTGGACCGATGTCATGGAACAGATTGTATTTTACACCTGATATGAGATGCAATAACTAAGTCATGCACAGACGCACAATCTAGTCATGTTAAAAGGCCTGCGAGGTTTTATCCTCATACTGTCGAATGGATTTGAAAGCCTCACATGCAGCTTCAGTCACCCGCTCTTTTCACGGTCTGACCTCTGGCCGGCGTGTACGTCTCCAGTGACGGAGCTTTCATCACTCCAAATGGAATATTCATTTGAAATATGGAATACGTCCACGACCATGTGCCACATATCAAATAAGCAGATCCAGAGACAGTGGGGAGAAAGTGATACTCAATTCAAAAGGATGGGAGAGTGATAGAAGGGGGTAATAGAAGTTGGAACAGAAAAATACTTTGTATTATTCATATATGCGTATAGCATGTTGTGGTATCCTGCGATTGGCTGGCAACCAGTTCAGGGTGTACCCCGCCTACTGCCCGAAGCCAGCTGTGATAGGCTCCAGCAGCCCCAGCAACCCTTGTGAGGACAAGCGGTTAAGAAAATGGATGGATGGATGGATGTTGTGGTATCAAAAATATAGAAATAAAAAGCATGCAGCACTGTGAATAACTGATCTTACGGATTAGACTTTATTTCCCCCTCCCTGTCCTCAAGCATCATTGAATATTCATTGAAATCGTCTTCCTTTGCTGCATGTTTGCATTTTATTCTATATTTTGATCCCAAAAATAATAAAGACAGCAGCAAAAAAAACAACAATCTAACTCAAGTTACACCTTGTCAAGGGCACCTCAATAGTCAGAAAGCAGACTGTTGTTTTTATGTTTTAATCTTTTTTCTTATTTATTTATGGCCACTGTGGGACTCAAAGCCTCCATTACCAAAGCCCCATCCATCCATTAAACAATCCTTATGTACCAGGCCTTAGAGATGCAGGGTTAAGAAGCTTGCTCATCCTGGAGGGGCTCAAAATGCACCATTTGTAACTGGCGAGGGATGGGCACCATGAAGGATTATTTGATTGTTGATTTTTAGCAATTGAGGAGAGCCCCCCCCCCCTTTTTTTTTTACACATACTGTATATTATAAACATGAAATTACATCACACCTGGTTAGTTCTTCATTCTAGGCATGGCGGAAATTAAGATTATTTTTTTTGTTTAAAAATAAAAAAATTAAAAAAATTAAAAGTAAAAAAATTTTTTTTCTTGTTTGTTTTTATTTAAAACCTCACCCCAAAAGAAGGAAATGAAGAGACATGTTTTTTTTGGGGGGGGGGGGGGTTGCTTTAAAATCTCACCCCCCAAAAAAGGAAATGTAGAGACATGTGTTCAGGAAAGCAGGTGCTGCATGGCTGCTTGTGCAACACACACAAGCAAAGAATCAGGAGATTAAAAAAATCAACCTTGTAATGGCTGAAAATTTGAATGCAGCTGAATTATGCATTGCAAAGAGGCTTCATGTCAGTAGGAGGGAACACAAGTCCTCAGCTTGATGCCATTCTTTCTTCTTGAGTTGAAAGTGGAGTGTGCGGAGCTCGTCGTCTTGCTTTTGGCCAGGAAGACAAACATTTTTTTTAGATTCACTAGTTGAAGTGTTGAATAAAAAATAAAAAAATCAGTGCAAATTCTGTAAATCGCACAAAAATAGCGTATGTTAAAAAAGTCACACTTATAGTTAATAGTTTTCAGTTAATTGTTATTCATTTGCAGGGCAGGTTTGTTGATGTTTCATCTCTTCAAGAAATGTTTTGTTTTTAGTTGAGTTTAGGGCTGTCACGTAAATATTTTTTAGAATCCATATTTCTTTGGATGATCCCGTTTTACATGAGCTACTTCCTCTCCTTCATTCTGATTCAGATTGCATCCGTCCTCTTCCTTCCTCTCCCATTTTAAGATGATTGCATAGCGCACGGCGAGGAGCGCACATGAGCAGGAGGCCTCAAAAGCAGAATTAGTGTATTCATTACTGAGGATCTGCAATCATTATGCCTGCCCCACCCTGCAGTGACGAGCTCCCGAAAAGTAACCGCTTCTTCCTTTTATAGTCAAGGGGGGTAAGCTGCTTCTCATCATCAGCCTCCACTTGATGAATTCCTTCAAAAACCGTAGCAACAATTCATCCAAAGATCCTCAAGTTCATGTTTCATTTTGTGGTCCATTATTCTTTGGATGGATTCCTGTGATCAAATATTTTTCTTTGCTGTTAGGAACCATCCTCAGATGGCTTTGATTGACACAAAATGCATTTTGTTATAGGTGAGAGGCCGTTTTAAGTGCTGCTGGATTGGTTAGCAACTTAAAAGCTCCGCAGTAAACTAATATATCATCGCTCTTATGTGAAAAACTACGACGACGTATTAGGGTATTTTTTAGAGGGTGGTGGCAAATTTGCGAGAAAAAAACTCATAAGTTTGCGACTTAAAAAAATTGCCAATTTTCGACTTTATAAAGTGGCAGATTTGCAAGAAAAAAACTCAGAAACTTACAAGAACTACACATAGCGTAGCTATAGTCTAATGTGAGTATTTGATGGTGGTTAATGGTAGTGATGGGAAAATGAAGCTTCATGAAGCACTTGTAATATTTTTTGACTCCTCTAGATGCCACTATTGGTTGAAAGATGCAGTGGAAATGTAATCAATTTCCTTTGCACTAGCCTTTATATTTAAACCAAGAGCACCATCTTGGGGAGTCAAAAAATATCACAAGTGCTTCATGAAGCTTCATTTTCCCATCACTAGTTAATGGGACACTTTATAAAATGAAAAGGCAGGATGGAGACAGATTCATTCTTAATTTAAACTTTACTCAGCTAGAGCGACAACACTTCATGATCCTCTATCAGCTGACTCAACATTAACCAATCAGGAGCTAGCATACTTGAGGTAAATGCAAGTGAAAGACGCAGCGCAGCAGATTCGACACATCAACTTAGAGACTTGAATGAATGAATGTGTAAATAATAATTCTGGAAACATAGATGTACAAGTAAATATTTATTTTAACAAATTAACTAAAATGCTTGATCTTCAGGGTGTGGACCTTCGCAAAGCGAGGCGTCAATGTCGCTGGCCGTACCCAACGCTTCAAAGAGCGAATGCTTAACATCATATGGTTAAAGCCATTACTATCTCCTTATTTGAAAACCCGACCAAAAAGTATTGGCACAAACATCCGACTAGTACGCAAGGTGTTTTTTTCTCTCGCAAATTTGCCACCCTTATAAACTCACAAATATGGCAAAACTTGCGAGCTTTTTTCTCGGAATATTGGCCCCGCCCTCTAAAAAAAACATTTTTATACGTGACCCTAATACGCCGTCATAAAAAACACTTATGTCCTTTTTTCTCCTTTTATTTTTTTTAATTTTTTAATTTTTTGAATGTCTGCATTCAGTTTCATCCCGAAAAACAAATGGACATAAGGGTTTTTCACATAGCAGCGATTATATACACAATATATATATATATATATATATATATATATATATATATATATATATATATATATATATACACAACAATATATATATATATAATTGGAATAATGCAAGCAGACGGTCTGTCAAAGGGCATTTGAATTGAACTACTGAATCTTAAATATCTGCCTTCAGGCAAGGAAGGGAAGTGTAGGACCATTGAGAGCCATTTATGTGCTGACAGATTGGCAAAATGATTTGTAGTGTGACTGACCAGAGCGGAAAATGTGAAAATGATTTGTCTTTCTTGGAAATAAAGAATTTTTGAGAGGGCACTTTAGCTTTAAAAGTGCAGATATACTACTTTCCATACATTGAAGAAAAAAAAGGCCTGCCTACTTTACTGTATATTGGTACATCACTAGTGTGTTATTATCCTCTTCCTGTTGCATTGTCAAGGTAATATAAAGTGAGAAGAATATATTTAGTGGACAGTTGATAGAATCTAATCCCCCATTTAAGTGAACTGACTGTAATCCTTTTGCACAGAGCTGGAGAGGCTCCCCTTTACTTCTTGGTACATACAAAATAATGTTGCACACCTTTTTCAATTTGCATGCTGGATACTGTGAACCAGGGCTACAAATTTTGGTGGGGCTCGGTCGCGTGCTGCACTTTGCGGCGGGTGACCAGCTGGCAGGAGTTTCAGTATCTCATCCTGCACAGTGCCAGTCTTAATCACAGATCTCTCTATACTGCTCACACACAAAGCAGCTTTTGCAGAGGCACCACCCAGCAGTCGGATTACTGTGGACCCCTGCTGGGGTGTTGATCTGTCTTGTTTGTGTGTTTGAGTGACAGAGAGCCAAGAAACAACACCGTCGAATGCATTTGAAAAGTCGCAATTTACAACATTCAGGATTTCAAAATGACTGCAAATTGTTGCAGTTGTTCTCTAACATTGGTACTTATCATGGGTTCGGTGAGTCGGTCTCAGGGGTTCGACTGAGGTCACGACACACACCCGACTCAAATGATTGGCACTGATGTGATTGGCTGCATTGCTTGTCCTATCTGTGCAATATGAATCTGCATGTATAATGGTACGTTTGGCGTTCCGCAAGGTTCAATTCTAGGACCGCTGCTGTTTTCATCTTAAGAAAATAGCAGCGGTTGTTTTCAAGTGTTGTGTAAATCTCGAGTTGAGTTGAGTGATGGGAGTCTTGTCACATAAACAAACACATAAACGGAATAAGGTTGTTGGCTTTAAGAATGCCAAATATGTCATGAGGTTACCATGTCTGTCAAACTCCTGACCAGAGCCTTGTTGCAACATTCAATGCTAACTTAACTAAGATGGTTGGAACCCAGTGGGATTTGGCAGGCTTTCAGTTTATTGCATAATGTTGTTTACCAAGCTCATCTATTTTGCTTGGGTAGCTTTTGGAGAAAGAAGTAGCACTAGAGTGATGATCAACATGTTGGGTTGAATATTTGTATTCGTAAAAGTTATGCTTACCTCCACTTGAGTTGTCGTCAATAAAAGACAAGAGAGTTTGTAATCAAACGCGACGCTTTAATTGCTATGAAGTATTCCTACACATATTGATAGATAAAAATATACTGACACTTAAAAAAAAGTCTACATGCAAAATGTGATGACTGCAAGCCACTGTAATGTTACCTAACGATTAGTGTGCTTTGTTCTGTTCTGCGTCTTGAACACAAAGTTCAAATTTACCATTATCACGAGGAGCAAAAGAAACAATGGGCCGTATTCATCACTAGTTTGGGAAAAAACTTGTTTTTCAGTCCTACTAACACAATGTTTGGGAAGAATGCAACTAGTGCAAATTATGTCATGAATAGATTTAAATGATCATTTAGAACTTCACCAAGTGCATCATTTCACATTGTGACTTTTGTTATGTCATTAATATTACTTAGAAACTCAATTTTGAAAAACTCCACTAGAGCTGCATATTAATCGATCCAATTGATCAACATCCACATCCAGTACTTTTATAATGTGATGAATAACATTAAAATAAGTGACTAGTTACCATATCATGCAATCTTTTTTGAACCGACTGTGCAAAATGCTATGAAATGCCCTCCTGTGGCTTGATTGTCAACACAGTGCTACCGGTATATGATGCAAGATCAATAATGGAGGAAGGGAAAGATTGTAAAATATGCTGTCCTCTGACTGACAGCTCTTTCAAAATGAGCCACTCATTACTGAGTATTAGCTCCGTCATTAGCCTGCATTAGGGCTGAAAGAGAGGATTGAGGATTAGCTAGGTCTGCTACCAGCTGGAGATATGCTTCAACCTGAACGGAATGATCTAGGACCGTCTGACATGTTAAAATAATAATAATAATAATCACACAAATACAGGAAATACAAATGAAAAAGGTTCTCTTGAGTTGGCTGTCAGTACTATAAATGTGGCATTTCCTTTAAAGATATAGAATATCTATCCAATAAAAGAAGATTTGATATGTATTTTGATATATTTCAAAGTGGAACAATTTGATTAAGTTCGGCTCGATACAATTGCATAAAAAATTAAAATCAAAAATGATTACAAAAACGACCCCTCACACCTACTAAAAGTAACTGAAATAAACTACAATAGTACTCTATGCTCTGTAAAAGTCTCATCTGGTTTATAATTTTTGGTTAATCAAAAACAAAACCAGCAACAGCACAAACAACCAAGTACAACAGACAAAAAGTCAATTAAAACTGTATATAGATATTCATACAATATAAAATTATTAAATTAAATGAAAATATAAATACAATTAATAATAAAGCAAATATTTTAATGATGTCACTAAACAGAGGTACCTGAAATGAAGTCACAAAATGGTTTTAAATGGATTGGCTCATTTAGCCATTTCAGCTGTAAGAAGTTACTATTTTGCCTCTAATTGATTTGATAACTATCCTTTTCAAAACACATTTGACCGAACTTTCTTGGTTTGGTCATGTGATGTTTGCAAACTGAGCCATGATTGGTCGTTACCTGAGCTCTGTGATGTAATTTTCAGTTGACAGCAAGTCGCAAAATTCTTGCTAAATTAGTCAAGTATACCTTTAAATAAAGTTGAATAATTACAGGTTTTAAGACTATTAAAAATAAACACAAATTAAAAAGCTTAATTTTTTTTATTTTTACTATACCTTAATCAAAACATTTAACTTTTTTAAATATTACCTTGGCAGTTCTTCCTCAATACCATCTTTTGGAGAGGATCAAAAAAAAAATATATATATATATATATTGGGGTCTTTGCATTGTTACCATGAAAAATTGCCTTGATACAAAAAGTCAAAATCTAGTGTGTAGTTTGCTCTCTCAATGGTTTAATTTGTAGACGCTACAAGTTTCCAAGACGGTTTTTTTTTTTCCATTTAATTGATTGCATACTTTAAGAAACTCATTATTTCTTTCAAGGCGTAAACTCTCCAAGCAACTGAAGTCTTGCGTAATTGTGAATGTGAAGAAAAGTGGGCCCGCCTCCTGACATTTGGCAGAAATCATTTGGCGCTGCGCGCGCACGTCTTCCAAGGCGCGTTCTCGCCTGTTGTGCTGTCGCGGGCGCGCGCTGGCGCAGCGCCGCGCAGGCAGCGCGCACCCCGGCCAGCTCGCGTTCGACTGTCAAGTGGAAGTCACCCGCACCCGCAGCCAGCCTGAGAAGCTTTTCGGCTAGACATGGCGGCGGATCCCAACCCGGACTGGCTCTCCTGTCTTCCCCCTTCTTGGAGTTACGGCGTCACCCAGGATGGACGGATATTCTTCATCAAGTAAATATCGTGTGGAGGCGTGGATTTCTCGACGGGCCTGGTTATTAATTCGTCTGTTTTTTCTTCGGCGTTCTCATCCCCCTTCCCCTCCGTTTTTCCTTCTTCTGTTAACAGCGAAGAAGCCAAGAGTACAACCTGGTTGCAGCCTCTTAGCGGAGAGGCTGTCATAACAGGACACAGAAAAACTCCAGGCAAGTCATGTTTTTCTCTCTCTCTCTCTCCCTCTCTCTCTCTCTCGCTTTCGATGTAATCGCTGCTCGTGATGGCTCGCGACGAGAAGTTGCGTGAAGATCTCTGCAGCAAAGCAAAAGCAACAAGCCTCCTCTTCTCTCCCGTGCTCGCCCCTCGCGCACGGCGTCCCCCTCCTAATCCACCTGGCCACTTTGCGACACACTTTTTAAAAGTTCCGTCACGTAGGCGTGCGCTGATGTAGCAAATTCCCCCGCAGTGCCACTTTGGAAAGAGATTTTGCGGAAATAGCGTCGATACGCTGCAAAGGAGGCAAAGGGAAGCACACATCTGGACGGTAGCGTAGCGGTGCATCGTCGCTTGCAGATGTGCTCAACAGCTGGATGTTATACAGACGCAGCTCGCAAAATAAAACAAAGAAAAACGATTGAGCAATGGTGGAATCGGTGGTGGGCAAGGAATTGTGGAAAAGGCCACACGCCAAATGAGCTCTTGAACGCCCAGTCCAGACGCTACTGCATCACATGCGAGTGTGTGTCGGTATGTGTGTGTGTGTGTGTGTGTGTGTGTGTGTGTGTGTGTGTGTGTGTGTGTGTGTGTGTGTGTGTGTGTGTGTGTGTGTGTGTGTGTGTGTGTGAGTGTGAGAGAGAGAGAGAGAGAGAGAGAGAGAGATCACATCACATCTCCCTGCACAGCTGTAACGCTCGTCTGTTTATCTCCCATTGCTTCCTTTTGCAGATTTACCAACAGGATGGGAGGAAGGCTACACATTTGAGGGTGCTCGCTGCTTCATCAAGTGAGTGCAATTGAAGGCAGAATGATTAAGTGGTGCAGATGTGGCAGTAGCCATCTTCAGCCGGCGAGGGGCTGCTTTGTTTAGTGTGCAGGCAGAGATTTCCCTGCCGTGTCTTCGCCGCCCACCAAGCTCCCTTGCTGCCCTTCTGGAGGAATATATGAATGTTTGTCGCCTGTAACACGGCATTCCCTGTGAATGAGCATGGCCTTCTCTTTGTCTGCTCATGTTGACTCAGTCCGTCTGCGGTTATGCTCTTGCTACATACACCGTATTTCCTCAAAACATCTTCCTCCAATACACACTATAGCAATATTTTCCCATCAGAAAAATGTACTAACTCAACAATCCTTAGTCCATCCTATATGATCACAAAAATACACTGTATTTGACCTATTTGCTAACCAAAACAGTAGCAGTGAAGCACGCAAACATTTTATTAACAAGATCTTTAAACTGCTGTTTTAGATTGTTGCGTAATTCTCACAAAATGGATGCTGCCCAAAAAGTGCAGTTGCAAAAATCAACACTCAAAGACAATTTGTTGGAATTATCTTGGTTTCCCCAAGACCAAAATTAGAAATGTGGACCAAAGCTAACAAAAAATACCTGCAGTAAGTGAAATCCATGAATATGTCAGCTTTATTTTTTACATTTATTTGTAAATGTTTTAAGGCTGTAAAACCTCTCACCACACATTTTATACACTTTTCTCATAGAGGCATTTACATTTTCCCACATTTCTCTCTCGCTTAAACACTCTCCATGTTCAAACCTTCATAAAATTTTAAAAATAGTGTTGAATCGGTAAGATTACCGAATGAACAGTACTGAGCTCTCTCAAAAAATGAAAAAAAAAAAAAAAGGTATACTTACTGTTAAAAAACAAAAACAAAAAAATAAACAGCGAGCTTGCGACAAGTGACCCGCATCATAAGGGAACGCTGTACATCTGGAATTTACACATGTGGACAAAATTGTTGGTACATGTCTGTTAAGGAAATCAAATTCGACAGAATTCTTTTGAATTGTGATAGACCGACAAGGTTGTTTTTTTCAGGGCCGATACCGATTATTAGGAGTCAAGGAGGCCGATAACCAATATTTGGAGCCGATGTTTACTTTCACTCAAAGGGAAAATATTGGCATTAAACTTAAAACAATTTTTACTTTGTTGAAATGCCATGAAGTATGTTAAACAACTTTTCACATTTTCAACATTTTGAAGGTTTTCTGTCTCATTTTAAACATAATAGAGACAGTTTTGTTTTATAATTGTAACAAGTTTAGAAAGCTTCCTGGCATGTGGGTAAATTCAAAATTCAAAAATTAAACAAAGTTTTCTACAGTGAATAATGTTTTCCAAATTTCAATATAAGAAAAATGCTCAATTTGCACTTCTGTTTTTTCTATACACCATCAATCACCAACCCGGTTGATATCTCTCTATGTGTGAATGCTGGGGAACGTAGCAAAAGCCGTTCACAAATAGTAAAAAATCGTCTGAACATGTTCAAAATGTTTTTGTGCCAAGTACGGTCAACATCTATGCAACTGTTTTGCAACGTTTAAGGAAAGCATTCGCCGCTCTGTAAGATCGCTGCCTTATCAACCTTCAGATTTGGAAAAAAGGCAGATATCCGCCAAAATACCAAATATCGGCACTGATAATCAGCCCGGCCGATAATTGGTCTATCATAAGATAAAAGCTATCAGGCCATCTCCAAGCAGCTTGATTCATGACTACCGGTTCACATATTACTCACAAATGTAAGATGACCAACAATTGAGTCCACGTGTGTGCACAACGTAGACATGGAGAGTGCTGTACAGAAACAGCAGCAGCAGTCTGTTATTGTCCAATCGGGTGACTTGCCTGCACTGTCAGTTGGGCGCACGTTTGTCAAGCGAGTGTGACTCAGAGCTTCGCTCGAGCTGAACAGGCTCGACTTGTTGGTGTGTGCGCGCGCTTGCGCTTCTTTTCTCAGTGTCTTGTGTGCATTTACATATATATTTAGTGGACCTGTTTGACAGCAACATA
Organism: Leptonotus elevatus; assembly: GCF_054856555.1. Lineage (NCBI taxonomy): Eukaryota > Metazoa > Chordata > Actinopteri > Syngnathiformes > Syngnathidae > Leptonotus > Leptonotus elevatus. The sequence continues at coordinate 16,040,490 of NC_141255.1, read as the reverse complement.
TTTTTCTCTCTTTGTCTGTCTCTCTCATTTGTAATGGGTTCATTTGTTGGATGACTTTTCTGTCTAGTTGTTGCAGCATGTGCTCTGTGGCCATTTTGAGAACAACAGCTGACACATATGGCGAGCTAATATAGCTGTTCTAAAAATAGCGCCGAACCTCTGCTCATTGGCATGTAGAATGCACAAAGGCATGCATGCACACAGACAGGTAAATACAACATGCATCATGCATGCAAAAAAGGTATTGTGACTTATATGATACGCAGTGAATGCAGGTGTGGATATAACCTGTAGATAATCAGAGTATGATAAATGTATTATTCATCCACACATTTTCCATACTGCATATCCTTTCTAGGGTCGCAGCAAACATGTCGTCTATAATACTTTGACTAGTGGCCAGAGTGCGTTTTTCTTGTGCTGTCGTTCATTATGATTACAATATTGCTTGTGAGCTTTTTGTTGAAGAGTTTAACTCGGTGTTATTAACCTCATTTCATTTTTGAGTGAACGAGTTGTCTGGGAATATACACGCTTTTGTTTGAGGTGGCCAACCAGGGGTGTGAAAACTGTTGAATTTAGAATTAGCATAGAAAAAATGTATAAAATGGATGACATTCGCTACTTGGTTTACTTAATGATTGAAGACCCAGGGCTACCTGTTGTGCCGTCAATGTAATATGTAAAGCTTTCTTTAAAAATATTGATGTTGAAAATAACAAATAGCACGTTTGTCAAATGCTGTTTTGCAACTGTGTGAGATCTGATCATGACTGCTATCACCTGATACTAGCATAACATGCTTTGTTTATATAAGAATAGATTTGCAATCTTGTTGGTGGCCCTCCTATTACATTTTGTATAAATTGAATTCATTTGAGGCTTTGATTATGTACAATTTAATGTTACTAATTGAATTTTAATCAGATAAAAAATTGTATTACACAATTCCGAACATCCGGGCATTTCTGATCTGTCCGCAATGCAAATGCTTCTTTCACACGGTGAAAACAAACGGCGTGTTGTATTGCTTTTGTCTGTGACGAGCATACAAACAAGGCAGAACGTTAAAGTAGCCAAAATACATTTCATCACATTCGGAACATGAAAATAATCCTCACTCATCAAATCACAACCATCCAAAGTCCAATGCTTTTCAATGAGCGGAGAGCATCGTTTCACCGACTAAGACCGCCATTTTGACTTGTGACGTAAGCACGGAATTGTCCATAAGGTGAAGCACTACTGTTCTATGAACATACGATATACTGTACATGCACGTGAATTTAAACTAGTCGTTCCTGTTACATTTAAATCTTGTAGTTATCTGCAGTGCATCATGAAATTGTTGTCAATTGTTGAGAAGAAAATGCTAATGCTAAATATGTAAACAGCAAACCATCGCGCAGTAAAAACGCAAAAAAAGACACTCGGGAAAAGCTGTGCTTCGACTGAACGATGTCACTTTCGGGACTGCTCGATTTCTTTTCCCCTTTCATTCAGCCAGTCACTTGGACAAAGTAGCTTCTCTTGTACTTTATACGTTTTTACTCATGTTTCTATGTTAGCGTCGGTGTCTGCGTTCTCGGCAACATGTTTGCGGTGATTGCAAAAGCTTGAAGTGATACGGTGTTAAGCAAAATCTTTGTTGTACAATTTCATTTGACATATTATCTAAATGTCCATTGGGTGTTTTGTAAAAACAAACTTGAATGCCTCAAGGCGTCTAGTGTATCGCTTTGATCGCTGTGTCAAAGGTGAAATCACTGAGAACAGTCATTTGGTGTGAGGAAACAGAAATGAGATTTTAGGTAATGTGTTATTCTTGGGAAATGAAGCCAATAAAGTCTTAGCCTTTTTTATTGACACTGATCAGAAGACAGAAAGTCATTTGTATTTACAAATGGCGTGGGAAGACGTCTAAACACAGAGACAGACCGAGAACGATTGAATAGTCAACTGGCGTGCCTACTTTGGCACTGCGTTTGTAGCCTGGAGCGCAATGAGTACAGTCGAATTTAACCTGATTCAACAAAAGGCCATCTTGATATTGACTGGCCGATGCTGAATGAGCAGTTATTTCGCAAATCCTTCCGATTTCTTCCTAAATCTTACTTTGTCACATTTTTGAGTTGATCATCAGTAAGGCAATGCCGTCCTGCTTTCCTCTCATACGTTCAAATGGATTTGACGGCGTTTCCCGTAAGGAATCATGGAAATGGAATTAACCTGCCACACAGTTGGTGGCTCACACTGGCGCAGGGAGACACTTTTAGTGCCCATGGTTCACAGTATTGGATGGAATGTTGTGGGTGGGTGATCGTCCTTTGCCATTGCACTTGGATTCCGCTCAGTTTCAGCATGCAAGACTTTAGAAATCACATCTCTATAGATCCAGTGTTGCTAATTGTCATGTTTGGACTCTCACATTTTTCAACTCGATGATGATGCGCCACAAACAAGTTCATGACATGAAGCTGAAAACAGATTTGTTGTTGCTTTTAAAGGACTTGAATTTCGATGGACAGAAATGTCTCAAGTAGTAATACGGAATTTGTACTTTTTGCCATGACAGTTAGCTTGCTTTGGGATAAAGTGCGTGACTGTAGTGAGTGACCCACAAACCAACCAATGGAGCTGTCATACAAAAAACAACAACAACCCAAAACTAATTTGGACTCCACTGAAAGATATCACCTGGCGCCAAAAACTTTAAACGAAATGAGTCAGAGGGCATGTTTACGATTGTTTGGCCTCGGGGCGAGGCTGAGCTGACAAAGCTCTATTCAAATGATTTTGTTGTTTGTTTCGAACATGGAGCAAACATAGAAAGGCAAAAACTCCTGTTGAATCAGTTTGTCTTTACTGTAGCTTATAAAACATGTTTTCTTTTAATGGATCTCTGTATCCGGTTTGCTGGACATTTTAGTGATAACTCGCTGGCATTATTCATTTTGTGTTCAATTTCTTATTAGTACATCGCATGTACTTTATGTACAAAGACTTTCCCAAGGTCTTTCACAGAAAACGGTTTTGGCTGCCAAGATTTTTTGAAGCATTTTGACTGGTTTGAAGCCCAGCACGGCTAAATTATTTTCTCTCAACCTCAAGCACAGACGAGTGCTTCCATGTACTGCAGTTCTTGTGCACGTATCCAACCCATGTTGCATGCTTCTTCAAGCAGCAGTCGCGTAATACAGCTGCTACAGTGCTATCATAAAAAAAAATAAAAAAAGGGGGAATGCTTTCCAAAACGGCATTGTACTAGTGACCCTGATACAAACCTTGTTACGTTGCCTTGCTAGAGTTCCATAAATTCCAGATGTCTGTGAGGCAGTGAAGGTGTCTGAGTGTGATTTGTGATTGGTGTAGACTTGAGTAAAACGCTAGTTGGGTTTCTTTAGCCTTCGTTAAGGTCAACATTAACTGCTCATTTTCACAATAATGAGACTGCTTGTCCTTGTTCCTTACTCTACGCATATTCTTTGTTGAATTTGCTAATTGACAGCTGATGTGAGGATTTAGGCTGCTTGTCAGCTAGTGTACTGTTAGCGGATGAATGCTTCTATTTTAAGATGGACTGGTATGTAACACCTGAAAGCGTAATGATAAAAAAAAATTGTAACGACAAAAAAAATTCAATCAAAAATGGAAGAAAAAATCCTGAATAACATTCAACCGATAAAATAAACCATTTTGCATTATTGGGGATTTATTATATTTTCAGGTGGCTTTTTATTTCCCCTTCAAAAGTGATCATGTAAAACTTGACAGATTTTCAGTCCAAAGTGTTGTGTTGTTTGTGTTTTATACATTCGCAGCAACAATTGAAGTGTTAAAATTTAGTTGTTAAATGTTTCAGAGTTGATTTCGAATCTCAAAGTGTATTTTTAACACCATCTGATTTAAATGGAAGTCAGTGTTGGAGTTATTTGATAGAGATGATTTATTTAGTGTTAAACCAATCCAAGTAAACTCCGCCCACTTCGTTAGAACCGTTCTGCCACAAGGACTTCTGGGAGTTCTAAGTGTTACAGTTAAATGTTCCTGTTCTTTTTTTAATTTAATAATATTACATTCATCTTTTATTGTTAAACAATCAGACATGTCGAGTTAATTGTTACATCAGTGTTTTAATGTTGTTATAGTAACAAACGTGGCTTTTTTGTTACATTGTTGGTGAAATTATGACATGGCTGGGTTTTATTTCATTTTGATCGGTTTTAGTGCAAATTTGATAACATTTTCAGGAAATTATTACATTACAGTGTGCAACAAGCTCCAACCATCAATTGTCGAGTTGACGTTCAGCTGAATAGTTTTTTCAGGAGATTTGTATCAAAAGCAAAGCTGAAGACAACAAATAAGATTCTTGAGATGCTTACTTATTTAAAGTAAGAGTGATTATTGCATCTCCCCTCACCTCAAGCAAACTAGAGGGTGTCAAGATTAGGAGATTATTATGTGGGTTTGATCATATTCACGATAATCTTCTCTTTTCAAATACAAAGGTCTGAAATACTCCGTCGGATAGCATCGGACTTTTGAGGAGGATTTTTCACTTTTTCCAGAGCACAGACTGGAACAGGGGCCAAAAGCATTGGTCAGTCCAAGTGAACAGAATTCACGCAAACAAGATGGTCATCCATCCGGCCCCTTGGATATCTTACTGTCGTGTGAATGTGGCCGCATTCAAATTATATAAGGGGCGAATACAGATACAGCGGCTGTTGGACTGACTCATCATTCGGCAGGACTGTGTACGTATGTATGCATGTATGTATGTATGTGTGTGTTTGTTTGTAGCAGCTACTGAGTACTTTGGGGATCTTGCAAAATAAACAGAGTAACACTAATGTAGCCTCTTTGTCCCTCGTGTGCCGGAAAACAATGGTGGTGCTTTCACTGCAGAAGCAGCAGCTGATTCTGGCACACTATGTTCAGATCAGCAAATCAACAACAGCTCATTAAAGTGGTGCACAGGCCCTCGCACCCCATGCCTGTAGGGTGCATTTCATTTGCAAGGTACACCAGAGAAAGGACTCAAAGCGATTAAAATGTTCGCAGATTTTCTGTCTGTTGTGGAAATCCTCCTCGAAATCCTCTTTTAATGAGTTTCTCTATATGGTCTCTGTATAGTGAATTTTCACCTGGAACATATCTACATGTGTACATTTCTGTCAGGAGGGTGTCTTATAAATCTGTTCGGGGCAGGTCCTTTATCACCCAGCAGACGTTTGGTCTGGCTCTGACCTTGTCGAGCTGATTTGAGTCTTATGTTTTACGGCGAGTAATCAAGCTTCTCCGCCATGACCCGCATGCACGTGAATGAAAAGTCCACTTTTTTAATGTTACATACATTGCGGTAATCTGACAAAAATATTGGAGAGATTTGTTCTTAAGGACTACTAGGACAGGCCAAAATGGCCGCTTAAAACTCGACACCATTAATCAAAACATTGAAAATGTGGTCTACTTTTAGTCCCAAATGCGCGTAAAACACTCGCACTGTCGAGCTCTTCCTCATCGGGTACATTTCTAGTTATTTTAGTGATGAACCTATTAACTTGGTATTTGTATCCATCTCATTCCGATTTAAGAAAAGTCGGACAGGCTGTCCCACGGATTGATGACCTCAGCAAGGGCTCGTCAAGCTTTCCAGATTACTTGAGGCTGAAAAAAAAAATATATCCCATGGAAGTCGAATCTTTGCCAATGTTAATGCAGAACAACAAAGCGGTACTGCAATAAATCCTTAAATCCACCCTATGCGAGGATTACCTTCATTTATTTATTTTTTATTGAATCTGTTTGAGAGATTGATAGTGTTTGATTATTTTTTTCATGACTATTTTGGAGGCTGTACTTTGTGGTGCATTTAAAGCAAACGGAGCCGTCCCAGATATTATCCTTCCTATTTATATGAATTAGTGTTGGCAAAATGTTACAGGAATGTCAAGATCCTTCTTTACTATGTAGTATATGTCGTTTATGATACTAAACCTGTCTAAAATCAAGTTGATGATGACATCCGAGTCCCGTATGAGTGGGTGTGTCTGATACAACTGTTGTTTTTGTTGTTTGCTACAAATAGTTGTGAAATGGGTCATAGGCTTGGTGGGGCAGATCTTCTCCTTAATGATTTCCTGTACAATCTACGCAGACCAAACACACATGTTTGCTTAAGTGCACACATGTTGTTTAAGTCCCACTTTTGAACTGGGAGTTGCTGATTGTTTGGCTCCGTAGAATTGAATGTTTTTGTAAAACGTTTTTGTTTTTATAGTAATTCAAGACGAGAGTGTTCACTGAGGGGAAAGTGGGCCAGGAAAGGGGTAGATCACCAGAATCAGAGAAACTGACGGTGTTTTCATGGACATCTGAAGATATTTCAAATGGAGAAAGCTCCTTGACCCATTATGTATGTTCTTTACGTGCTTGAAATGTGGGACATGTTGTGGGAACGTTCTTCTCATTTCAAGAACCAACATAAAGCATAAAGCTGTTTTTTTCTCTCCATTTGATGAGTGCTGTGGGTGGCAAAAAAAAAAGAAAAAATGAAGTAAAACTCAAATACCTTGATGAAAGCAGGACATGACTTTGAATGACCTCTCCTGAATTCTTTCAGCAGTGTTGGAGTCTTGTGCAGCAGGCTTATGATGATGTGTGTTTATGGTTACACGTCTCCTTTTACATTTATAGATGCAAGAATGACTCCATACTGGAGGTCATTGCTGAACACATCAGGACAAGGTGGAACAGAAGATGCTACTGAATTAATAGAAAAAGATCCGATCTGCATGAACATCAGTATTTTAGAAATTTCGTGCGCAATTTTTTAATTCATGGCTCAATAGCGCCCTCTACAAATCTTTAACAAAGCTTTCCTGGTTGTTCCTGGTTGATGCATATCTTAATAGACCAAAATCTACAAAAAAGTATTTTGTAGCCTTATGCTAAACCAAACAGGAAGTCTGCCATTTTGATTAGTGATAGACCGATATGGTTTTTTCAAGGTCGATACCGATTATTAGTAGCCAAGGAGACCGATAACCGATATTTCAAGCCGATATTCATTTGCAGTAAAAGATAAATTATCAGCGTAAAAAAAACAAAAAAACTATTCCTTTTTGTTTTAAATATATAAAAAATTTACAACTTGCAGCAACAAAAATTGCAGGGAGCTTGCAGGGTCATCAGCATGTATTAAGCTAAATTAAAAACTAAGCAAGTAAATAGTTCTCTTAAATTTTCTACTGCAAATAAAGTTTTCCAAAAGTTAAGCATAAATTCTTAATTTTATTTATTTATTTATTTAAAAGTTTAGGTAGTTCCCAGTGTCATTTTTTTTTTTATGAAGTGGAAATTTAATAAATCCATAAATGAAAAGTTGCAAATGCATGCGGATGTGGCTAATTTGGTTTTTTTGTGAGGGTTCGTAAAAGTTTTCAAAAGATCTTTGCAGACAATAAAAAAAATGTCTGAATATGTTCAAAAGGTCTTTAAACATATTACAAATCCTGATGGAAACCCTAAATTTCGCTACGTTCGCAAGCATTCACAGCTCAGTCAGATACCAACTTTATCGACCTTCGGATTCGTAAAAATTAGGGATGCACGATAATATGGGTGGCCAATAATTATCGGCAATTATCGACTAATTTGACGTCATACAGATAAACCAGATAATAAAGAAATCCGTAGATAATAATAGACATGCCACGTTGGTCCGTCTGTTGTTGTTGTGTCTCAAGTTGTGCCCAACTCCTCAACCCCTCCCCTTGCCTATGGTAGTGTCGCATATTTGTGATGTCATAATGCGCGCGACCTCGTGTTGACAGAAGATGCATCATGGCGACATGGCAGATGCCAATGTGGGCTTTCTTTACTGTCTCCCCTTAATGTTACGCTGACAGTTTTTTGTTGCATTTTTAAAACATGACTGTTTTGGCAAACTCAAAATGAGGTACTGGTTGTTTTTTGAAACAGAGATATCAATCAAATTCAGCTTCATGGTGCTTTACACAATGTTTCAATGTATGTGTACATGTTAGATTTATAGTAGGATTCGAAAGTATATTTGTATTCAAGTTCGTTTTGCAAACAATTATCGGCTCACTTATTGGTTATCGATAGCGGTACTTTCGAAATGATTGATTTATCAGTATCGGCTGAAAATAGCATTATTGGCATCCCAAGTAAAAATGTTAATGCCGTAATATCGGCATCGATAATTGTCCCGGCCGATGATCGGTCTATCGCTAATTTAGATTTTAATTTGTAATTGTGTTATAGAGGTCATATTTGACAAACTCCTCTTACTGTTTTTGTTTTGATGTTGTTGTCCAATCTCCGAATCTAATTGTGCTTGTTGTCACCTCATCTCGGGAGCTCGCAGGGTAAATGGGAGCTTCCTTCCTTGCTGCACATTGGGCTCTCGCTTCTCTTCACAGAATGAATAGATAATCTACTAGTGAGGCTGGCCAGGATTACAATGATCAAGGGGATCTGGTCCAGGCTCTGCCAAGTTTATGAAATTCTCTAGATCCGGTCCAGCAGCTGATTGGCTGTTTGCTGTATGTTAATGTTTTCAATCTGGTTTTGAAGAGTTGAGCTAAAAGCCCACAAATCCGTTTGGCATTGTGTGCGCGTGTGTTTGTGCATGTGAGCCGGCAAGCATTTGTGCAAAAAACAAACAAATGGACAACATGAATAGGATTTTGAGGTGATCCTTCTCCTCTGGAATCAATAGGAGGCTTATACTTGCTTTATGATTATGGATTTAAAAGCAGCAGATGGAAGCACAAACAAAACTTGTGTAAAAATGGTCTCGTCTGTCCAGAATAACTGCAGTTTGTCACAAGGCAGATAGTTTCGAGTTTATACTTCATTTACATGCGCACTGTCATCTCCCGCCTATTCGGGTTCAAAAATTCTCCTTTTGGGGGAACGGTCATTTGCTAAAAAACTCCATATATGTGCATTTTTGTGCTCTTCCTATTACACTTATTGGTGGTCCATGTCTTCTTATCACACATGACTTTCCTGCGTTTTGTCGATGATGTGAAGCCAATGGTGTAAACTGCACTACGTTCAAGGAGAATAGTTCCGCTCACCGCCACACACACCAAAGCCATAAATCTGCCAAGTTAGCTGTGCAATAAAGTACCACTGTTCTCCCTCTGGGCTCAGCAGATAGGTGTCGAACCACCGCCACTGCCCGTTTAATGTTATTTCAGCTTTATTGGATAGAAGAAACCTGGACTACAGCGACAAGAATACTGGAAGAAAAAGTGAGCTGCACTACAGGATGGACGATATAGAGAAGCGTGAATTCCAAGTTTCTAAAGGCTGTCAGATGAAAGCTTCACTTTGGATGTAATATTAATTTGTTCTTTGCTCTCGAGAAGCTTGAATCAGTGGAAAATGAGTCATCACAAATGATTTTTCTCGGAGGGAGCCTTGAGATTGAAGACAGGATTAGAAACAGGGTGGCAAGTAAGCAATGTGCTGGCTGGGAAACTTCTTCACTCAAAGTAAAGCACAAACAAAAGGCAAGGAAAAGTTCTAATCAGTAACATTATTTTATCATTGTAATAGTGCAGTGTTTAATTTAGTTTACACTTAACCAATAAGAATGATCTAAGTTATTGTGCTAAGTTACCATGTCATGCAAGGCTTATTGCGGCGACTTTGTAACCACGGAAATGACGATTTCTCTTTTTATTTTTTCCTAATGGAAAATAATGTTGAAATCTGACAAAGCCAGAAGGATTGGCTTCATATTTGTGATGTTTTTGTCTTAACTCTGCCAAGTCTCAATATCCACAAGGAACCAGTTGGCACATTTTAACATCGATCACTAAAATGTTTGTGGAGATTTCAAATTCTACTTTTCAATATTGGCATACAGCGGTACCTTGACTTACACGAAGCAGTTTGTCGTGAAGGTGGCAAGGTGGTCTGTATATTTCTTGCCATTCCCAGTTCAAGTTTAAACATGAAACAAGAGATTACATGTTGTGCATTTAATCAAACCACATCATTTCACACAGTCAGCTAGCTTAGTGCTAACACACACGGTCAGCTAGCTTAGTGCTAACACACAAGGCAAAGTGCCTTAGACGGGCTAATGAAACAAGTGTTGATAAAACAGTGCAGCAACCATTAATTACGGTCTTCTAAACATCTTTTTTTTCATTCGTTTTAGTTTTTCTTTTAATTACTTTAGAAAATTCGTCTTAATTCTTTACTCTTGGGTTTTATTTGATCATTGTCAATGTACATTCTTTTAGTAATTGTACTTTTGTTTTCTCTGCTTTGCTTGTGAATGTCGTTAAATGTTGTCGTGAAACTAAGACACGAATCTCCGAATACGCTGCACAAATACAATTTCATTAACATATTTTGAGGATCCATTATTCTTTTTATTTTTATTTTTATTTGTAATGTAGTACAATCATGTCAATGTAGTCCCAAAATGACGCAATGCTGTTGCAGGCCCTTCGAGCAGTGTAATAAGGATGAAAAAAGGTTCTGCAATCCCACAGGGGAATGCAACAGAGACGGGAGGCTCACTTGCTGTATTTGGCTGTTTGTCACCAAAAGCTCCATTGCCATCAGTTTCAGTTACGTACATCGATTTAATAGAAGGAAATGCAGCTGACTTACACAGAGGACTAACCATTGAGTGATTTCTTCTGTTATGTGCTCCTGTAGTAGATTAAGCCTTTATTGACCTGGAATCTTAATCAACCTGGTACTGAAAAAGGCACCTAGTTCTAGTAACGACCTTTGGGAAAAAAAGAAGAACAAATAGTCATCCCAATCAAATAACATCTGGTGGAAATTAACCACCAATCCCCCTCCTTCCATTTTATTTATAGCGTGAAGCTACTGCAAGCTAGCCCAGTACCTGCCGCACTTGTTCCTTGTGCCTAAACTGAATTCTGCACCTCTCGCATGTAGTCGCACTCGGAATCACTGCAGTCTCATTTTGTCAAGTCCCCTGAGCAGTTGCAGCCTGCAGCAGCTGCAGCCTCCAGCTATGTCCAGACTCTTGTAAACACGTGTGATCCAAATGACCTTCTTGCTTTCTATTTTTCAGCCTTTGCAGAGGCTGTCACTCAAATTGTTTTATTACACTAATTAAACTGCAAAATATTTCCTTTGTAAAAAGAAGCCAGCACGAGCATCTGTGTTGTGACTTTTATTATTTATTTTATTTACCTATTTATTTCCAGACTTATGACATTCATTCATGAATTTATTTTGTGTTATTTTGTTTTACTTGTCTTTACTGCAGAACTGATTTTTACTCCATGTACAGCACTTTGTATGCAGCAATGATAATTTGAAAGTGCTTTAGAAATAAGGTTGAGTTGAGTTTGAAAAATAAAAACTGTTACATGCTACAAAAAAAACCAAGCACTTAATTCAGGTGTTAAACATGCTAGCCGTGTGTATTAGCTTAGCAATTAGCATGGCTTCTCCGCCTTTCCACGTCATCCCTTTGTAAGAATGATACTTGTCAGAACAGAAGTTAGCTTATTGGCTGCCACGGAAGTGATGATCTCAGACTTTTCATGTTTTCAGAAATTATCTTCAAACATGTCCAATGTATTCAAACGAAAATTTAAACTAGTTCAACCTAAAATGGTGCAGTGGACATGTAAACATTAGAACAAACTTAGTTTGCTATTTGAGGACATTCCTGAAATTTTAACACTTTGGCATCAGTCAATATCGTCTGGCTTAGAATTCCAACTAAATCTATACAGAACTTCTTTTTCTTTTTTAAGTTAAGTTCTTAGACAGCACACATACTCGGTAAAATAATTTTAAGATCGACCTTGGTTTCATGGAGCCATAATACATTTATTTACCCGGATGTGCTTTGAAGATTTTGTTGTATTATGTAATGTGGTTATACTAACTAGTGGAAGAAAAGGGATGTAAAATAACTAGAAGTAAACCGTTCCTTTGGCATATCGATCTTACCCTTCGCAGTCTTCAATCATGTTCTTCAAAATTGAGGGAGGAGGCCAAATCTCATAAATCTGTCCTCTGTGTGCTTGTAGTAGCTAGTTACTTTACTTTATTGGAAACCGGCTAAGTAGTAATCCAAAAAGTCTCACTTTCTGCCTGTTGATTGATAATTAGCAAAAGTTGCACGCCTAAACACAATTTGTAGTTCCACCTACATGCACAGTTAATAACCCAACAGGTTGAGATCAGGGATTACAATAGCATTTCTTTTAACTTGACCTAGTGAGAAAAAACGTAACATTTACCTGCAGGCTTCACCAAGGCTTTCATTCAACAGTTCATCCAATTCGCCAAGTAGTGTTGGGACAATTAATTGAAGACTTCTTCCTGTATTTCAGGAGTAATTTGTTGGCCTGTAAATGACCCTGCTATTACTTTTGTTTTGTTTTTGTATTGCAGAATTGCTTTATTTTATTTTATTGTGCTGTTATAATATAGTTTATGCTTTTATTTTGAAGGATACAGGAAAAGGTCTCACAAACTGTGGAAATGACGTGGTAACCAATGACGTACCGCCCGCCATTAGTAGCGGCGACTTCCAAGTGCAGAGAAAAAGTTTGTGCGCCACAGAAAAACTGAAAAAGTAAATTGTTCAGCAAACGATTCTTTAGCACATGGTGGAGAAGAGAACGAGGTTTGTATTGGAGTAACGTTTTATTGTTTGTTACCTACTGTCGCTATATTTCACGTTGTTTGTGTGATTTACTACACAATAAAACGCTACCGTTTTTATCCACTAGAGTGTGCTAACGCACCTTAGTAAATATTTAGCAACGCTACTGCTCAAGATTCTGTTTTATTTACTATGAATCTATATTTTTTGTATGGTTTATTTTTGTTTTAAGGCATTTACAAAGGTAAAGGGCAATGTTAAAATGTTTATATACAATGCCAATGTCAAGGCTACAAAACGTATTAATTTAAGGTAGTAAAAGGTAGTTTATGGCTTAAATGCGGTAAAGGGATACACAAAACATACCGTTTGAGTTATTAATGGCATTTTCTGTTTACTTGTAATGTAGCTCTTACAGTGTGTTCAGACTTGGTTTAATTAAAATTGTGAACCATCAGTTAGAGAGACCACCTTTATTTCAACAAAGGATGCTACAGGGCCTGTTTCTAAAAATAGCTCCCCAGTGATGGGACCTCGGTTGTTGTGGTTTTGTCATTGAATGTTTACATTCTCAGAGATTTATTTATCTGTTTCCTACCTAGTTAAATCATCAGTACTTGAAGTAGCGCTGGGTTTCAAAAGTTTAGCAGCTCGTCAGTGCTATCTGGCCGCTCAAAATTTTTGTCGATGCTTTAAGCCATGATTAAAGAGCTACTGATAAGAATCATGTATCACGATGTAATAGATGATAGATTACCTTCTTGTGGTTGTTAGCATTACAGATCATTTTCAGTTTTTTTTTTCTAACTTTAATGGAAATGTCAGATTACATTAAATGCTTTGGAACGTTTGGCTATTTAGCTTCATCACATGTTCTGTGGAAAAGCGCTGCTACTTGTTGACCATTTGAAAGTCAGTCTTCACTAATCCTTCATAGGTAGACACATACTGTTGCCCTTCTCCCGCCATGTTCATTTGGCAGTTGTTATTACATAACTTGTATTCGGTGAATAGATGGTTAGCACATGCGCCTCACAGTTGTGAGTTTGGGCTTCCTATATGGAGTTTGCAGGTTCTCCTTGTGCTTGTGCGGGGTTTTCTTCTGTTTCCCATAGGGCTGGGTGATATGACCTCAAATCAATATCACGATAAATTGGGCAGTTTTACCTCGATAACAATAAATGCACTATAAATAACCCCCCCCCCCCCCATGCCGACCACTATATCTGAAAATAACTGCAGAAAATGAAAATTAACTGCTTTTCATTGATTTATTGACCAACTGGCACACGCTACTTTGAATGAAATATAGAAGTATGAAAATCCCTTGTAACCATTCAAGTATAAATATTCAATTTTGCTTGCATGACTTGGACATTAGAACATGAGAAAAAGGTTACCTCTCTTGTAAACTTTTTTTGTAGTGTGGCTTGTAAAGAAAATTCCTAAAATAAATATAAATGTCAATGCAACACCTATAAACAATTGCAAATAAAAATGCTTGACATGTCTAAGGGCAGCCTCTCTGTGTTGTATTTTCGCGATGGTATGATGTACCTTTTGGCAGCTACTTTCATGAGGTGTTCACCCCGAAAATGCCTCCGTTATGGGCTGCTGTCTGGGGGTGGCACTTTTCGAACCTTGCTTCACACTTAAATTTTTTCCCGCATCTTCGACCTCAACAGTATAGTTGTGCTGTCGGTATTGAAAAAGGTTAGACGTCTTGCTCTGGGTGGTTCATTTTGTGTTCTTTTGCTCAACATCGTCTTTGTGGAACCCAAAATATTTCCAAACGACAGATGTCGAATTTCTTTTCGGGACAGCTACAACAGGATCAATTTCGACTAATTTTACTTCCGTGTCAGCCGCTTTTTCATATGAACCACCCGTCATTTCCTCATCGTCTGTTTCCCTTCTTGTTTAGACTGGATGGGTGGCGTCACGTGACTAAACACGCTGAACACGGTCTTAAAGGGGAATGAACTATATATAAATATATATATATATATATATAAAAAGTAGTTAAACTTTTTACTTCCGGAGCATTCAAGTAAGGTGCTGAACTATGTCAGCAGCCCAGAATTTTAGCTCACTGATAGCTAGTGATGGGAAAATGAAGCTTCATGAAGCACTTGTAATATTTTTTGACTCTCTTGGTTGAAAGATGCAGTGGAAATGTAATCAATTTCCTTTGCACTAGCCTTTATATTTAAACCAAGAGCACCATCTAGGGGAGTCAAAAAATATCACAAGTGCTTCATGAAGCTTCATTTTCCCATCACTACTGATAGCGCTCTGTGCTCACAAACTGGAGATGTGGTCTCGGTGATCCCTGACTTGATTTTTTCCAGGGGTAAATAAGATCATGGACAAGCTAAGGTTGAACATAACAAAGATTAGTTTTGATGAACTGAAAACAACAAATATCTTCCAAGGCAGTTTGTGTCTGTAAAGAATAATAATGGCTGTAAAATGAGTACTCTGGTGCGTGCTACAGTGGTGTGTAAGAAAGAGTTGTCTTGGGCCAACACCAGCAGAACCGCCGGCCCCGTTATGCCAAATGTCTGCCATGACATGATGGCACACATGCAGTAAGTAGACGTACTCCCACTTGCAGCAGTCATGCTTGATGACATCCCCCTCGGGATAAACGTAGTCAGTCCTTCCGTGGCTAACTCAAGTGCAATGACACTGTGTGTGCGCACTTCCGCTTCCGCGTGCTTGGCCTCTCTCACACTTGGGCATTGTGCCATCCTTAAATGGTCATCCCACTTTGCACATTTGTGTGTCATGTACACCAGCGGATTTGACTTTGTGGGTCACTCTGTGTTGAAAAGTAACCAACTGTTCAGACATGTGTGCGTTACGTGTGCCAAGCAGAATCTCCGCTGAGGCCCGCATGTGTGCACGACTTCCTTCACTTTCTTTCAAATGTTTTTTCTTTTCTTTCCAGCTTCACTGGAATAGCTTTTTTTGCATGTTGTTTTGCCTCACAAAATTTACTGGTTATTTCCATGCACATGAAAAACAAACACATTTTTACATGTACAGGCACTTTAATAAAAAAAACAAAAAACATTTTTCATGGTATATTCTTGAGCCAATGCAGACTCTTAAAAAAAAAAGAAGATTTTCAACATGAGCAGCAGTTTATCGGGTGCGTTTAGTCCTTTGCTCTTTATAGGTCTCTATTTTGAATCCTCACTATCATTTCTCAATAGAATTATCACTCATACTACAATGAAGGCATTAATATTTCAGCCCTGTGAGGTTTGTGAGTTCCAAATCCTTTCCCCGACACAAAGAGGGAATCTCCTCATTGCTGTATTGGAATTATTAAACCACTTGTCAGCATCATAAATCTGACTTTTAACTCACTTCATTCATAACTGCAGTTAAAAGAAAGCAAAAACTAAAATTTGGCATGGAATATGGCCAAAGTTCAAGCCGTGGAGACTCGCATTCTTTTTTTCTTTTCTTTTTTTTTTAAGAAAAAGTGTTAAAAAAAAGAGACCCGCGTTCTTCCCTAAAAGATGAATTTAATGTTGAGCATTATTTATGAATTATTGAGTTTGTAGATTTACACCGTTGACATGATAAAGTATATGTATAAACATGCTTGTTGAAATAAAACAGTACAAAGTACACAATAATTAACGTTTCCATGCTGAAGCTGTTTGAAATCTGATGACAAGAACAAACATCAAGCAGATGTCTGTGTTCCTTTATGGAATAATTATGACACAGAATTGAAAATGTGTACAGTATTTTATTATAAAAAAAAGTCAATCAAGAAGACATATTGTTCAATATTGTGATGATTTTTTGGGGGGGAACTCTCTGATCGGTGCTATACTCAAGCACACGAGACACGTACGCTTTCAGCGCAGCCCTTTTAAGGTGATTTCATCGTTTGCATGTCCCTGTGCTGGCCTGCTTTCGCTCCGAGAACGCCATCTAAACGCCTCTGTCATGTTGTTTGCAGATTCCAAAAGCGCTCGGGGTCAGGTGTGAATGTGTGTGAGAGATTTGTGCATTTGTCTAATTGTTGACTGTTGTATGTTGTAGTCTACATTGAAGCCATCCAGGTAAATGCAAATGGACTGAAGTATCAACGTTGCAAGTGGACGTAGAGGCCGCTTGGATTCCAGTGTCTCGTTTCTCCTCCCATCTGCGCCTGCTTGACTGTAGAAGCTAATTGGTGCAATCAGGGGAAGTTTGGGTGGAGCAGATAACTCTTCAGTGTGCTCTTGGCACTCAAAGCAGGCTCGTATCACATCTGCCTTTCATCACAGCAATCTCTTGGGATGGGGCTCGGAGAATTCGGCTTCCCCATCCTTGTCTTGTCTAATTTACGGCTTCTAATGAAGTGTGTACACAAACTTCAAGAAGGAGGGAGATCGCATCCTTTGTTGTGTGCTCCTAACTCTCGTGCTCTTCGTTATTGATGTTTTCCGTCGTCGTGCTTGTCGTCTTGTGTTGTCTTCCCTTTGGTGGGACTCTTTCAGTTTTCCTCGCCAATGCGCAACAATGCCCTTTCTTGTTTATTGTTGATCCTTGAGCAAATCGTGTCCTGTTCTGTTCTCTCTTCTTTCCTCACTTGGCATTCTTGTTTTGTTTTTTAAACGGCTTCCATTTTGGTTGCACCTGTTCTGGTGCAATGGAACCTCTCAAATGCAATGCAAAACTAAAGTGAAAAAAATAATTAATAAATAAATAAAGTCCTACTAACCCTAACCCATACAGGACAAGCAATAAATGGATGGATGGATGGTTGGAATGTGTTCCAAGTCAAACTGCTGCCATCGTAACACTGTAAATGCAAACAGGAAGATAACTGCTGACTCATGATAAAACTGGGGGTGTAAAGAATAAAATATTCATACTAATTAATTGTGATTAATCAAACAATTGGAACTTCTAATTAACACACTGAATTGTCAATTTATTGCAAATTTTTTTATTTATTCCGAATCATTTAACTTTGACTTAAAAGATGCATAAACATTTTAGAGGTGGGAATTCATTAATTTGAGGCTTTGCAATGGATTCATTGGAATTTAATTATATTTTTGATTGATTTAGCAATGTTTTTCAATTTCCAATCCATCTATAATTTATTGTTCACTTTTAAATGACTTTTTGTGAACTCAAACACTTTATCCTGGGACATTTTAGTTGATTTAATAGCAAAACCACCAGCCTCACAGTACCTCATTATATTTTTGTTCCTTGCTCGTGTTCTTCTCATTGTTTCCACCAACAGGCAATTAAAAAAAAACTTTCTATTGTTGTGCTCACCTATGGGCAATTTAACAGACTCCAATTCCACTAACATATTAGTTTTATGGTTTTTGGAATAAATTGATAAACACTGTAGGGAATATTGTACAGTATTTCCATTTGTTGTCTTGTTGTCATGTTAGTCAGTGGCCACAAGAGGGTATTACAGTACCAGAGTAATTTAGCTTCTCAATTCTGTAGAGAGCTCGGGTTTAATATTGTGGGGTTTCATCATGAGGTTGGGGGGGGGGGGGGGGGGGGGTCCAGTGTGCATGTGGCTGTAGAGGAAAATATCCTAGGAAGTATTATGAATCAATTCAAAAGAAAAAATGTTATCACTCTCATACAGTCATTGCATCTTCTTTTCAACCATGAAACTGACTTGTTAAATTCAGCAGTTGAGCAAATAGCTAATCAACGCTATGGCTTTGCTCTAACAAATTCTGGACTCAGTGTCATCTTGTTATATGTTAGCATAACGTAGCATTTTAGCTCATTTTTAAAATGGTACCTTAACACAATAGTTGTCAGTCAGTTTTAGCGCTTTCTACACAGGTCATTATTTTCCTATATGTTAGTTTACCAGCTGTTAGCATATTAGCAATTGAGCTATTCTCTTTCTATGACATGACACAGGAAATGGAAATGTAGATGTAAAATCCATATCGCTCTTCCTTAGCGCGTACGGTAGCTTAACAACTGTTAACGTACTTGTGTTTTATCACTTCTCAGGTGGTTAAGTAGGCCAAGCAGAAATTAAATTGTTGTCCTTGAGTACTGCATTACCCTAAGTAAGACGTTTTGTTGAATACTCCCATAAAAAATGTATGTTTAAAAATCGATTCAGCCACATATCGAATCGATTCGATAATTGCGCGCCGTAATATCCCGATATATTGCCGAATCGATTTTTCCTAACACCCCTATTTTATAGCCTAATTTTGTATATTAACATTAATGTAAGCATGTTTTCATTCATGCTGATTCAGTTCTTTGTGTGAATACGAACTAAAAAAAATTTGATTGAGTATTGATGCTAATTCTCACCGGTAAAATGATGAACTGCGTTGTCGTGTGTCAATCTAACAATTTCTCGTGACATGTACAGTGTCTCCTGTTTATCTGCCCTTGTGTATATGGGTAAGCTGAACGTGGGTGTGTGGGTATGCTGGCTTGTGTGTGCTTGAGGCACATCCATTTGCGTCTGCAGATGGGTAACCATGACGACTGCAGCCTGAAGCAGGAAAACGGTGGCAGCAGGCGCAGCACAGTGCACCATCTCTTTATCCCTCAGTAGATGCGGCCATTACACGTCTCTTCACTTCATCTTCACTCTGCCCTTTACTTGCATCTTTTTGTCATTTAGAATCAATGCAGTTTTTACTTCTTTTACATATAAGGTTGCTATCATAATGCCATGAATCATCATGTGGCGGCTCACTTAAAAAGGGACATTGGGGGCGTTTGGAGGGGGTGGGGGGTGGGGGGTGAGGGGTCACGGGCAAAAACATCCAAATATGATGAATAACCAAAAAAAGTTTGCAATCAGAGTTTGCAATCAGATTACATTACATACAGGATGATTTGTCATCTCGAACGTAGACAGAATGTAGTGTGAGACTCTTGACTACCTCTCCTAGTACGCTTTCCAGAAAACATGAAAAGCATTTCCACGGCTATGGATGTTTGTGTTAAGCATTCACTGGTTGTTTAGATCACTGCTTGGTATTCACCTGGAGTGCTGCACAGCACTACTGGAAGCATGCACGCGTTGCTCTGTGGACAAAAAACAGACATGGAATTGACTTGGCACTTTGAGGGATGTCATCCAGGTTTTGACCTCTCGATTCAATTATTATTGAATGTTTAGGGTCACAATCTAAATATCATCTTAATAATGATTAAAAATAATACATTTAAAAAATAGATTAAACTAATGTGTAGAATAATGCACCCCAAATATGCTTCTTTATGGGACACATCAAGCCGCCATGTGCAAAGTAGAGTGGAAGGTTCTATACTGAGCGGCTGTTAATAATACACCACAATTAATTATGAATGGAAGAATAAACAACAATGACAAGGAGTTACTTTAAGAAGAAAAACTCACTATCAGCAGGGACCCTATACAAGCCAAACTTAAAATATGAGCTGTCAAGTCAGTCCCGAGGTCACAAACAGACGAGGAATTTGTATGTGGAGTGCTGAAGCAACGCTTGGCGTTAAATGAAATCCTATTGCACAATTAAAACAGAAGAGGTAAAGAAGATTATGAAGGAACGTCCCACCACTTTCTAATGTGTGAACGTGAAATTGCTGCTGTCAAACCAGCTGATATCTTTCAGATATCAGATATCTATCAATCAGATTCTGCCTTTGTTGCCAAGCAACTCGAATTTCACAATGTGTTTGTGGTTTTTGGGAGGTGACGAGATGCAACGAGCTGTGCGCTGTTAAAGTACACGTTGCAATAGATTTGATTGTAAGTACACTTCATTTCAACATACTATTAGAATGCTAGCAAGAGGAATGAAGGAAGACTTAAATAATTTTAAGTTAACAATATTGTGGAATGTGGTCTTGAACATTTCTTGTCAATAATCTTTTATATATGACCTCACTAGTCTAAAAATGACATTCTGATTAATATTACATTTGTGAAATAAAAGTTATGAAGCAATATCCAGCCGTTTTTCTCCATCTCAGGGGGCGGCCATTTTGCCACTTACTATCTGTCGACTGAAGATGACATCACAGTTGCTCAGGTAACAAACAATCACTGCTCACCTGTTCTCTGAAGATGAGCTGTGATTGGTTGTTACCTGTGACCTGAGCGACTGTGATGTCATCTTCAGTCGACAGCAAGTGGCAAAATGGCCGCCCCCTGAGATGGATTCAAATGGCTGGATTTTGCTGCTTAACTCATATTCTACTAACGCAATATGAATAAGAATGCCATATTTAGACCAGTGGCGCTGCATAGAACATATTAATGTAAAAAAACACAAAAACAACATTGTTTTTCACTTCCCCTTAAAGCTAATTGCTATAAAGAAAAAAAAAGATTGTTGCTACCATAAAATGTTGTGCTGTGAAGGTTTTTAGTATTCATCACAATGTGCTGAAATGATCCAGACACATAAGAAGTTTTGTCAGGTGATATGGCATGACTCCTTCTTGTGACTGGCTACAAGTCAGCACTTATATTATTCCAAAGCTACAAACTTGCATTGCTCAATAAATGATGTATCGTAACTATTTTTGTTTCTGGCATTTGACAAAACGTTTTCATTTTCATTTTCCCTAATGCTCGCACCGCTGTGTTTGCATCTGTTTTCCAGAGGTGCAATTTTAAGACGCCATCTCAATACATGCGGCAATATTGACCATTTGAAAGACAAAATATTGAGTGTGGCAGGTTTGTAGATCAGCTTCCCACATCTTTTTACAACTTACAACTTTGCCACGTCTGAATGACAACACTAGTGCAGAATAGCAGAAGAGGGGAGAGAGAGGCAGGGAGTGCTGTCGAGCAGCTAGCGACTTGCACTAGCAGCATTGCTTGCCATCAGTCAGAGGAAAGCCCATGAACGCGGCTGCCATCCTCCGGGCTCCGTTTCCCTACTTAACACCTTCTGCTATTCCTCCGGTGAGTCAACACTCTGCGGTTCCGTTTCTGGTATTTGATGTTTTTGTGCAGTAGCTGAATCCATACGCCACGCGTTTGGATCAGTGCCGACGCAATGCTCACACAGCCTGTTGCCAAGGCATATTCCGTTTTGCTTGTGAAAAGAAGCTGGTCCAACGTGGCTGTGTTGCTATTGTTGGTTCATTCAGAGGTGCTGATTCTCTACAAAAGCAATCGGCGGTATTGTTGCCTGCTAAACACTTATTCTACTTTTGCCATATTGCAAAAATGGAATATTACAAATGTGTCTTGAACGTTACTTTCTTTTATTTTGCCTCCTGTTATTTGATTTCAATCAAACTAAACGAGAGCTTCTTTAAATGTATTTAAAAAAATGATGCAATATTTTGAGGTGACATCACTATTTCAAACCTAATGTTAAATCACTCGTGTTTGCTGCCCACCACTGAAAGTGAATGTCAACCTTAAAAATTACTTGACAATAATATGTTATATGTGACCTCACTAGTCTAAACATGACATTCTGATGAATATATTTGTGGAATATGAGTTACGAAGCAAAATCCTGCCGTTTTTATCCATCTCAAGGGGCGGCCATTTTACCACTTGCTGTCGACTTAAGATGACATCACAGTTGCTCAGGCAATGACCATTCACAGCTCACTTGTTTTCTGAAGCTGAGCTGTCATTGGTTGTAACCTGAGCCCTGAGCAACTGTGATGTCATCTTCAGTCGACAGCAGGTGGCAAAATGGCCGCCCCTTGATATGGATAAAAACGTCTGGATTTTGCTGCTTAACTCTTATTCTACAAATGTAATATTAATCAGAATTTCATGTTTGCCATGTGGTTGACTTCCCCTTTAACAGATCATAATTACAGATGATGTCATACTGCTGAAACTGAGTCACCTACTTGGCCTATTTGTGTGCAGTACATACACAGTGATGATGCTCACTTTCAATTCCAACATTAACTCACATTAATGCAGTTCTAACATTCTAACATAGTCGCTAGCGATGCTAAACGCTCTGTAAGTGAGAAAAATGTCTTATAGTGGGTAGAGTGCCATCGATGATCTTCATGGCTGTATTAAGTATGTGTTGTAGAGTCTGGCAGGAGGAAGATTTTGAAAAAAAGTGCATGGGGTATATAATAACTTCTACAACTCATAAGAATAGCACTTGTCAAGCAATAAGAAGACATCCTTTCCTTGCTAGTTTGAGCAAAAGCAAAAACAAGCAGCAACGATTGTTCATAACTCTACATCACTTCAAAGTGTTTGCATGAAACCAATGACTACGTTCCTATGAGCCAGTGATTTGGCGCCATCTTGTGGCAAGAAGAGCACAAAAAATAGTGAATAGGTGAATTTGCAGTTGTCAATTGATTGACGTTCTTTTCTTCTTGTATATATAAAGTTTTTTTGTTTTTTTGGTTTTAAAGGTAAATGCAAATCTTATTGTTATAAAAAGAAAAGACAAATGAAAGTTTTCAATTGTTACTCCAGGCATGGCTGTACTCCTGCAAACAATGCATTTTAACAAGCACTGTCTGCCATATTATCATAGTGTTGTGTGACGTTTGTTTTCCAACATTCTTTTATTTTCCTTCCCCAGTCACAATGAGCGAAAGGTGACGTGTAAGCATCCTGTGTCCGGAGCTCCCTCCCAGGACAACTGCATCTTCGTCGTGAATGAACAGTAAGTCTCTTTTCAGGATCTCTACGTTCAAGAGATTGGACACTTCTCCACCAACAAGCCCTGGATCAAAATGGTCCTGGTACATACTCAAGGACAATCCTCCTTAACCTGATCGATGTGTTTTGAGTGCCCTCACTGACCACGCACCAGAACATGCACACATTCTGACACACATTCTGAATCTGAGCTTTTTATTCACAAGACAATATTACAGCACTACTTTTCTGAACCTTTCTTAAACATCAAATGTGTCCTTCTGTGACTTCTGTTAGTTTAAAATATCCATTTTAAAAGTTAAAACATCAAAATAACACAAATAAGTCTCTTAATTAAGTACACGGTGCACATATGCAGACATGAACCTGCCTGTGTCTGTGACACGCATCTTACCTGTTTTTATGCTCTTTTATGTCATTTCCCATTGTCATCCTTTATTATTTTTTTATTTGACTGAGTCATGGATTTGCATTCTTATCATTTTGTCATCTTGTCATCTCCCGTTCTTTTAGTGTGAAATATGGAAATCTTGTCCATCCTGACAAGCCCGTAGAGGCTGACACCAGGTAATAAACTGATCATTACAAAAAGAGCAGCTTTTTTCCACTCAATATATTTGGACACTGAATGGTGACTGGAATGCACCAGGGTGGTGAAAAGTGACTATATTGTTAAAAAATATATTAATGGTTTCCCTTAAGAAATAATTGTAGTAGCTGCAGTTCACTCCACCGGCTTTCGTATTCAGAATCGTGTCCACAGATTTCAGCAGGAATGCAGTAGCTAACCCACAATCACCCTTTTTGGAAATTCCTTTGTTAAGCCGGAGTTCCAGGCTGGCCAAGACATACATTTTTTAATGCAATCTTAATTCATTCATACTTTGGAAGTATTTTAAATGAGAAAATTGCTTTTCACACACCCTGCAACACTTGTAGGCAAAAATGTTGTGGAAAAAATGGTTAGTGAAATAACTTGAAAGTAATGAGGATTGGAATTTGTCGAAATGCATCAATGACATGTCACAAAGCTTCTCCTTTGGACCGATGATTTTGCTCATATCAGATCAGCAAAATTCAAGCGTCGTCATCCTCAAAAGGCTTTGCTACAAAATGTTAGGTTAAGGTTACTGTACAATTTTTGTCCATGCTAGTTTCATTAGTTTTTCAATAATATCAATCAACTTACCTGACGACATTTCACACGTCACTCAAGCTCTTCTTTTGCTTTTCTATTCCTGAGGGTCGATGATGACGTCTGTTTAATGGGACGACTGGGGTACAATTTGTCATAGGACTGAACAATCCTCATCTTACTAGCAGATACACAAGCATTTTTATGGAGCATTTTCACTTCCATTGCACGTTTTCATGATCATTTATTTTATTATACTGACTATAATCCTTTAAGGTGAAATTGAACTCTACAGTAGATTTGTGTTGCAAAGACAACCAGATTTGTTGATTTGGACCTGAATTTGTCACTGCAAAAAAACAAAAAGTATCTCTATTGTCAAGATTAATATCCAAGGTGTAACGACAAACCGTTACAGCCATTATAATTCTTCATTCTATGAAAAAGTCTGACTGTCATGGGTGAAATGTTTCATGCATCCCCGTGTGTCTCTTACCTTGTGGCAGGACAGCTCCAAAGACAGAGCAGGAGAATAGCGACAATAAAAAGGAACGTCCCATGAGCACCATGAGCGAAGCGTCCAACTACACAGGTGGCTCAGACAACAGCAACTTCACCGGGAGCCCTGCAACCACTTTGACTCACTCGTCATCATTCACACGGGTCAGTGTACGTTTTTGTGGTCTGCCTAGTGACAGGCGCACGTGGACTCGCCGTCAAAACTGCCGCAACTTTGTTTCCGGATTGGGGCAAATCTAGATGACCATGTTTGGGAAAATGGCAGCCCACGCTGCACCTTACAATATAGCGACAGGAAGTAGACTACACCTCAGGCCAGCTAAAAGCAATAACTTACAAATGTACTTTGCATGCTTCAATCTTCTGCATGAACTCCAGCAAGTCTGCTTCCTCTGTGCATGTCTTTCCTGCACTGGATTTAAAGGGAACAAGTGCAGCCACTTTTATTGGCCAAGAAATAAGTTGATTGTGTTCACTCCCACAACGGTGCAAAACCATTCTAACTACTCCCATCTGCAAAAATAGCAAAAGAAAGCTTGAAGAAATAAGTCACACTAGACGTTTAACTGGAGACCACTTGATGGAAATTTTCTTTTCGTTTCAATGCATGGAGCTATGTTTGACATCAGTTTAGGTCCTAGGAGGACATTAACACAGTTGCTTTAGTCGAAAATGTTCTTCCTCAAATAACTTCATACTGTTTGTTATATAAAATACTGATGCACAAAAAGCATATTTTTGCTCTGTAAATGTGGCCCTGGAATTCAAATCAGTCTTCAGGCAGTCATGAATAAGTGGTTCTTGTTTACACTGAGTGAAAGACTAAAAAAAAAAAAAAAGTATAACATCTCATATGCAATATTCATATCTTCATGCAAAGTCATAATTTATAAACTTGGATGGGCCTCAGTTTTCTGCACTGATATAAATTATGAATTGAAATGCATTGCTTTTGATTTAAAATGTAACATGTTGTGACATGAAGAAAATACTAAGCTGAAATCACAAAATGATGCAACAAATATGTATTTCTTTCATCTTGAATTCTGCTAAATTAGAAGAGTTTGTATCAAATATAACATGTCATGTATATTTGTGTGTATATATTTATATTTATGAATGTGAATCAGAATCGGAATCAAAATTGGTTTTATTGCCATGTAAGTGAATACATATCACATTACTAGGAATTTGTCTCGGTGACTGGTGAAGACATAAGACATAAACGAATGCTTTGCTTTTAATTTAAGAATCCTCATGCTGTGACATAAAACATACCTCAGCTCAATTTCCATAATAACAACAATAAGATGACGTCACATAAATATTGTTTTTTTTTTTAACTAACATGCCCTGTCAGTGTTTGGTGTATCAAAATCTAGGCTGCACTAAAATAATAATAATAATAATAACAATAATAACAATGACACATCCTCTAATTTGTGCTAAAAAATATATTTGTTATCCTTTTCTTGTCCCTTGCGTATTCTAGTAGCATTCTGTCAGGTGTCCTCAGGATTTGTTTTTAGGTCAGAATAAATCCCAAACAAGAAGACATTTTGAATGCCACAGTGTTTTTGAATAAGCTTGTAGCACTGAATAATACATTTATTTTCAAGTTATTTGATGAATGAGCCCCAGAAGTTGCAAATCTGAGACAATGGGTCATTATCTAATGGTGACTCAATATCATCTTCATACAGTGATGTGATCATTAAAATATTTTCCATGGCATTTTCAGTAAGTGCATCAGTTTTTATATCATTGTGCTGTTTGTTGACATCCAAAGCCAAACATTTATGAAGTTGTTCTAAGAAATTCAACATTGATTTACAGTACTTGGTTCACAACTGTTGAGTTTGATATAGGGTATAAACAAATGGGTCTGCATTTTATTTTCTATTTCAACAGCCCTCAAGGTCTTCCAAAAAAGTTCACAACTTTGGCAAGAGGTCCAACTCAATCAAGAGGAACATAAATACGCCAGTGGTCAAAAGCAACTGGCTTTACAAGCAGGTAAGGCCGAAAGGCGAAAATGTCAAAGAAGGAAGTGAAACAAGGTAGTGGAAGGGATGAAAAAAAATGTTGTCATATGTGTATAGTTTGTGAGAAAGACTAAATATTGATTTCTGTCAACTTTGACCCCGAAGGACAGTACAGGCATGAAGCTATGGAAGAAGAGGTGGTTTGTTCTGTCGGACATGTGCCTTTTCTACTATCGCGGTAAGCAGACGCCATCGATTGAAGACTGCCCTTGCATGTATTATAGTGGCAAAACCTCCACTAATATTCTAGGACGTAGGCGACTGAATTTATTACATATTTGATGTGGAATTCACAAATGCTGGGAAATGTGCATATCAGAATGTCTTTTTTTTTTCCCATCATGTTTTTATATTACACGGAAATCCTCACCAGTTAAGAAAATAATAAAATTGTTGTTTGATTTTAATTTTAAATGTAAACACTATTCAGCAAAGTATTGATGATTTTGCTCCCATCTTTGAAATGTTATTTTTATGAATTTTTTGTAGATGAAAAAGAAGACAGCATCCTGGGTAGTATCCTGCTCCCGAGCTTTCACATCTCTATGTTGTCAGTGGATGACCACATCAGCAGAAAATATGCCTTTAAGGTGAAAATAAGGGGGGGGGAGCCTCAATGTTAGGAATTGTGTCATCGTTGGTCAATGTCACAATCTTCTCATAGTGGCTGACACAAGTGAAGTCATCATCATGACAGTCAGCTGTTTAAAGTGGGATCAGGCTCATGTTTAGTTGTAAATTGGATTATAAAACGCCTCAACACGCTGTCGCACAAATCGAAGATGCCAACAGGAATCGTGTCAAAGCGTCGTGCTGTTTCCTTCTGAGTGACTTTATCTCATCTCTGCTAATCTCTCTTCCTGGTAGGCCACTCACCCCAATATGAGGACGTACTATTTCTGCACTGACACAGCCAAAGAAATGGAGTCGTGGATGAAAGTCATGACGGATGCTGCCCTTGTCCACGGCGGACACGTCAAAAACTCTGCGCTGACTGAGGGGAAATGCCCGCAGATTGACATGTTAGTTTTTAATCATTCATCATTACAAACTAGCGGTAGCAACAACCAGGGCTGGACTGCCACAAAAACATTGGCCCATTTTGACTCATGGCCTGGCTCGACCCGACTTCTGACCATACCTGTCTAACACATTGTTCTCTCACTGATATGTTGACTGATGTTGGTTCAGTTTGCTGTCTATATTCAAAATGGATTAGGTCCCTCTAATTTGTGGGCCAGGCTCTTGGGGTAAAATAGAGGAAAATAATGACTAAAAAGCACTGCATCGGCCCCAAAAAAGTAGTTTTTTCATCAAAAAAATGAGATAAAATTTTATGTCAAATATTTTAGATCCAAAATGTTCAACATAATCTGCTGATTTAAAAATATACAGGGGTAAAATGATTGTCCTGACTAAAACTAAACTAAAATGTTGACAGTTTTTGTAGACTAACACTAGACGAATAAAAGTTTCCTTGGATTAAATGCTAGATTTATAGTTGACTAAAAATGGACTAAATAAAAACGAGATGAGGTTGACGAACTATGATTAAAAACTAACAAGCGGGATTGAGACTAAATTTAAAAATGGCGGATAAAATTAACACTTTACAAATCCTATTTCTCAGTTGTTGTAGTTAAAAATCCCAAAGGAATGGAGCCAGTTCCAACCAAGGTTATTTTAGTTAACTAAAACTAACGAAAAAACTAAAACTAAAATAAAAAAAACAATTTGGTTATTGAAATAAAATAAAAAGAAAATGCCTTTAAAAAAAACTAAAACTAACTGAAACTACATATTATGTTTACAAAGCTAACTAAAACTAACTATAATTATAGCAAACATGTCCTTTGTTTTAGTCTGTGGTAATCAATTGAATGCATGAGCCTTTGGGGATGGTACATTTTTATATTAACCGGAATAAGGACATTTGAAAGTGTGTCACACAAAAGTGACGTCCTCTAGCAGCAGCCAATAGAAAAGCACCTTCAGATGACAATGCTCCCATGTTTTTTTTTAAATATTGCGCACAAGTAATACACACCTTTTTTTTTTTACTAAAACTAATGCTGAAACTAACTAAAACTAAACATTTATGAAATAACTAAAACTAATACAAGCTAACAGAACCACCCTGAAACTAATTAAAACTAACTAAATTTTAAAAACAAAACTCAAAACAAAATAAAAACTAACTAAAATGAAACATTCCCAAACTGTAATAACCCTGGTTCAAACCCATAAAATCATTGTTCATTTCAACTGCCTTACATCCCTTTCTGCTTCTGCCACAGGTTGGACAAGTTGAAAGTAGACCACCCGGCACCTCAGGAGTTGAACAACATGTTGAACAAGCGAGTTTTCAGCCGACCGGAGCTCCAGAACAACGAACGCAATCGTGCGCCCGCACGTCAACATTCCTTATCGCGGACCGATGAGAAACGAGTGAAAGATGCCGATAAAGCGTACGGCGGGAATGAGCCAGAGTACTACACCTCGCAGAAAGATGCAGGGAGGTATTGCTTGAAGCAAGACTGTGTCAGCTACATGCTCCAAAAGGATGGTGAGAAGTATCTCCTGCAAAAGGACGGTGAAAGGTACTCCATTCACAGGGACTTGGACAAGTGCTCCCATCGGAAAGTGGATGACAAATACAGAGCAACTCCAACAGATGACAAATGTGCTCCGACGCAAGTTGGTGATAAGTGTTTTTTGTCCAAAGATGAAGACACGTTTCTGCTGCAAAAAATGGGAATCAAAGAGACACCAAAATACGTCCCTCAGAGGGAAGTGAGGAGGCAGCTTTCATTAAAGGAGACGCAGAGTAAATATGGAACATTACAAATTGTGGACAAATACAACACTTTGAAGGAAGTGAGGAAGTACAGCACACTCAGAGAAGGGGATAAATACGCTACGCTAAGAGACTTGGAAAAGTATGCCACCCTTTGTCATGGGGATAAACGCCGCTTCCAGCAAGACGCCAGCGCGGAGCTGTCTCGCGCTCAAATCGGCAACATCAAACTGCAGCCGGCCCAGGCGGCTGCCATCGCGGCGGCCGTGTCCGCTTCCCGCCAGGGCCAGGCCGCACTCGCGCTGCCCAAGCCTGCGCAGGTCAACGGATCATTGCCGCTCGACCACACGAGTGACTGCGGCTTGACGGCAGAAAACCAAAGCCGGGCCAGGCTGGCAGCTACTCCGGTTCCGGAACCGGATCGGGGCATGTCCAGAACCAATTCCATTCAGCAGTTGGAGCACATGACTCGTAGAACTCGCACAGAAGAGGACAGAAGGTAAGATGATTGCAACATTAAATGGTCATATCTTGTAGGGAGGGGTGTGCCAAAAAAGCGATTCTCATTTAGTACGATTCAGAATCGATTTTAAATCTCCCAAAATCGATTTCATTTATATTATTTTATACTGTCGTGCCTTTATTGGGAGCGCTGTTCATGTAGTACACGATTTGGCCACTTAGGGGCAGTGTGGTTCTGCACGTTCTGCACGTTCTGCTACACTGAAGTTGTAGCCACATTAGAGAGTAGAAGGGAAAAGTTACAATCAAGTTATTCCATTAAAACTTGTTGTTTTTTTGCAGCGTAGAAAGAGCACATGCTGGTGAGTAATGTTAACATGCTTCTGTATACATTCCTGAAGCATTTTGTATGAATAGACGTTCTTTTGAGTGATAAAAGTGCCGCGAGTAGCGCCTTAATTAGCATTAGCGAGTCCGACTAAAGCAGATCATGACTATTCTTTGCAGAAATCATTGTCAATCAAATAATTTTTAATCAAAAATCGCCCCTGAATTTTTTTTTTCTGAATCGAATCGCAGGCCCAAAAATCGGAATCGAATCGAATTGTGAGACGGTCAAAGATTCTCACCTTTAAAGGCATATATTGATTAAATCTTACCTTTGACACAATGGCGATGTAATTTTTAATGAAATATTAGGTATTTTGCTGGCTATTTTTCTAATGTGGAAGTAAAACACCCGGTTCAGTAAAACCCCGCCTCTCCCCGTGTGGTTGCCGCGCCCCTCTCGTCCAAGCCGGCTGCTGCCAAGGAGCGCTGTGTGGCCACGCAAGACCGGACAACCGTTGTAGTACAACCGCGTCTTCTTGACATGTGGAAAATTGGATGGATGTTCAATTCTTCAATAAACATTTGAAACAAAACGGCTCCTTGCCGCAATAAATTGTAGTGGAGGAGGGGAGAAGAGGGAAGAAAGAAAGAAAATAAAGAAAAGAAAGAAAAGAAATAAAAAATAAAAAATAAAAAAGAACCCTGAGGTGTCGCTAACTACAGACCTGCTATTTACAGGGCGAGCGTGCTAACCACTACACCATTCGTTCAGTTGGGTTCAACAGCACAAAAAGTTTTTGTATACACCAGTTTCGGCCAGCGCTTGTGGAATTTTAAGACATTCAATTGTCATTGCACTTTGGAATTGCAAATGTGAAGGATAATTGTTTGCTTCGAATTTATTTGGACAGAATGTTAACTGATAAAGGCTACTTTTGTCACTATTCCATGGAGGTCTCAGAGAAAGTGGGCGGTGCGGGCATGGGGCCCGAAAGCTCAGAAAAGTAGATTTTTCACGCTGCTGTCCCTTGAATATCATGTACAACTTACAACAACGGATTAGTGAATGGTTAGCACAATTTACCCCCTCGAAAACTATGTCTACGCTTTCTTTGGACTACTTGTACAACTGCTTAAAAGCTTTTCTGCCTCCTCACTCTTTTACAGTCCTTCGTCCTTGCGCCGGCCTTGTCGTCTAGAAGGAGCAAAAAGCTTTTTGTGTCACCTTTGAAGTGCGTCTGAGTCGGGTTTGCTGCTTAGCTACAATTAATTTAGTCAGAGGACTGCCGGAGTCGTGCGTTACCCCAAAACTCCGTTCTGCTCGTTTAGTGTGGGTGCAGTGTGAATGTGAATTCAATGTTAAATGAGAGACACTAGTGCGCTTATAGGCAGTGATGTCACTAACGTAACAAAGTAGCGTTTTATGCTACGTTAGCAAGTAATCTAACGCATTTTGTTTTTCAAACAAGTAATCCGACTATCTCTTCAAAATTCAAATTTTATACCACTACAAGCAGTTGCAGTTGACTGCCTGAGGGATGCAGTAACGAGCAAGAATTAAATCAAAATATGAATAAATGGAACCCATTTCTCAGCAACAGTGGCTCTCTCAGGACACATATTTTATTGACAGCTAATGCCTAATTATAAAACACTTAAGGTAAACTCTGATATTGAACAAAGTGAAGTGCATTGTGGGAGTATTCAAATTAACATTCATGTCTGAGGGCGTGACATCATTGTTTTCAGTGCGTTGAGACTCGCGCGGAGGAAATGAGATGTTTTCAAGATTGCAAGTACAGTCACTCTTTTGAGTTTGTCTGCTAGAAACAAAACTATGATGGTTTGTTGTTGCACAATCTCTTCAGTCAACAGTGTTTTATCTATGTAGCTTCAGTAACACAATGTCAAGGGGGGAAAAAATAGACTGTTTTTTAAATTATTTAAAAATTTAAAACAAGTAGCAGGTGGCACGGTGGCTGACTGGTTAGCACATCCGCCTCCCAGTGCTGAGGATGTGAGATTGAGTCCGGGCTTCGACCTTCCTGGGTGGAGTTTGCATGTTCTCCCCGTGCTTGCGTGGGTTTTCTCCGGGTACTCTGGTTTCCTCCCACTTTCCAAAGACATGCATGGCAGGTTCATTGAACACTCTAAATTGTCCATAGGTGTGATTGTGAGTGTGGATGGTTGTTTGTCTCTGTGTGCCCTGCGATTGGCTGGCAACCAGTTCAGGATGTACCCCGCCTAGCGCCGAAGCCAGCTGGGATAGGCTCCAGCGCCCCCGCGACCCTTGTGAGGACAAGCGGTTAAGAAAATGGATGGATAGATGGATGGATAAAACAAGTAGCAAATATTTTATATTAATTAAATAATATTTTTAATAAAAAACAAACTAACTTATAAAAACGTTCTATTTTAAATATTGCCATGGTCCCAAAAATGTATTTATTCATTATTTATGGCAGGCTTTGAGGCATTTTCTGACCTAAAGAGGTCGCTTAAAGCAATGGTAGTTATTACAAAAATGGCCAGCAGGTGGCAGCGGGGTATAAGAGATCAACCAGGGCCATATTGCAAAAAAGCTATTTTCCCCATTGTTTTCAACAGATTTGTGAATAATGATGAAACTTAGCTATAGAAACCGATACAAATATACTTTTTTTTCCTGATGAAAGAAGAGACTCAATATTCACACAATACACAATATTCTGGGGGCCTTGCAAAATCCGTCAAAATCCAGTAAAACAGCCGGGAGCGAAGTGAAAATGGCTGCCAGTGAATAAGTTAAGTGGCAAAACCGGGTGTAATTTTTATGTTGTATGTTCTCAAGGTAACATTTTAAATGGATAGAAAAGGGTAGAAAGCCCCTCGTTCATGTTTAAATGTTCCAAGGCGTGATGGACGAGGAAATACAAGTTGATCATCAAGAAACAAAAGAAGAAATCTAGAGAAGCAAACCAGTAATCTCCTCCTCTTCTTCCTGTGTTTGCCAGTGTTTCATCCTACCAGACGTTACCCCGAAACATGCCCAGCCACCATCCCCAGCTTGTACCCAGATACCCCGAGGGCTACCGCACGTTACCCCGAAACAGCGCAATGAGGCCCGACAGCATCTGCAGTGCGGCGGGCTCAGCGTATGATCGGGCTCTTCGGCCCGTCTCGACCAGCGCCGCCACGGCGGCCGAGAAGCGGAGGTCAATGAGGGACGACACCATGTGGCAGCTGTATGAATGGCAACAGAGGCAGGCCTTCTCCAGGCAAAGTCTGGCTCTACCAACAGGTAGCCATCAGCAGCAGCATGCAAAAAACTTGGCCTCACTTTACTTTTGTAAAAATAAGAAAGGGATAGGAGGTTTCTGCCCAACGGTGATAATATACTGTACAATACGATCCTCGTGTGACATGCTTTTCTCACGTTCTCTGTTCTTCTTCAGGTCATTATGGCACCCTTCCCAGCACAAAAACAATGAGCAACATATCCGAACACGCCGCCATCCACTCCATCCCCACCTCGCCATCTCACGGGTCGTTAGCCCTCTACAACACTCTGCCCCCTCCCTGCCAGCAAGGCGTTCCCAACACCAGCAGCTGCCACTTTGAAGTGTCCTCCACAAACTTTGGAGAAGATGGGACGCTTGAGCGTCTGCACAGGACACACCCTGCCAAGGTAAAGGGCAGGCCATTCATGGCTGCATCAACTGTGGTAGAACCAAACACTTTGAAAAACATGCATTGAGTGTGAACAAGAGCAATGGAGAAGACAAAAACATTCAACATATATATATATGGTGTCCCGATTCCGCTATGCGTTTATAGTAAATACATCCCGTTTTTTTCCAAACTAACAAACTTATCATTTCACAATATGCATCAAGAATCATTCCCAAAGATATATAATATAAAATGAACCCGCAACTGTTGCTTTCTGTAGGCGTAAAAATCGAAATTTAAGAGGCTCTGCCATTCAATAATCTTCAGCAAAAACAAGGCTGACCTTGAAATACTTCCCGTTTTCACTCTTCTTTCAAATCTATTATTAAATTCCAGCTTTATTCAAGGGCCTGCTAAGAACCTTTTTTGGGGGGCATTTTTTTCTCCCTCAGTTTGGAAGCACACTTGAACGGCGTCCAGTGGTAGCCGGTGTTCAACCTATTACACCTCAGTCGCTGCAAGGCAAAACGGTGAGTCTTGCAGTCTTTTACAGTCAAAATAAACCTTTTCCATTTAGCTTTTGCAGCCTTCAGTTTTCCCACTACTGCTTGTCACTACTGGCTGATATTGTTTTTTTACTGTGTTACAAATAAGGTCACCAGACAACCTCTCTTCCCCTGAATTATCCACGTTGGCAGAAAGTATCATTATTTCAACTAGCATCTACTGCAGAGGTGTGCATCAAGGGCCGGAGTCCTGCAGGTTTTGCATGTTACCCTTCTCCAACACAGCTGATATATGATCAGCTCATCAGTAAGCTCTGCATAAGCCTGATAACGATCCTGTTGATTGGAATCAGCTTGTGTTGGAAGTGAGAAACCTCCAAAACCTGCAGGACTCCGGCCCTCGAGGACCGAGATTGCCCACCTCTGATCTACTGTATTCACTTGTGCCATGACTCATCTTTCTTTTTGGGTAACACCGTTATCAAATGTTTTCAAAAGAACAAGTGTAGACTTTAGTGCTGTCACTATCGAATATTTTTGCAGTTGATTAATCAATCGATTCATCAATGGATTAATCGACTAGTCGGACACATTTTAATTTTGTATTGAAGTGTATTACAAAAGCATTTTTCTCCCTCATTACTGTTTATTAACTAGTGATTGGTGTTTACTTCGTATTTGTACAGTGATTAAAAAAGGGGGATTGATTTTGTTTGTTTTGTCCGGTTCAGTCATTGTTTTCCAAAGTAAAAACTGATGTTTGCAAATGTCTTATTTGGTTAAACACAGAAGATAATCAGTCTTCTTTCAAGAAGGACTACAAAAATCAGTGAACAATTACTGTTTAGCTGAAATCGCCAAACGATTCCTTGGTTATTAAAATAGTCAATTAATTTGATCATCAATTACTTGTTGATTAATTGATGAATTTTGACAGTTTTAGTAGACTTTCTGTGCTCAGTGTTTTTATGTACTGTATATGGGTAAAACTTCATTTTCTGCCATTTGAACGTCAATTCAAAGGCAAATAAAAAATCTAACAGAGAACTGAGTTGTCAGAATGCACTACGAAGGTTGTTGTTGTTGTTTTTTCATGAAGACAACCTTTTTTTTATTTTAAGCCTGCTGCATGGCTGTTGATCTTTTTCACCCTGGAAGTAAGAATACTGGATGCATAATGAAGTATCTGTGTATGTGTTGGCTTGGCCTGGGACTCAAGCTTTCCAGGCATTGGCTGCGTTACAGGTCCATCGTTAGTGTGACTATAAAAATATGAATTGTTTGAGACAAGGCAAGTTGTTATATAAGTTGTTATATGGATTGGTATTTAGTTTCAAGTCCATTATGTATGAGAGTAAAATGTCACACGGCAGTTGGAAGAACCCCACCAAGCCCCTCACTGCTTGCCGAACATCTCATGAATATTTAATTTGAAGTCATCACACATCTCTGTAATATAATGTACGACGGGCCTCCTCGTAGTTGTCTTTTGACCTCGTTTAACTTTCTCAAAGTATGACCAGCAGTATATCAATTTGCTGGTCCAATTTGTTGGCTTGTGATGAGCTCGTCCCTGACTGTTACGTTTGCGAGCCATCAGTCACTTCAGCATGTTGTTTCCAATGTGGCAGTTCATTTCTCCTCTGTGTGATGCTCCACGTAGCCTGAGGAACTGACACTGATGCTCATCAAGCTCCGCCGCCAGCAAGCCGAGCTCAACAGCTTGCGGGAGCACACAGTATCCCAACTAATGGCCCTGGGAATAGAGGGGCCCAACCCCAAGGTCAGCACTGAGTGTGTGTATGTATGTGTGCTTGCGGGTGTGGGTGCGCACGGACCGGCACAGTCTTTGATGCTGGCGTTGCTTTTACGGTTTAAACCTTGCATTATGTGTTGATATGTGTACATATCAGCTGATGCATGTGTCTCAAGGTGGCTTGCTGTTTAGTCCATATGAAATTGAATTTGGTTTCATTTGACTGGAATTAGGTTGTTAGTTCACTGAGCCATTGATTCTTTGAAGTGGAACGCAATCAAATGTATTGCCGTTGCTAATGTCACGAGTACAGAGCAACGTGGAAGTCAACCTTCAACATTTCTTGACAAAAAGATTTTATATGTGATCTCACTAGTCTAAACATGACATTGTGATTAATATTACATTTGTGGATTATGAGTTATGAAGCAAAATCCAGTCATTTTTAATCCATCTCAGGGGGGTGGCCATTTTGCCACTGGCTGTCGACTGAAGATGACATCAATATCGCTGGGGTCTCAGGTAACAACCAATCAGAGCTCAGCTTTGATTGGTCGTTGCTTGAGCCATGAGCAACAGTGATGTTATCTTCAGTCGACAGAAAGGGGCAAAATGGCTGCCTCCTGAGATGGATAAATATGGCTGGATTTTACTTCATAACTCATGTTCCACTAACACAGTATAAACCAGAATACCAAATTTAGACTAGTGGGGCTGCATAGAACATATTATTCTCCCCAAAAATTTGGGGTTGACTTCCGTTTTAAGAGACATAAAAAAAAGAAGAAGATGGAAACAGGAAGGGAAACATAAGGAGAAAATACAGCCCCAAACTATACAGTAGGCCTGTAAGGGAGGAGCACAGTATGGGTTTTAAAAATAAAAAAAAAGAAGAAAACTCATCAATTGTCAATTTGATGTTGTTTTATTTACACCCCAAAATCAGTTTCATAATGGAAACATTGCAAAAGTGTGCTGTGATTTGTTGTTGGTGATTTTGTGTGTGTGTGTAGGTGGTGAGTGGGGATGTGTATGCATGTGCGTGTTTTAAGCATGAGTACACACCCTCCGTCCATGCATATTAGCGCCGTGACAGCGTTGTAATGCCGCAAATGTGTCATAGGAGATGCCTCAGACATTTCCCTCGTGTATTATCTCCACCAATGACCATTTGTATTCATCATTCTCTGACGAGTCATTTTGAGCATGTTTGGAGAGTAAAACTTCATGTTATGATCACCGACTTGCTCGACTATTTAGGTCAAACCACTCATGATTTGATCTTTATTCTTGTGTTGATACAATCATTTTTTTTATTTATATATCCACTGTTCTGTTCCTGTTTTGGATGAGCATCCTAATTATTATTGATCAATACTGACTATATTAATTGTCAGTTGATCCCATCTTGGAGCAATTGAAGTACATTTGAGTGCGCTATTGAGCTGCTCTACAGAAGAACAAGACGATGTCAGAAATGAAAAGTCGAGCATTTACAGAGAAGTCTGCTACGGGGGCCATTATTCTGTTCAAATATATAATTGCTATTAGCAGAGTTTAGTACATTCAGAGAGATAATCTTTTGCCTTTGGCAATAATAATAATAAAAGAAAAAATAGAGAGACAATTTACGATGTCTGATTTGAGAAATAGATACGGCGCATGGGAAGTTATTGCCTAATAAAAGCCTCTTTTCATTCTTTTCTTCCCAATGATGAAATCAGTCGAATCCTTGAAGCCATCTTACCAAACAGAGCTCGCTTTCTGCTTCTTTTCCCTCCTTTTCCTGCTGTCACTGCAGACTGATGTTCTTTCCCATCATCTTCAGAGGAACCTTGTTTACCTGGACAATCAGGTGAGGACAACCTGACCTTCCTCCAATTGGGCTGCTTTCAAAATAAACAAATCATTTGACGTGGGCAATTGATGTTACACTTGCGTCAAAGAAAAAAGAATCCGCAATGGTCAGAGAACTGGTTAACTGATGAGACTGGGATTCACCTAAATGCGTGTTGACCAGACTTTTTTAAGATTCAAGTTATTTCAGTGACCGTTGTGGCTTTCTTCTTCTAGGTACTAGTTTAGACCACATGTGTATCTTATCAGGTCCCAGAATACAGTCCGATAGTCTAATTAGCGTAACAAAACTCAACAGATTTTTTTAACTGCTTGAAAATGGGGGAAAGAGGACGTTTAGCATATCCTCTATTGAGAATATAACGGAACTATTAGTTCAATAGTGATCCGGACGTTGGCATCACGCTTCCAAAATGGCCGTTAGCAAAGCCATTTTGGCAGCATAGAAAACGCGTCAAACGGCAAACGCCACACTTGAACAATGATTGACAGCTGTTGTGGACCAGCTGCCCCAATGAGAAGAGGCAAAAAAAAGGATCGAGCATGCTCCAGGCTACCCAAAATAGGAACCAATGTGTAGCCAATGTTCCACGTTGTGCATGGTGTCTGAATCAGCAGATGCTAACTGTTACCACACGCAAAATGTGGGGGAAAAAATCAGTTTCGTTCATTTGTGCTGCTACGGTTTAATAGATATATCATATTACACAGTTGAATTTAATAACCGACCAACACCATAAAGAAGACTTTTTAAGGCATAAATGACAGCGGCCGTTGTCCAATTAGCAGCTGCTAAGTTGCTAACGTACATAAATAACACTGCAAGACTTGCGTGAAACTCCTATGGCATTTTGAGCACACATAAAAGGGTGTTAAATCTGGATTGTACAAACTTGTAAAGGCTTAGTATGATCAGATTTCGGCAAGAGAGGAGGTAATTCCACATTGCAGCGTCGCTGAGTTGAGGAAGAAAAGCCCTCCTGACACTTCATCAGCAATCCAACATGTCCACCTCGCGCATGTATTTCATGTCCTTTTCATCAAAGTGACTGTTAATGCTCTTGGGCGGAAAGTTGAAGGCTAAACGCTAGCTTTAGCCCTTCTCGCCATTCTAGTCCATTAACGCTGCGCCGCGACTTTCCTGCCACAGGGGGGCGTGTTCAGAGAAATAGTCACGTGACGTCCGGATCTCTATTGTCTTCTGTGGCCTGGAGACTTGACTATGTGTTCAAATATGTACAAGGTGGTCCAACTTCTAAAGTCCAAAACCTGCCATCACTTCCATAGACAATAGTGCGCACCAAGCGACCGTAATTGGAGCGTGTTTGTTTCTGATGAAAGTCCAATCAACAGTCTGCCTGCTCCGCATCAGGGCTCGGTCTTGTTTGTCTTATTTAGTACCCTCCTTGGTCTGTGCGCCGCAATGCTTTGTCCACAACCCAAAGTCGATTTGAATGCAGTTTAAGTTGCAATATGGAACTTTCCCCCCCAAAAATAACTTTACAATAAGCTTTTTATTTGACCATTTATGACTGAAATGCCTTCTAATTAGTAGATTAACACCTTAGCTGTTCACAATGGGTACTCCTGCAAGCCTCTGGCAAATAGTTTTCAGACTGGATTCGGGTTAGAATTTCCCGCGCCCTGTCTGCGGATGTCACGTAATGTGCGTGGTGTGTATGTGAAGAACGGTATACGCAGTTAAATTTTTCGTCAGCAGGTGGCAGAGCTCTTTCAAGCAGCTATAATTGAGCATACAGTGCAGAAGATTTCTTACACTTCTTTCTGCTCCCTCCATGAATGCCTTTTGTGAGTCCTTAATTGAGTCTCTGGTGGAGTCCCAGAGACCAGCACAGATGGTGCACCGCCGAAAGTTTTGGAAAATTGAGTTGTTGAAAGTTTCTTTGAATCCAGGATTTTATTTGTTTGTCAGTGTGAGGCGACGGCTGTTGTGATGGATGGATGACAGTATTGAAATCAGGATGTAGGTCAGACCTCGTTTTGGCTGGTAGGGTGAAAAGGAGAAGTGATGTGGATGAATATATAATATAATAATAATAGTAATAATATATTTCTATTAGTTTAAATTTTGTTCCCATTTTTATGTTTACAAGTCTATGAAAACGTAGAAAAAAATTATTGTACCTTTTATTGTACATTTAGAACAGATATAACATTTCAGATTAATTGTGAGTTAACTAGTGAAGTCATGCAATTAGTTCCGAATAAAAAATGTAATCACCTGACGCCCCTAATTTTTAATAATCTTTTCTTATTATTTTTTAAATCGCGTCTTATTTTTTAATTGTAATTAATTGCATGACTTCAATAGTTAACTCACGATTAATCAAATTTTTTATATCTGTTCTAAATGTACAATGTTTTCATTCTCTTGTTAACAAAAGTAGGGAAAAAAATGTTAAACTAATAGAGATAGTTCAAATGAATTTTTGACGTCTATAGTCGCCAATGGCAGTGAATGAGTTAATGAGGTCGGATGTGAGCCACGCCAGGTCTACGACCACTGATGTGGAAGCAGGTTTCAAGATGGCAGAGTTTGATTGTGTCATCCAAACGCTATGGATGGTGCTGACCTTTGTTTGGAAAAAGGAGAATTCTCTGTTTTAGACCCATGGGCAGTTCTCTGGTTTTCTTTTGCGTACATTTCTTACTGTTATGTAGTCTTCACAGGCAAAACCTTAGACATTCAGCACTGTTTGAATGATACATTTAATAGGGATACCAGCAATTTTGCTCACGTGAAAATGTACAAGTCGTGTATGCAACTTTTGATGTTAA
The DNA here is from genome assembly GCF_054856555.1 of Leptonotus elevatus. Classification (NCBI taxonomy): domain Eukaryota; kingdom Metazoa; phylum Chordata; class Actinopteri; order Syngnathiformes; family Syngnathidae; genus Leptonotus; species Leptonotus elevatus. The sequence goes on along the minus strand of NC_141255.1, from coordinate 15,999,342 downwards.
AATGTTTTCAGCCTAAAGCAAAAGTAAAGGATTTGATCTCACGGTTTCCAAAACTTTGGGATTGAAAATGACAAAGTGGCAAATAATAAAGTGAGAATAAACTGTGGCTCCATTATTCTGCAGAAACATGCTTGTGAATCTTGAAAGCGGCAGCACTTCCAGCAAATATTCATTTTCAGCTGTATTCCTTGGAACGCAACAGGGGTCCGGATCGGAGTTTGACACAATTAGTCTACTTCAGACTACTTTGTTGCGTGTATGCTTACGAAAGCATATTTGGACTGCTTATGAAGTGTGAATAATAAATAATTATTACTGCTGAGCTGAGCTCTACATTGGGCACCAGATGCAACATCTCCGTATCCTCAGCAATTTTAGCTCAGCAGTCACATCACCTACTGTGTCTCCGAGTCTCTCCGTGGATGAACATTGTTGAGTATATTTTCATGGTCAAATTCACTACGCCAGTTCTGGAAAGCAAGGCTGTATGTTTGGCAAAACCCGGTGTTGGTCATTATGACAAGGATGATGTGAAGCCATCCTGACTGGGTAGATTGTCAGGATTTTCCCCGCTATGGCCAAACGAGAGGTCCTTGTAGTTTTTAGCATGAGCATGCATTGCAGTGCAGCTTCATCTCCTAAAATTCCACTTTGGAAATATTTCCATTAAAAATACCTTTTTAGTGAAACAACTTGATTTGCCATTCAAGATTTCACATCTTATGCCATCTTGGTAGTATGCATAAATGTTTGCTGCTCTGTAAAAGAGCATGAATTTGCACCTGCCACATTGCAGTTGGTGCAGAGGATCAGTTCTAGTGTATTTAATAGGGGTGTCAAAATGAGTGTGTTAATTTTGAGTTAATTTAAAGTTCCTTTAACACCACTAATTCTTTTTGACGTGCAATTAATGACTATTCCAGGTATTCCAGTCACAACGCAGCAAACGCATCCACGTCAAAATTGAGCAGTAATAAATGTAATAATAATGCATATATTTATGGAGACTGGGGTCTTTATAAGTATTTTACAATTTAAAAAGTGTGCAGAATTTCACAAGTTACTTCATGTTGAAAAATAGATAGAAAAATGCACTGAGCTGTCACCAGTGTCTTACAAATGTGATTATGCCATCTAGTAGCAGAAAAATGACCTCAATACAAATCAATATCACACTTTTTTACAGTACGGTACATCTTTTTAATTTCAATAATTTTATGAATTATTATGGCATTACTGTATCAGTAACTAAAAGATGCAGCCATATTTCTATTCTATTTTTTTTTTCACTTTTATGTTTACAAGTCTATGAAAATATAGGGGAAAAAATGATTGTACCTTTTATTGTACATTTAGAACAGATGTAAAATTTGGGATTAATCGTGAGTTAACTACGGAAGTCATGCGATTAATTACGATCAAAAAATGTAATCGCCTGACACCCTATTTAATATACCACACGCCAGCTTTCAGCAGAGATGACAGCACCATGTCCTGTTTTTCCTCAACACGCTAGAAAAAGGAGAATGAGCCTCTTATCTTCATGATTCACACTATGATCGAGAACTCGGCACCACGGCCGCAACTCTACCAGCAAGTAAGATTTCAGGCAGGTTCTGGCTTGAGTCACTGTTCACTCAGTCAAATTGGGATGCGCCATACGTGGCAACTGAGTTCTCAAATTAATGTTGTTTTCGTCCTCCTAAATGAAACTTCTACTTACAGACGGTTGCCTCAAGCCAGACCTTTGCCTTTTTATCTGACGTGATGTTGTTTCCATGTCCTCCCTTGTGCACCACCCGTTTCGCCATTTTGGATGTAGTCAGTCAGTTCATCACGTCCGCAGGAAAACCTCTTTATTTATCATTTGTGTACATGGTTTTCGTTTGTTTCACTGGCTGTTTGCTGTTGAGTTAAGTTGAACATGGCTTATAGTCCAATGCTATATAGTCATGGATTTGCCATCTCCTCATCCTCGTCCTCACGATAAAAGTGTTAAAAGTGAACACGGTGTATTGTTTTCCTTTCCGTGTTTGTTTTCTTTCTACCAGATCACCCCAGATGACTGCTCAGTAATCCAACCCACCGATGACGTTGACGTAAGACAAACAGTATTTAGTATTAGCAGTAGCGTGTTACAAGCATGTCGCGTGTTGTTAACCCCCCACAATTTGCTTTGCCAGACCAAACTGAGCAGATTTTGTGAGCAAGACCAGTTAGTGAGGACGCAAGAGGAGAAAGTACAGCAACTACACAGAGAAAAGGTAACGCTCTCAAGTGTGGAATGGGATGTTTCAGGCAAACTATGTGTGGTAATGCGTATTGTCCACTCGCAGCACACCTTGGAGACGGCGCTGCTGTCTGCCAGTCAAGAGTTAAGTGACCAGAATCATACCACGACTTCAGCCACACAAAGTCTGGTCCAGCAGAGAGACGTGCTCCAAAATGGCCTGCTGAGCACCTGCAGAGAACTTTCCAGAGTCAACACGGTGAGCAAACGTCATTAAGTATGCAGTCACAAGTCCAAGCACATTTCGTAGTTAAGCTTGCAGTTGCACATTGAGGCACATGCTGTTGTTAGGTCTCACACAGCAGTCAAATGGGTGTGTTTCATTTCTACAAACCCAATTCCCAAAAAGTTGGGACACTATACAAATTGTGAATAAAAACTGAATGAGTGCCAAATTTCAATATTTTGTTCAGAATAGTACGTAGATGACAGGTCAAAAGTTTAAACTGAGAAAATGTATAATTTTAAAGGAAAAATATGTTGATTGTAAATTTCATGGTGCCAACAAATCTAAAAAAAAGTTGGGACAGGTAGCAGCAATAAGAGGCTGGAAAAGTCAATTGCACTTATAAAAAAAAAACAGCTGGAAGACCAGTTACCACTAATGAGGTCCATTGGCAACTTGATTGGAGTATAAAAAGAGCTTCTCGGAGTGGCAGCGTTTCTCACAAGCCAAGATGGGTAGAGAATCACCAATTCCTCCAATGTTGCGCAGAAAGATAGTGGAGAAATATCAGAAAGGTGTTTACCAATACGAAAAATTGCACAAAGGTTGAAGTAATCATCATCTACAGTGCATAACATTATCCAAAGATTGAGAGAATCTGGAACAATCTCTGTGTGTAAGGGTCAAGGCCGAAAAATCATACTGGATGCCCATGATCTTCGGGCCCTTAAACGGCACTGCACCGCAAACAGGAATGCTTTCTGTAAGGGAAATCACAGAAAACATTGTGGGTGAATACAATCCACCGCGCCAGCCGCTGTTGCCAGATGAAACTTGACAGTACAAAGAAGAAGCCATTTCTAAAGCAGACCTAGGAGCGCAGGCAATTCTCTGGGCCAGGGGTTAAAGTGGAAACCTGTGTTTGTGCTCAGACGAATCACGATTCCAAAAAACTGGAAAACTGGGGCGCTATATCATACTGACTAAAGAGGACAAGTTGTTATCAGCACTCCGTTTATAAGCTTGAATCTGTGATGGTATAGGGTTGCATGAATGCGTGTGGCATGGGCAGCTTCCACATCTGGAAAGGCATCGTCAACGCAGAAAGGTATATTCAGATTGGAGAACAACATATGCTCCCATCCAGGCATCATCACTTTCAGAGAAGATCTTTTTCGCATTTCTCAACACGATAATGCCAGACCACATGCAGAACCGATTACAACATCATGGCTGCGTAGGAAAAGGATCCGGGTATTGAAACGGCCAGCCTGCAGTCCACTTCTTTCACTACTCGAGCACATTTGGCGCATCATAAAGGGGAAGGTGCAACAAAGAAAGCCCAAGACAGTTGAACAGTTCGTGTTAGACAACAATGGGACAGCATTCCTATTTCTAAACTTGTCTCCTCGATCCCCAGACGTTTGCAGACTGTTGTAAGAAGAAGAGGGGATGCCTCACAGTGGTCAAAATGGCCTTGTGTTGACACCATGGAATTTAAAATCAACATAGTTTTCCCTTAAAATTATACAATTTTCTCAGTTTAAACTTTTGACCTGTTCTCTATGTTCTATTCTGAATAAAATATTAAAATTTGGCACTTCCACATAATTGCATTCAATTTTTTATTCACAATTTGTATAGTGTCACAACTTTTTGGGAAATTGGGTTTGTATTATGAGTATCATTAGTATTATTAACTCATTCACTGACTTTTCACTGAAGAAACCTTTTCTTCCGGCTGTTTTACTGGATTGTGTTTGACTGATTCTGCAAGGCCCACAGAATATTGTGTTCTATTGCTATAAAAAACATGGAAGCTACCAAAAGAAAGATGAAAGTCTCTTCTTTCATCGGGGGAAAAAAAGGATATTTCTATCTGTTTCCGTTTTTGCATTTTAGAATATAGCTTAAGTTTCATCATTATTCACAAATCTGTTTAAAACAGGGGGGAAATCAGCTTGCCCTGGTTGATCTCTTATACTCTGCTGCCACCTGGCTGTTTTTGTAATAACTACCAATGCTTTGAGCATTTTCTTCAGTTCAGAGGCTGCATCATTTATGCTCTAGCATAAGAAAAATATGTATTTATTTTTAAACGTATAAATACATCTTTGGGAGCATCTTTGGAAAGAGAGAAGGCTAACCTTCTATCTTGATAGTTCCCTGTGGTGCGCAACGTCATACATTAAAGGAATACTTGACTCATTTAGCTATTTTCAACAGTAAAAAGTTAATATTTTTTGTAGAATTAATTTGATAACTTCATTATTTTTCATGTACAAATAATGCCTTAAACAACAAATTTTGCCACTTGCTGTCAGCTGAAGATGACATCACCTGTGCTGAGGAAGTCGGTAACGACCAATCATAGCTCAGTTTTCTGACCAAACCCAGAAAGCAGGTGAGCCATGATTGGTCATTACCTGTTTCCTCAGCACAGGTTCATCTTCAGCTGACAGCAAGTGGCAAAATTTGTTTTCAAAGATCTTAATTGTACAATGAAGTTATCACATTAATTATAGACAAAATATCTTCTTACTGCTGAAAATGGCTCAATGAGTCAAGTATCCCTTTAAGACGAAAATGATGGTCTCTATACAATAAATACCTTTAAAGGGGATTTCAACCTTAAACATTTCTTGACAATAATATGGTGTATGTGACCTTACTAGTCTAAACATGACATTCTGATTAATATTACATTTGTGGAATATGATTTATGAAGCAAAATCTAGCCGTTTTTATCCATCACAGGGGGTGGCCATTTTGCCACTTGCTGTCGACTGAACATGACGTCACAGTTGCTCAGGGCTCAGGCGACGACCAATCACGGCTCACCTGTTTTCTGGGTTTGGTCATGTGACTTTAGCAAACTGAGATGTGGTTTGAAACGGAGCCTATTCAGCAGATGTTGAAGCACACAAAGTTGGTTTATAAGGAACTGTGAGCAGACTTCCACGGGCGGATGATGTCAAGCTGGCCAGCGCAATCACAGGTCACCGCTGTGAAGTGGGTTTGATATTGGCTGCTTGGTGCTTCTAGGAGCTGGAGCGCTCGTGGAGGGAGTATGATAGGTTGGAGGGAGACGTCACTCTGGCAAAGTCCAACCTACTGGAGCAGCTGGAAGCCCTGGGCAGCCCTCAGGTTACACACCTTCCACACACAGTCGCTTTTTGAAGTTATTTGCATTTTAACTGTGTGCATGTATGTGTGTGTCTTTAGACAGAGCCTCCAAGCCAGCGGCATATCCAGATCCAGAAGGAGCTGTGGAGAATTCAGGATGTGATGGAGGCACTGAGTAAAAATAAACCACAGCGCAGCATAGACAGTGAGTGTCGTTTGCTAACGATTGCAGAATGAAGCCATAAAAAAAAACACACACACACACACATTCAATTATTTTTGTGGCGGCGGTGGCTCAGGGTGTACAGACGGTCGTTCAGTAACCAGCTGTTCGATCCCCGCCCTCCCCAAGGCATGTGTCGTTGTGTCCTTGGGCAAGACACTTCACACACATTGCTTTCAGTGCTACTCACACTGGTGTATGAATGGTGCAAATGTTTGGTGGTGGTCGGCGGGGCCGTAGGCGCACGCCGGCAGCCACGCTTCGTTAAACAAACAAAATACATTACTCATTCACTCCCAGCCATTTTCACAGAAGCAATCCCCTTCACTCCCGGCTGTTTTACTGGATTTTGACTGATTTTGCAAAGCCCACAGAATATTGTGTTCTATTGCTATAAAAACATGGAACCTACCAAAAGAAAGATTAGAGTCTCTTCTTTCTTCAGGAAAAAAAAAGTATATTTCTATCAGTTTCTGTTTTGCAGCAATTAGCATTAGAATAGAAAGTTTCATCATTATTCATAAATTGATTTAGAATTGTGAGTAATTGAGGGTTTTTTCAACATGGCCCTGGTTCATTTCATATGCTCTGCGGCCACCTGTTGGCCGTTTGTGTAATAACAATAATCAAAGCCCTCTGTATGCTCTAAAATTATCAAATGCATTTAAAAAAATGTATAAATACGTCTTTGGGACACTTAAAACATGTAATTTAATTTTGGGAGCAAATTAGTTAATCATACCAAATCTCCGGAAACTTGTTTGTGACGTGACATTGCAAACATGGAACAATTCAAGTCTCATGACAAGATTTTTTTCTGCAGGTTGTTCTGATTCCAAGCCACTTTCCAGCCTACAAAAGAATGAAGTAAGTTCCTCCACATTCGGATCCGAACACAAAACACACTCTTTGAATATTATGTTTGATGATGATTATTGTTATTTTGTTTACCTTATATTATTACTATTAGAACAGACAACCCCCCAAAATTTCTTGACAATGGTATGTTCTATGCAGCCCCACTAGCCTAAATACGGTATTCTGGTTGATTTTGTGTTAGTGGAATATGAGTTAAGCAGCAAAATCTTTTCTCCATCTCGGGTGGCGGCCATTTTGCCACTTACTGTTGACTGAAGATGACATCACAGTTGCTCAGGTCTCAGGGAACAACCAATCACAGTTCATCTTCAGAGAACAGGTGAGCTGTGATTGGTCATTGCCTGAGCCCTGAGCAACTGTGATGTCATCTTCAGTCGACAGCAAGTGGCAAAATGGCTGCCCCTGAGATGGAGAAAAACAGTTGGATTTTGCTGCTTAACTCATATTCCACAAATATAATATTAATCAGATGTCGTGTTTAGACCAGTGAGGTCACATATAACATATTATTGTCAAGAAACGTGAAAGGTTGACTTTGAGTTTCCGATGTGCATTCAGCGTAAGGGATATTCAATTCTCCATTGGAAGTCTGAGCATTTTGGTTTCCTCCCACTTTGGGGGGCGTGTTTTAGGTCCATTCAGGACTCTGCATGGTCCATTGGTGTGAGGTTCCCTTGACCCTAATGACAGGCCATATGAAAAAAATGGACGGATGGATGGATAATAGAGAAAGATGAAGCTCAAGATAAATCGTGGATGCAGCAACAGAAAAGAATAACCGAATACACAATAAATGAGCTTGTTTTGGTGGCTGCTCACTGGATTGCCAATCTCAAACATTCCACGCCCAACTAACATGTGCCAGTCAGGACAGCTTGACATAATTCATCCATTAAATTGAGTCCACTGGGAAAAATGAAAAGGAAGTTGCTAAGAAAAAAAAAAGATTTTTTTTTTTAAGAATGTGATTGTCAAGAACTACAGTCATAAACACTGACAGTGCCCCCCCCCCCCCCTCCCCACATCTGTCATTGCGTCAACAAAGTAACAATCTGTAGTTTCTTGGAATGAGACCAGCTGTGTTAACTTTTAACAGGCAGTCACATTGCTGCCACTCAGTCCTATCAAGACGGGAAACGGCGTTCCCCCCCGTCCGCCTCTACCACAGTACTACTATTCATCCGAGCACCCCCCTCACATGCCCTCCCACCATCCAAACTCCAGCAGCCGCCTGCCTCCTTACACACAGCGTCCTGAGGACCGCAAAACCGGCGCTAGGAATGGCACGCACAGCGTAAGAACAAAGGAAAACACCCGTAGATGTTTTTGTGACATCAGTCATCTTGCTGTTATTTAACTTTCATTGTCACGTTTTCACATTCCCACTTCATTTGAGATCCTTAGTTGAACATTTCCATCGTTTTCAAGGGGCAGACTTATGAGAACTTAGACCATCCAATAGGCTGTTGAAGCAAATATGACGTACAGCTATTGGGATTAGTTCGGAGGAAACATAACAAGCTAATTAATTCTAGATCAACAAAGCTCTCAGATGATGGTAATTGTATGTAGAGTGACTCTTGAATCTTACAGCGAACGATCATGACCTTCCTGTGGTGTGTTCAGGCTAGAAAATGACATCAAAGTGCTTAAAGCCAAATAAAGTCTATTCATGATGTTGTCAGCAGCCAATCAGAACCAACTAGAATGCAAATCCAATTAATGTACATTATTGTATTGATTTGTACTATTTTAGTCAATATCTACTGTATATTGTTAGTAGTGTTCCCTTACTTTTCACTTGTGATGAGTTGCAAGCCCCCCTGCAATAGTTGAATTGCTGCAAAGTAGATGTTTACTTTTTTTTTTTTTTTTTTCTATTTTGGGGAGATTTACGCCGCTATTAAGCCAATTCAAGCAACCATAATTTTCCGCATATTTTCAAGCAGTCCCTTAACTCGCTTTATGCACTTAGCAGCAGCCTGCCAAAGGATTAACAGAGGCCTTGGGTTCGAATCATGAACCTGATGATGAAGGAACGGACCAGCTCCAACCCGCTCTATTATTTAAGACTTCATTCCACATCAGCCATCTCAGTTTGTTGACACAGACAACTTATGCATGCCTTTTGATGTGGATTATGCATGCGGTTCGTGTTGGTGTGATTTGCAAAGCCTTTTTTGCTGAGAAATGTGGCATGATACAAAACAGTTTGTTAAATAATGACGAAAAGGTCATATTTGATTGAATTTGATGAAAGTCGGGCAATATACATTTTTCATTTAGTATGAGCATTTTCTGTCCCATTTTCAATACTGCAGAGGTTTAGTAGTGTCTATGTCTTGCATATATACTGTATGCGTGTGCCTCAATGCTGTTTGTTCTCCCCGACGCCTCGCAGCAAGGTCCAGACTATCGATTGTACAAGAGCGAACCTGAGCTGACCACGGTCAAAGAGGAAGTGGACGAAGTCAACGCTGAGGACAAAGACAAGGACAAGAATGAGACGTCTGCTGAGAAGATGGACATTGTAGCAACAAAAGGTACTGTACGCTCTAAAAACTATGGGTTGAAAATAGACCGATCTTCTACTTGGGTCGATTTTAAGAAATGGGTCAAATTGACCCCTAAAGTGGATCTGTCCATTTTTGATCCATAATTGGATTACTTTTGCCCCAACTGTTTTTATATTAAATATTTTTTAATATATAACTTATCATGATGATTGTTCCACACAGCAGTACCCCTCTACCCAGTGGGCATTGTTCCTCCGAGAACCAAATCTCCCATGAGCACTCCCGAGTCCGCGACTATCGCCTCCTACGTCACCCTGAGAAAGACCAAAAAGCCTGAACCCAGATCCGTATGTTTTGCTTGGGGCTTGAATTCAGAATACGACCTCTCGATGATACGACTGAGTAAGTCCGTCTTTTGGTCTTTGCAGGATCGTCCCAGAAGTGCGCTATTAGACCAGATTGGCTCTGGGGAGAGAGAGGTGGGCCGAGCCAGGATGAGCGTGGAGGAACAGATGGAAAGGATGAGGAGACACCAAGAGGCGTCATCACAGCGAGAGAAGAGAAGAGAAGCCCTATCCCGCTCGCACTCATTCAGCAAAGACGACCACTTTGTTATGCCGCAGGTAGCACAAATATTTTACGGAACACGCTGACTACTGAAATGAAGGACTGACATCACAGTTGCTCAGGGCTCTGGCAGCGACCAATCACGGCTCACCTGTTTTCTGAAGCTGAGCCGTGATTGGTCGTTACAGTCGAGAGCAAGTGGCGGCTGGATTTTGCTGCTTAACTCTTTAAAATCTTACTTAAAGTTACGTTTCTGTTATTTATAAGGGTGTCGGGCGATTCAAATTTTTTAATCGTCATTAATGGAATTACTTCAATAGTTAACTCGCGATTAATCGCAAAGTATAAATCTGTTCTAAATGAACAATGAAATGTACAATCAAATATATTTTTTAAAGCTTTCATATTCTGGTTAACATAAAAGTGAGAAAAATGTTAAACTAATGGAAATATGGCTGTATCTTTCAGTCATTGATGCATAATGATAATTTCATAATAATTCATAAAATTTAGTTTAAAATGAAAAAGATGTACTGTACTGTGAATAACGAGTGTGATATTGATTTGTGTTGAGGTAATTTTTCTGCCACTAGATGGCATAATTGCATTTGTAAGTCATTGGTAATAGCTCAGTGCATTTTCCTTTTCATATTAAGAGCTATCTAATCTTTAACATGACGTAACTTGTGAAATTCTGCACATTTTTAATTTTTAATACAATTTGACCCCAGTCTCCACAATTATATGCATTATTATTACATTTATTACTGCAAAATTTGGATGTGGACGTGTTTGCTGCGTTGCGACTGGAATTCCCCAAGTACAGGCTTTCTAAGTAAGGGGGGCGGTCATTAATCGCACGTTTTTAAAAAATTGTGCCGTTAAAGGAACTTTAAATTATCCAAAATTGAACGCACTAATTTTGACACCCCTAGTTATTTAACATTGTTGTGTCCTCGAGCCACTTTTTTGCTTTTGAATTAAGTGTTAAATATTTACCTCCCTACCATCAATTTCCTTTGTTTTTGTTTATCATGACACCTGAATGGTGTCTGTTGGCATGCTGCAATATTTTGTAATATGTCAGGGTCAAAGTGCAAAATGTTTTCTTGAGATGTTGAGATTAATCCTTGATTTGGGAATGGGAGGTTACAATTTGCCAAAGTGGGTCAACATTTTGTGGACTGATAAAAGTACGATTGTTCTTTTTTGGACTGTCATTGAATGTGTGTGGCTCCTTTTCGGTGATTGTTATGATGATGTAGTGATTGTCGTGATTGCGTTTGAATCAACAGGAGGTGTGTGAAGACACATGGCGTGACAGGGAAAGGACCTCGCCGAGTGGGCCTTTGCTGCAAACTGACACCAACAACACAGAAAATGAGGTAGCCTGCCAGTACCAGTTTACCTCAAAAGCTGAATATTGGTAATATTCAGCTATTGTAAGGTCATGTAAAAAAAAGCTGAATAAATGCGACCGGTGTACCTCCATTGAACAAAGCTTTGGTGTATGTTCTGCGCACGCTGTACCCGCAAGGTATCTTTGTCTTTTGAGTACACGAACTACTTGTATGTGCGGCCATCTTACGTTGCCACTCGCTAAGCTCACATAACTTGAATACTTTGATTTCTCCGTGGCATTTTCACATTTATAAACAATGACTGGTCGGCCATGTTTGCTATGCTCGAGTCCCGAGGTCGGCCCGTTAACACATTCACTGCCATTGACGGTTATAGACGTCAAAGTTCCATTTGAACTGGGCTGGCAGTGAATGGGTTAACCTCTCATTTGGAAGGATATGCATGTGCATCATTTTATTGCCGCCCCTAAGCGGATTTTCTTTTGTCCACTATTACATTCCATTTGTCAGCTGTGTGAGAGGCAGACGGCAGTCATTTTGGACGTGCACGCTGAGACCAAGCATGTGGAGATAGTAAACCTTCACTCCTTTGAGGACAAAAGCAGAGAAGATATGACCAGCTGGCCAACAAATATCACCAGTGAAAACAGGTGTGTGTGTGTGTATACCCCATTGCTGTTTTAACTTGACCCAGATGATCGTATCCTGTCAAAAATAAAGTACAACTGATTGTCACGCCCACTAAGTGGGGTGAAATTAACGTCTGATAAGAGTCCAGGCAGGCCTGAAGACATCTACAAACTTTTATTTTTCATCGTAGTGGTAGCGCCACGGCTGTGTAATTTTCAGCAGATAGGCGAGATGAATAAAACAGTCTGGAAAACAATTAAGACTTTTGGCTTTCTGTATATTTGAAACTTCAAAAGTCTTACAGAGCAATCTACAAGAAGAAAATGACCTGCGAGAGAGTGCGCAGTAAGAATCACGGGAAGATTCTGTATGCTGCCTAGTTAGGTTTTTGGGAGGAGAAGGGAGGGTCAGCTAGACAGGAAAGCAAGCTAAAGAAAATAGACATTTTAATCCTCTTCTGTGAGTAATCAAGTGAGCTAGCTATTCTACTTGTATGGCTTCCAGCTTCCACAGTCCTGATCCAGAGACGCCAAGCCCTGAGCCAAAAGAAGGGGAGGTCGACGAGCTGCAAGAAAATGCCAGCAAGGAGAGCCTGGAGAAGCACTTTGAATCCTACAACCAGCTACCAGCAAATGACAAGGAACACAACAATAACAACTTATTGGCTTGTAAGTATCTAACAATCATTATTTTGATACCTTCATTTGCATTTTGCACATTTTGAACCCGTATTTTCCCAAACACCCAGTGAATCTCATCCTGCATCTTTTTTCCGACCGTATAAGGTGTTGAGCTCGTGACGCAGGAATGTTTGCATAATGAACTCCGTCCTTGTTCTCCGTCTTCCAGCACAAATATTCTCTATGGTGAGCAATGACACGTGAGCATCAAGCTGGACCTCAACGGTGACATCCCATTAGGCCCAAATGTAGCAAGTTGCAAAGAGCCTCCTCCCCAGCTTCCTCAAACGACAACACAACAACAAGGAGACTGAAAAGTCGGCGGCAAGCAGAGACGTTAGGTGTCCTGATGCCAAAGTTTTGACATACAAAACAAAACGTTGTTCATCTCAAGAAATTGTGGTGAACTTCACTTGTTTTAGTCATTCAATTCAAAAAGTGAACCTTATATTTATGTAGAGTGAAAGTGTAGAGAAATATACAAAATATTTTTTGCAGTGTTCAATCATGAATCTGTACAATACAAAAGTTCCACTTTTTGAATTCAACTACTGAAACAAACTGAATTTGCATTCAGTAGTCAAATTTTGGAGATATTCATATATATGGATTAGGTTTGGAAAATGTCATGCATAATTTCCGAAAAGATATGTCTAATAAAACAAAACAAAACTGTGAATTATATTTGCCCTGCGCGGACAAATGCAAATGGCACTAAAAGTCTTTCTGTTTTTACACCTTTTGAAGTTCCTTGATTTAAGAAAACTTCTGAACACTTTTCGAACCTGTTTGCTGCTGGGCAGTTGTACGTGAGGTATGGATGGGCATGTGACAAAAACAGATGGATCAATAATATTTAATTTATTCATGAATTAAGTCGCTCTGAATGTTCCAAACTCCTGTTTCCATGCTGCTTGGAGACGAGGCCTGGCTTTTCGTCTCCAGACTGTAAACTTGATGACCCTCGATCAATTGTGCTTCTGCTGGTTGCCGCCAAGTCGTGCACTCCACTTCGCCTCGCTCGCTTCAAGATGATATTAATCAACAATATATTCCACACTTATTGAAATGTTTGGTTGGTTGGTTTTGCAACTGTCAGCCTGCTCTTCACAAGACCAGCCTCGGAAGAAATGATGATGCTGCAACTGGTTAACTACATTAGTTTGTACGAAGAAGTATTAGGTCTACACTGAAAAGAAATGTATATATATATATATATATATATCGATAGGGAAGGTACTGTAGATATGTGTTCCTCGCAAACGTTTATTCCGACAAAATTGACCAAACTACGACGTAATCCTTGTAAAGTTGACATCATAATTTTGGAGGGCTGTGGTACTAATACTTCTTAGTAGGTTCGCATACAAACACGTGTCGATAAAAATGTGTGGTAATGTTGCTGATGCGGTCTTCTTGTATGCTCGAGTCGCTTTTGTCACAAAGTGACACAAGAGCGTCTGCTGTGATGGATACGGATGGTTTTGCTTCGAACTACAGTCAAAGTGCTTTTCGATATGCAGTAAATATTTGTTATTAGTATTTAACTACAATATAATTAATTATGGCATCGTACAGCCTCAAGGGGGTTAGATTGACGTTGAAGTGTACAGCTGTATATAGTTGGAGCATTTTGAGAAGTCTTGAACGGTGAATGGCACCAAAAACACAACACATGCAGTGCTTTATTTCAACTCCAAAGTGACCATTGCTTTCTGCTTGAGCTTACTATGATTTTCATTGATCTGGATTGAGTCGACAGTCACGTTGATTCTGTCCAAGGGAAGGAAAAAGGTTGACAACCTGAAAGAGAGAAGATATAGTGAATTGTGATCTGTTCTCGCAGTGGGAGAACCAGAGAATAGCACATGTACGAAGCAATAAGGAGGACTTGAGAACATAAAACAAATTAAAGAAGTGTAAAATCTGTATTTAAAAAAGAAAAAAAGAAAAAAAAAGAATCATTTATGTACACATTAAAGAGAAAAATAGCAAATATATTATAGAGATTATTATTAATGTTATTAGGTCCAATATGCAAAAAGTTCATACGCCATGTGTTTTATATTGTGTAATAAATGTTGATGTTCATACAAACTTGATTGCTGTTTCTGGTCTTTGTTTTTCAAAGTATCACCATCATTAGTTTGAATATGTTATTCAATGCCATTTTTATTCAATGGTAAACAATCTTCTTGTACACTTAAATAGATTAAATACATTGATACAGAACTGAAGTGTCTAATATGGCAGCATACAGGCTATGTCATTATTTTGATACTTAATCGCCGTAAATCTTTTTTCAGGGAATCATGTCACAGATGAGCAAATGCTCTTGTAATGGTTTTGTATATACATATAAACCTAAAGAAAACACATTACAAGTCTAAAATATAAATTGAAGAAAAATAAAACAAGAATAGGAATAAAGAAAAGAGTTTACATGTTCGAAAGGGGTAGGAGGAAGTTAACTTATCTAGTCCTACCCCTTATTCGTTTTATGTTGATAAAATGATAAGGTAATGTATTTCAACCAAATGAAATGTATAAACCTAGTCATTGTTACAGCTGTGCAAAACGTGTGTTTGGACCCAAGGCAGACAAAAACAAAGAAGCAAGCTTACAGGTTTTATTTGAACATAGGGAGCACGCCAGCGTGAATAAAGACGACAACCAAAAGCAACGTGACACGAGGCCAACGCGGAAACAAACCGTACACAACTCGGAAGGTGGGTAGAGAGCTACCGGGAGAAGGAGACTGAAGGCAAACGCAAAAATCACTCTAAACCTACACAAGGCTGAAGGAGTAACAGAGAACAGAAAATCATAGTAGTACTTACTAAAAAAAAAACAGAAGAACAAGTTGCACTGCTGGCGAGGACGAAGTTGCAAAGAGCACGAGAGTATCAGGTTGGCAGTGTCGATGGCAATCAGCAAAGGTTACAATATCTCGGCACCCCTCTCCTGTCTCTCCTGCTCTTAAATACTCTGCTAATGATGATGCAGACCTCTGCAACACGCGCACACACACACACACGCGCGCACACACACACACGCGCACACACACACGCACACACACACAAAGGGGCAACAAAACAAAGCAACAAACGATGCGAGTCGTATAAACAAGTGCACTTCAACATACGCACATTTGCCAGCCACATATGTACATAAAATTAATAGATATATACCATAATACATTTATAAATCATATCCTCATACTCACAAATACAATTTCCATTACACTCATACCGATACATCCAAAGAAAGAAGTAATGTTCATACACGCTGCCTCATAGAATGAAGGAAAATGAACTTTGTGTCGTGTTGCTTAACTCTAAAAATGTTAAAATGACCTGCGATTGGCTGACAATTTTGGAGTTAAAATGAACTCCCACAATTTTTAACAATCCAAATGTTGATCTTTGTAATGAATTATTTAAAATGTTTCACCAATTTAAATATTTTTCTAATTCATAATATAAAACTTGCATGCACCTTGTAGGGCGAGAGTTTGGTAAAAAAAAAAACATAATAATTTTGTCCACTGGAACACGTGGAGGAGTTCGACCACAATGCCAAAGATTGTCTATGTATGTAGAATGAGTCATTCATACGAACAGAAGCAGCGGTGCCGGATTTGCAGTAGAACTGCAGTCTGGCTATCGTCGCAACTGCAATATGACATATTTTAAAGACAAGTTGACTTTTAATTTACATGTGCAGCATGTTATTTTGAAAGTCCCAAATCTTTAAGGAAAGGATATTGAAGTTCCCGAGTGCTAGTAAGTTCTTTTACGCGATCTTTGGCCATGAGGAGTCGTGACGTCACCACAAACGCCTGCTGTGTTCAATGCTTGAATTGCAGACTGAAGAGCAGCATCGTGAAGGCAACTTTTTCCACTGGAATCTCCACAAAGTCACATCCGCGGACGCCAAATATGGCTCAGATAAGAGCCGAGGGAGCCGAACAAGATTCTCAGCCAACGTCGGAGCGCCTTGACAACAGAGAAAGCGCCGATGCCGGCTCGGAGAGACAGGCCGTGTCCGACTCCAAACAGGAACCGGATAACAAGAACGACATCGGGGCACGAATGGACGTTGCTGCTGGTCGTGGTGTTGCGGCGGAAAACGACGATAACTCGTTGCTTTCTGACGAGCGCGTCGAAGCGACGCCATCGCCGGGGCACGAGGGAGACTACGGCGGGGACGGGAAAGTCTCCGAGCCAGGCAAGAGTCCCGCACAGGGCAGTCTGGCGACGAGCACCGAGTCCGCCCAAGAGGGCTCCCGGGTGCTGAAGCAAGAACAAAGGGAGGCAGGCAACGACGGCTCTCCCACAAAGGCGCCCGACAAACACGAGCACGGCGGTGTGAAAAGACGAGCCAGCCTGGAAGTGACCTCGTCGGACGGAGAGCCACTTAGTCGGATGGATTCCGAGGACAGGTCTGCCAAAGTTGTAACGCAACAAGCATGGCCACTTCACTCAGTCAAAATACGAACAGGTTCCCCTAGTCCCCTAAAGTGACCCCCCCCCCCCCCATTTCTCTACACGTGCAAAAGGGCTGCAAGATATATATATAAAAAAGAGAGATAACAATATTAAACTTGAACTTACATCTTTTTTTCATTCGGCAAGTAAGCAGCCTCAATATATTCTGAGCTAATTAATTTTAATAACTAATAACTTTGTAACACAGTAGTTCTTTTGCCGAGACCGGCACCTCACCACTTTATTTTACCATGAATCAGTGGCATAACATCATGCCCTGGTGAAAAAATGTTTTGCCCGCATTATTTATTAATTGATTTATGTATTGTTGTTGTTGTTTTAGTATCAGCAGCACACTTATGGACATGGAGAGCATAGCATCAAGTGGCCGTTCCACCCCAGCATTGTTGGCCAGTCACGGCGGTTCCGGCGTTGCAGGCAACGGCTCCATGCCAGTCACCGGCAAGTCGTTAAGCTACACGTGCTGTTGGGATCACTGCCAGGCGCACTTTTCCTGCAGCCCTGATCTGGCCGATCACATCCGAGCCACGCATGTGGATGGACAGAGAGGAGGAGTCAGTATTGGATTTCATATTTCTAGTTGAAAGTTTTATGAATGGAGTTGACATTGTTGTCAGATTAGAACAATTTAAAAGTCAGTCCTAATCTTTGATTGTATTGCGTTGAACTTTGAGGGCTCTGCAGTATTTCAAGTCACCTCTTTTCTACATGCATTTTGAAATACTACTCTGGAACAACATTACAAGTGCCTGTGTTTGTTTTGCAGGTATTTGTGTGTCTGTGGAAGGGCTGTAAAGTTTACAACACACCGTCCACCAGCCAGAGCTGGCTGCAGAGGCACATGTTGACTCACAGCGGCGACAAACCATTCAAGGTGACGTACGCTTGACAGATTGACCGTGACGTCCGCACGCTTTGCCTGCCGCTCTGTAATTATGTGTGTGCGTGTGTGTTTGCAGTGTGTGGTTGGAGGCTGCAATGCCACATTTGCCTCTCAGGGTGGGCTGGCGCGGCACGTGCCAACTCATTTCAGCTCCCAGAGTTCGTCCAAGGTTTCCAACCAAGGCAAAATGAAGGAGGAGTCGCCGTCAAAGGCTGGCCTCAACAAGAGGAGGAAGCTCAAGAACAAGCATCGACGCTCACTCCGTACGTACACGCGCCATCGTTATTTAGAGCCAAGAGTTATTTTTCCTGATCTTGCTATTTACATCAGATCTTGAGTCACATGGCACTACGGAGGACAAATGACTAACTATTCAGTTTGGACATTTTCACTTGGGAGTGTACTCACTTTTGTTGCCAAGGGCTTGAACGTGTGCTGATCTCATATTGAAAATATTGCATCGCTGCCATCTACTGGTAATTGTGCATCAGTAAAGTTGACATCTACAGTAAAACAGTACACATAAGATGTTAAACTGGAGGCGAGAAGTTCAAAACAGACATGGCATAAATAGAATTGTTATTATTAACCCAAAAATGTTCTTGACAATAATAGGTGTTATATGCCCCCACCATTCTAAACACGACAATTTGATTAATATTGCGTTTGAGGAACATGAATAAAGCAGCAAAATCCATCTGTTTTTGTCCATCTCAGCGGGCGGCCATTTTGCCAATAACTGTTAACTGAAAATGATGTCACAGTTGCTCAGGTAACGACCAATCACGGCTCACCTCTTTGGGCATGAGCCATGATTGGTTGTTACCTGAGCCATAAGCAACTGTGATGTCGTTTTCAATCTACAGCAAGAGGCAAAATGGCCGCCCCCCCTGAAACGGATAAAAATGGCTAGATTTTGCTTCTTTAGAACATATTATTGTAAAGAAAATTTTAAAGTTGGCGTCCCCTTTTCTTTGTGTGTGTGTGTGTGTTTTTTTTAGCCCGCCCTCATGATTTTTTTGATGCCCAGACCATGGACGCCATCCGCCATCGAGCAATATGCCTCAACTTGGCCACACACATAGAGAGCCTTGGAAACGGGCACAGTGTTGTGTTCCACAGCACGGTACACACACACACAGAATGAAAAAATAATAATAATACTGCATGTCGTTTGCTCGTGTTAAAAGCAGTCGGGCGTATGTGTGTGTTTTCAGGTAATAGCAAGGAGGAAAGAAGAATCTGGCAAAGTCAAAGTCCTTTTGCACTGGACACCCGAAGACATGTAAGTTTTTCTTTTTCTCCCTCCGATCCATGGGATTCAGGTATTTAATACCCGCTACTCTACTAATAGTGCTGATGATGCTCACTCACATCATTTTAGTCATTCACGGATTGTGTCATCGTTGTTCTCATTTGGCAGCAGGCATCTTAGTTTATTGTCACGAGATGTCAATGGATTTTTTTATTTTTTTTGTAAAAGACTGCCTGACGTTTGGGTGAGTGAGAGTGACAGACTGCAGCAGAAGACTAAAGTTGTGCATCTGTCCAAGCTGCCAGCTGACACAGCTGTTCTCTTGGATCCCAATATTTGCAGGTGTGTGTGTATGCGCATGTGACAAGACAATGAACCCAGAATAATTTTTGTTGTTAACAAAAGTATTCTTTCTTTTTCTTTTTCTTTTTTTTTCCACTCACAGGATGTTCTTCTGAGGATTTCGTCTAGTCCTGAAGAAATCCTGAACTATATACAAAGATTTTTAGAGAGTTTAGAGACTTATCTTCTTCTTCTTTCCATGGTTTGCTGAAGCCATGCCTGCTAGATGTTGAACTCAAATCAATTTTAGTGAACGGAGGACTCAGCTTAGACACATTTGTAGAGAGAAGCAGTCTTTGTAAATACTTGAGATTTGTAATATATTTTTTTACCTTGTTTTTTTATTTTGGATTTTTACTCAAAGTGGACCGTAGTTGTATGTACCTTTTTTAACAAACATGATGAAATAGTTGCTCTGGTTTGATTTCCCCTTGTCATGTGAAATTCTATCTGCTTTTAGAAGGACATTTTTAAAGTAATTATCAGGTATGTCAGCATCATGAAACATATTTCTTTAACCGTAGTTAGTGCTTTATTGCCTTTTTCTTACTGCGAAATGTGACAGCCTGTTAAACAATTTAATGCCACCTGCTGTATTGTGCCTGTGTAAATTGTTTTCTTAGACATATAAAGTTCCTACATCGAGACTCATTCCTTCTGACCAGACTTGTTTTGTCTTAACATACAAATGCATCCTTAACATCTTAAAAGCAAAAAAGTTCATCATATATCAAATGAACAACTACAGAACAGCATTTCTTAACAGTCCAGACATTTAACAAATGCAGTATTTGAAACAAGTGCTGCCTTCCTACATGTCTGACCTAGGTTCTCAGGCAGATGATGTACGCCACAGATACATTTCCTGGATTCGCTGGCCACTGGACCAAAATAATAAATAATCGCAGGCTACATTATTCGAAACTATCATTTTCTTTTCAGATGTGCTAAATTGACAGTCGTTTTGATGTTGACAATCAATTAAACCTTTTAACCAATTAAACAATCAACCTACAATCAATAAAAAGGGTTTAAATTAGGTTAAGTTATGATTTATTTACGGGTAAGAGTATTATTTGATAGTTAAAGTGCCCCCACCAAGGTGGCCGCAACGTAGGCACGTTGAAAAGCGGGGCCACGTAGTGACGTCATAAACAGTGGCCGGAAATCATAAACAGCGTCGTCCTGTGTTGAAGCGATGGCTGGGCTCCTGAAAAAGGTACAAGCAGAGGTCAATGTTTATAGTTTTGTCACACACGAAATAAACAACTAAAAGGAATATTAGCTCCCCAATTGTTTGTTTAGTCATTGCTATTCAACAGAGTGTTTCGTATTAGACGTCAAAGTAAAGTGACCGCTCTAGCTAGCGGGAAGCTGAACTCATTTCATGAGCCATGATTCGAATCGAGCGTATACGTAAATTGTCACTATAAAATTCTTCGCATTCGACGATGTGGCGATGTGTGTTTCACACATTATAAAGAAAATAAAGCTGATTTTGCAGCTCATTACAAGCCTATCAACATCACTTATCTCGCGGCAAGAATATAAATGCAGTATTTATTATGGCAGTTTTGTCATGGGAAAATCTTGGGATTTGAGGAAATAAATGCATTTTCATATCTATGGAGCAATCACGGGTGTTTATTAATGTATAACAACAACAAAAAAGGAGTGATGTGTTATCTTCATATAAAATATGTTAGCGCCTTCAGCATTTTAGTAGCAATGAGTGTCGAAATGGTTTTAATTTGTGCCGATATGGGATTTTGGGGTAATATCAACCCAAATAAATGTACAGGCTTGTAATAATGTTGTTTATATTTGTAAAAGGTTCCTTAAAAATGCGATATGTGTTTCCATGCTGTCATTAAATCCCCAATGTTCTCTTGTAGACAACCGGCCTGGTGGGCCTGGCAGTCTCCAACAATCCACATGAGGTAAGACGCCAACATCCAGCGCACAGCCAGCAAACCAAAGTCGTCAGTAGGGATGACTTTGGGTAAGAATGGAGTGCACATCACGTCAGCAACATGAAGCTTAGTGCTCTGTGATGATTGATCCAGGTTGCTCATTTTGCAGCAGGTAACTGCAGAGGCACCTTGAGCTAAAGACACAGAAAACATATTTTCAAGTTCAACAGCTTTAACGTAAAACTAATACCAAAACTAATGTAAACTAAACTGAAGCATTTTATAAATATAAATAATATAAAAATGAACAAACCCGCTCTAAAAACTAATTAAAAGTAAGTGAATTTAAGAAACAAAATAAAAACGAACTCTAATTAAAAAAAAAAAAAGAAGCCTATACTTACTTGGTTTATATTTGATATTTACATTCAGTGTTTCTCACAGATTTGAAATCTACTTGGGTGGGTGTAATCGGGTAGTTGGACTCCTTGGGGGGGGGGGGGGGGGGGGGGGGGGTTATTCCCAATCCTGCTACTTGCGTCTCCTCTAACCTCATGATCCACAAGTGAGTGACTGCGAACTAATATTACATGCGGTATATCTGGTAGCGACATGTTATTTTTTTTAAAAATATATATATATATATATATATATATATTTTTTTTTTATTGAATTCATTAATTTATTGAATTAAATTTTCTTGAAATCTACTTGGGTGGTGGCCAGTTTACTAGGGAGGCCCGCCCCAGTATTAACATGGTGTGGGAAACACTGACATTTGTTTGACAAGCTTAAAATTAAGGTGGGAAAACTATGCAAGAAAATAAGAATTTGAAAAGAGGGCAAATCATTTTTCCTGATACTGTATCATGTAAATACTGTACATGATTCATGTAGAAAAAACTGGGAATCCTTTAAAGTCTTATTGAAATGATGAATGGGGAAAAAACATTCTTGTCTTTGTTTCCCTACCTGTCATTCTTCGAAACTGCACTCAGCGACTGAGGATTCTCTACACCAAAATCCTGACAGTGCTGCAGACCATGCCACAAGACGCTGCCTACAGGAAGTATACTCAACAATTGGTCAGCGAGAGGTTAAACCATGTCAAAGCGGTGAGCACCTTCTCAATATTTCAAAAACAACAACAACCTGAGATTTTGTGTGAACTGCTAAGTCGAAAAAAACATGTTTGCTTTTGAGACTGTCTGTGTGCACATAGCGCAAAGTGAAACTTTCAAGATTTAAATAAGACTGACAATAAAATGATGAATAATGTTTCATGCTCTCACAGGAGACCGACGTTGAAAATTTGGAGAAGAAGATCAATTGTGGACAGATTGAAGAGGTCATTTTTCAGGTAATGTTTACTTCGGTACTATTTGAGTCAAGAATGTACTGCATCATTGATTTTGTAGAGAAATGCCATCATGTGAATGTAGTTGTCAACTTGGTTTCATTTAAATGGAATGAGTTCAAGTAATACAACTGCAGAGTGGATGATGTGGAACAATCAAATGTGCTGTTTTCATGTTTACAGGCAGAATGCGAGCTGACTCTATCAAGAAAAATGATCGAGTGGAAAGCATGGGAGCCGCTGATTGAGGAGCCTCCTCCCAACCAGTGGAAGTGGCCCATCTGAAAAAAAAATCTTGTTAATTATATTACTGATGCTATTATTAATAAAATGAATACTCATTGGATCCAAATTGCTTGCTTTTCTTGATGTCATTTTTATCACCTAGCTTTTCTAATAAATACACTGTGGCGTGGATGTAATTACGTTAGTTTCTAATAATTCATAAAAGGGAAAAGGAAAAGGCGGGGTGAGGTGGAAAGAAGTGTAGCAAAGACAGGAAAAACTAAGTGGCAATGTGAAGCGGAAGCACTCGATGTCAGACATTTAGCACAGTTTGCGGGCATAGGCTACTGTTAACGTAACTAAGAATAATAACATAAAAATGTCATATTATTATGAAAACATAATAAGCTTTTAATTCTTTAGTAAAAATCTTTGCAAGCTTTTCCAAGCTTCAACTCATTTGAACATACATGAGATCGACCTGATACATTCTCGCCTCTCAAGACTTTGAGTAAGCATCAGTCATGTGGTCTCCAAGGCAGCCATATGATGACGTCATAGATGACTTATTTTGGGGGAAATCAAGGCAAGTATAGGCTACATTTGCATTACACATAATCAATTAATCATCCATCCATTTGTTCGCAAATTCTATTTAGCTGCAGACTCCTACACAGTACTGTTTTGCATAGTTATGTGATGTGTTTTTGTGTGTGCAATTATTGTACAGTATTGCAGTAATCATATTTTATTTGAATTTGATCTTTAATTGTTGTAGTTATAATTCGTTATCATTACTATTGTCTTTACTCAGGTAGGCCTACAGGGTTTTTATTTGTTTGGGAAGGGTATTCATATTATTATTTCGCGTAATTTTACATTTATTTGTCATGCATGTAAATAAGTTCCATCCATTGTCTTTCCCACTTTTCCAGATTTAGCCCTCAACCACCCATTCACGACATTTTTCTAAGTTTGATCACGTTGGGACTGACCCGGAAGTATTCCAAACGGAGCGCAATATAAATCCAAAGCGGACGTAGAGGCGCCCTCTACAAACTGAGTCGTAACTACCTTGCAAATCGTCATCGAGTAGGAGTGCTGCTGCTGCTGCTGCTGCTGCTGACTTCACTTGGTTTTGATATTGGAATTAACGCCTGAACTCGAGCCACGAGGTTGGTGTTTTATTTTGTTTATTTCTCTAATGGGTTTGCCTTATTTTGGAATGATGTCAAAGGTTGATTGGCGATGTGGTCGTTCATTTGCTCTATCAATTTAATGTTGATTTCTGGAAGTCACGTCAGTTGACTAAAGTGATTTTAAAGCACATGTTGCCGGGTCACGTGCTCACACTGCATGGCCAATGTTTGACTTTGGGCTTACCTGTCAAACAATCAGTCTTGAATGAAATTAATTACTTTTTTTTTTCTTCTTCCCGTTTTTAATCACATACTTTAATGAGTAGGAATTGTTTCAACGTTGTTAAACGTAATTAAAAATAAAATTACTATGATAAGAAAAATTTAAAATTGGTACTTTCAGGGGTCAAACTATTTAAATTTTTACCATTGGCATATCAAATTCAATGTGATACAGAAGTGTGCATTTTATGTTCATATCTTACGGCCCAAAAAACAAATGAGGATTTAGAATTCCTTCTGGATAAAGGTGAAAAAACAGTGTGCCGCAGCGGTTCAACAACAGATTATTTGCAAAATATTTCATCCCATTCAAACAGGCTTAGGATAGGCGCCAGGCACTGCTTTATTTTGGAGGGTTTTGGCAAAGTCAAATGAAAGAAGTACTTGTTTCCTCTCGGTTTTCATTTTAGTTTGACTTTGAACAAATACAAACATTGTATTAGTAGTCCAATTTAGAATATTGATCTAAGATCATAAATGCACAGCGATGCACCTACGTCGATCGCATGCTAAAAATGCTCGCTACTCAAGTGAAGTTTCACAAATACTGTTAATGCCTCTTTATTTATATATAAAAATATTATATATATATATATATATATATATATATATATATATATATATATATATATATATATATATATATATATATATATATATATATATATATATATATATATATATATATATATATATATATATATATATATATATATAATTAGTTCTGCCTCCTGTTTACATTTGGGTGTAATTCCACTGTTGGCCACTAGATGAGATACTACATTTGACAAAAAAAGACGACTGGAAACAGTATTTCAGATAATCTTAGATTTTGCTGTCGCCTATTGAATGTCACTCCTTTAATCTTTCTTTTTATACCTACAGAATGTGAGAGAAGTTTGTTAGTTTTGAAACAGTTGCATTTTTACTGTAAAAAAGTAAAAGCATGTAGGCCTATATTTCCATACCTTTTATTAAAAAAAAACATGACATTATTATTATCCCTAAAATGTCATTAAATAATCAAAAATGTTGATCATTGTTTTCCAAAGCAAATGTTTTATTTTGAGTCAACACAGAGATAATTCGCTTTCATTGAAGACTACAGAAATCAGATATTTACTATTGAGAAGCGGGAAGTCTGAACATTTGGACAATTTTAAATGTGAGGGGGGTATCTAACAGATTAATCTATTATCCAAAAATAATTATCGATGAGTTTGATAATCTATTAGTTTAATTAATGGTAGCACCTCTATTTCCCCTCTGTTTTAGTTGTGGAGCCTAGCAATGGTGCAGCTTCCGCCTTCCCCTAAAAGGGGTGTCACACTTGCCAGTGAACAATCAGATGAGAAGAAGGAAAGAATGGAAGGTTCTGTGATTGTTGCCAGTCCAAAAGGAGACTTGCCTGCAAGCCCGGGTAGCCCGCC
The DNA here is from genome assembly GCF_054856555.1 of Leptonotus elevatus. Taxonomy (NCBI): domain Eukaryota; kingdom Metazoa; phylum Chordata; class Actinopteri; order Syngnathiformes; family Syngnathidae; genus Leptonotus; species Leptonotus elevatus. Next base: position 15,973,567 of record NC_141255.1, on the reverse strand, counting down.
GACCTTTGACTTCCCCACTTCCTATTCTGGGTATGAAACCTACATAGAAGATGGACTGATCTGCCTCAAACACAAGATCCGCAACTTGGAGAAAAAGAAGGTAGGAACAGGAAAATGTGGGAAAATATCTTATTGGAGTGCGTGTGGATTATTTATTTACGGGTTTTGGTCTTGCTTGTCGTAGCTGAAACTGGAACACTATAAGAAATGCCTTGACTCGGGTGAGAGTCTGAACAAAGACCAAATGGTGAGAACATGTTTTCAAAATGACATCGAATTGTGTGGTTACCATGACTAAGCTGTTAGTTTGATATATTTTTTCCCTTTAGGCTGCTACTGATCATTATGAGCAAGTGGTGCATAACTTGAAGTTTGCCAAGGAGCTCCATAAAACCCTAGACAGCTTGACTCAAAACGTAAGAGTTTAATCGCTAGTTGACACTTACTTGATCAGAAGAGTAACATTTGCCCCGGACAAAACAGCTGCTGACGTCACAGAAGAAAGCAGTCAAGAGAGAGCATTTGGTCAGGATGGAAGTGGAGAGGCGGCGGCTAAGCATGGTGCTGCGAGTCCAACACCTTCTAACCAGCATACAACAGGCACACGTTAAGAAAGACCTGCTACACGGATACAACCAGGCACCTTACCTACCAGCGCGCCATCTGAACAGCTTGAGCCAGCTGGCCGCATTACTCGGACAAGGGCACAATGACAAACAGAGGTGAGTTACATTTGTGCCCATTTTAGTTTTTCAAGCTCGACTTGATTTTGACTACTGTTCTTGCAAACGGGAGTAGACGTCACATAATGGACTAAAATTTGCATGAATTTTGTCTTTGCTGTGTTGAAGTTTAGAGCAGCAGATGGAGCACGCGGCTGTGATCTACATTGACCTCTTGGAGGGAGAAGAAAAACCAGTGGTTGGATCGACCTGTACGTATGGGAGAATTTACCGACGGGCGTGACTCCAGCGCTCGACGTGATCGTTACAATTCAAAGGTCCTCTGTCCCTGGCAACCGTAGTGCTCATGAGCAAACTACTGAAACCCCCAATTTCTCCTGCTACTGTGTTAACAGTTTGTAGCTACAGTAATGGCTGCTAGAGGGCGCTAGAGCGCTGCCCAACCACTTAGCTAAGTCACCCTCGGCGTGTGAAGGAAGGAACCATGTGGTTTAAAAACAGGATTGTCTCAAATTTGTTTTGCAGACAAATTGCTGAAAGAAGAGCTTAGCAAATTGCTGAACTGCAAGTACTTCTCTTGTCTTCCTTCCAAAACAACTCCAGGTATGTTCATGCAGGTACAGCTGACATTGTTGTGATTACAGCCAATGTTTGACTCCCATGCTGTGACAGTGCTATTAAGACTCATTTTTATGCTAATGTATAAAAAGACTGACCTTAACACATCTTGATGTTGGCCTTTTTAAGAGGACAACAATGGCGAGCATATTATAAATAATAATAATGATGGTGACAATTACATCAAAGTATCTTTTTGTGACTGTCCGATCTCTTTGTTTGTCTTTGATAGCCAAATCCAAGTTGATGTGCTCTGAAGTTTCTAAAGCGGTAAGGTCACAATTCACTTGTTTGTTTTTAAAGAGGGGAAACTGAAACTCTACAGTCGAACCTTTTGAGGTCAAATATAATCTGTTCCAGTACGCTGCTCAACATCTGACTATTTTACTACGACTACTACCCCCGTTGCATTAGAAAGTTGTTGTTGTTTTTTCTTATTTGATTTTAACTCATTCGCTGCCATTGATGCCTATAAACGTCAAAAATTCATTTTAACTACTTCTATTAGTTTAACATTTTCCCCCCATTTTTGTTAACGAGAGTATGGAAACCTAAACATTTTGTTTTGAATAATCTTTTTTTTTTTAGGGCGACATGCGATTACATTTTTTTAATTGTAATTAATCACATAATTTCAATAGTTGACTCACAATTAATAATTTTTCTTCTAGGTTTTCATACTCTTGTTAACAAAAGTGGGAAAACATGTTAAACTATAATAGAATAGTTCAAATGAATTTTTGATGTCTATAGCCGTCAATGGCAGTGAATGAGTTAATCAATTATTGTCTGTCCAAAACAAAAACTTTTGAGCTATTGTTCCACTGAAATACAGCTTTAACAACTTTTCATTACTATTTAATTTCATGACCCTTTTTCCACGGCTGTAACTTAATGTCTGCCATTGCGTTTTCTTGCTCAGAATTCTAATGACAAGTTTGTTGTTCTGGGACAGGATGAGCCAATTGACTGGTGGGATTTGGATTTCTCAGATGAAGGCACCACACCTCAGGCCGCAGTCACCAAACCATGGAAAGGAGCAGCCACTTTCATCCCCAAAGCGCCCGTTGCCAGCAAGTGCAAATCAGCTGCTAGTAGGCAGGTAAGCTAATGCCACCTTGGCTTCATGTTTTGTTAGACCTATATTGGTGAAAAGTTGCAGCCACACAAACCTAGCTTTTTCAGAGAAATGTCTCTGAAGTACGGCTAACTTTTTATTTTTATTTATTTTATTTTTTATTTTTTTAGATATTGGATAAAAAAAATCCATGTACATGTGATTCCACTGAACCGCAGTCCAATAGTACCAATATTCTTGGCCTAAAAAAATAAGTTGGTATAATCTTGTAAGAGTGCAAACGGTTTAGTATGGCACAAAAAGAATAGAGGGAAGAAAATAGCAATAAAAGTTTACAGGAACAACAAAACCACACTGTGGCGATTTTAAAGTAATGTCAAAAAAACAAAAAGTGAGAAAACATCATTCACAGTTCTAATCATCACAATTACAACAAATGTCATCCTTGGGACAGAAAACAGGATGATAATGTCATGTGAATGTGTTAATTTTCTTTGATTTCAGGAAAAGCAGAGGAAAAGTAAAAGAAAGCAAAGTTCCAAAGTCGTGAGTACAAAATTGTTTATTACCCCCAAAAATGTTGAACATGACGCCTTGTGATTGTTGGCAGGGCGCTGACAAAGGTTTACCTGAAATGCAATTCAACTCTCCAACCTTACCCAAAGACCCTGTGATGAGGAAAAAACAGTTGGAGGACTTGATGACCAACATCCATGGCTCTTTTACTTTCATGCAGGTGGAATGTAGCAATTGAAAACTTGGACCAGTGTGCTAGCAAATTGATAGAAAACACAAGCTTTGATGGCAGGTACTGATTTTTACATTTTGTCTCCAGGATTCTCTTCTCGATTGTGTGTCCTCCCCGGAAAATGGAAACTCGAGATTTAAAAAGGAGCCATCAGAATTGTCGTCATCTCCTCTGGGTAATTGTCAAATTTTAGAATGAATGCTGAATAGGTTTGTGTCGCTGAAGTGCCAAAGAAAGAAAACTATCAATTTAGAACTGTACATTTTTGTATCGTAGCAATCCCTTAACGCGATGCAAATTGGCAGTCAGGCAATAGTAAGTAATCGGCATCGCAAATTATATTACACCAGTAGTGGTAATGTTCGTTCGCACTTCCAACTTTGGCCGTTGCATTCTATTAGTTCACCACTGGATGGCGCTAAATTCTATACACAGTCCCATGCCTAACTCTTGTTGACTTATCAATTGTATTTACTTAACTACTGTTGTGGCATTTTCAGCAGTTAGGAGAGATAAATGAAATGATCTGGAAAACAATTTGTCTTTTGGGTTTCTATATATTTAAAGCTTCAAATATACACAAGTCAATGTGTGAGAGTGCGCAGTAAGATTCACAGAAAGATTGTTTATGCTGCCTAGTTAGGAATTTGGGAGGAGAAAGGGAGGGTCAGCTAGACAGGAAAGCAAGCTGTCTGTTCCCAGCAGGCTAATCAGGCAGGCTTTGGTATTGCTTCACATGCAAGAAGTGAAAAGCCCATTAACAAAAATACAGGTGTCCACAATACAGTAAGTTATAAATTTATGTTTATGTGCTGAATAATTATTTTCCATAACGCTACTTATATTTATTTTCTTTTACCTCTGTTTACCGCGGACCGATTTTATTTAATTTTTTTAATTCCATGTACATCACTTTGTATGCAGCAACAATTGTTTTAAAGTGCTTTATAATCAAGTTGAGTTGCGCATCAAGGATGTGCTGATGAAATGTAAAGCACAGTCTTTACAATAATATTGATTTGTATAGTTTGAGAAAAATTATTTACCCCAAATATTTCATACGTGGTGTTCTTTCTCCCAAACAACAGCTGTAAGGAACTCAGGTGATGCCCTGCCAAAAGAAATGCATGTAAGCAGTCATTTACATTTAGCAGTGTCTATCAAACACACTGGAAATAGTTTTTGTGACGTGAAAAAAAATGACACCAAGAAATCTTTTCAAATTTTCCACCATTAATGTGACTACAATTATAAATTTAATCTTTGGTGCAGAATATCATCCAAATATTCCGAGAATCTTAAATGGCAAGGCCGAAAGCCAACTTTGAAATACCCGTGACCTTCGAACCTTTAGGCCATCCGTGTTTTTCTTCATCTGGACCTGGGGTCTTCGTCAAAGTTCCAAATAACAGTCAGTGTTGGGACACAAACTTTAGACTTCCCCAAGAAATCGGAAAATACGAGGAACAATCATCATCTTTGAAATAAAGTCTTGTTGTACTGTTTACAGGTCACACTAAAGGTGGAAAGTGTTTACAAATGATTTATCTTGGTCTTTTTTTTTTTTAACCACCACAAAAACATGACATCTGAACAGGGGTGTGTTGACTTTTTACATATATACTGTGTATATATATATATATATATATATATATATCTACTGTCATGGTAAAGTGTTAATCACTTCATCTGCGTTCACAGTCCACCCCGTTGCCTACCAGACTTCTAGACTGCAAAGCCAGACTGACAAATGGGGATCAGTGCCTAAAAAGCTTTGGGCTGGAGATTTCCTCACATGTAAGATTCTGTGTAACAGTATGACATGTTTTGCAATATCAATTTTCACCCCATGTTTGTTTCGTCCTTCTACAGGAGCCTCTGCATTTGGCTGAACAGAAGAAATTTCCTTCACCGTTGTTTTCCACGCCGGAGTCTGCCATCTCTGTCAGTCTGAAGTAGTGTTAATTTTTTCCTGCCATTTTAAAATCTGGTCTCTGTTTTAGTCCAGTTTCAATCACGGTTGTTGGTTTTTAATCATAGTTAGTTAACCTCATGCTGTTTTTATTTAGTGTATTTTTAGTCTAATATAAATCTATCATTTTAGTCCAAGAAAATATAATTTTATATGTCTAGTTTTAGTCAGGATAATCATTTTACCCCTGTATATATATTTTTTGTCAGCAGATTATGTTGAACATTTCGGATCTAAAACTATCACATAAAATGTTCTCATCTTTTTGATGAAACACAATTACAATATATCAACAAGTGGCTATGAGCTAGTAAATTAGTTAGCGGTCAGATTAACATTATTGTTGGAATGTTATGTTATAACTATTATTTATTTATTTATTTTTTAAACAAAAAAAAACTTTTCACCGTGAATCCACCTCCTGTTTGTGCATGTTTCACTCACTAGCTGCAGATTTGAAAGGGGGTGTGTCACAGTGATAGATTAGCAGACAAGATTTTACAAAATCATATAATGTTCGTCTCGTTTTTGTTCATGAACAAAAATGTCCATAGATTTTAATCCAATTTTTATTAAGTGAAGTACATTTTCGTCTCTTCTTCATTAGTCGACAAAAATGCATATGGATTTAGTCAATGTAGGTTTTAGTCCGGGGAAAAATGTGCGTTGACTGAATTATTTTTGTTTAGTTTCTGTTGACGAAATTGACACTAGTTAGAAGTCCATATGTGTTGGAGGGTGGAAAATATGGAGTCACTTCAGATGGGTATTACACATTGATAAACGTGATATTTTGCCCCATGTCTAATATGTACTCTGTGACTCTCCTCATTTTCCCGAAGCTGGGACATGAACTCGTGTTATCATACTTTGTGTTCCTCAGGCACTGGTAGCTGAACCGGGCAAGATTTCTCCCTGTGACAGGATGGCACTGAGCATCTCCATCCCTGCTCCAAAGCACACATTCTCCACACCGCCCACAAGGCAAACTGTCACCTCCGTGCAATTTCATGACATGCCATCAGTAAGTCTTCAAACTTATTTGATCTCGTTGAAAGATAATTGAGCAAACTGCTCTCCGTTATGGACAATCATTTGCATCCTCTCCATGAAAGACTTGAGCAACAAAAGGGCTTTTTGTCCAAGACTCATTCAACTCTGCTGCTCTCATTTCAGTCACGTCGCAACACCCCCCTGTGTATGAGCTTTATTTCTTAGTTAAACTTCATTAATTGTGCAAGCTTGACTATAGGATGAATTTCAATAGCGATATCATGCTAATTTAGACACCAATCTCTTTGTGTTCTAGGCCTTCAACGGGAGTGCAAAGGTCGAGCCAAAGTACAGCAATTCCAGCACCCAAACACCACCCGAGTTTGCACCCTCAGAATACGACTCGCAGACGCTGGGTACGTCTCTGCCAAAGTTGTCTAAACTTGTATTCAATTTCACTAAATAAGCTGCATAGACTGCAGCCAAATAGTTTCATGGTATTGTGTAAAACATTTTAAGCAGGAATCACATTTTGATACTGGCCTCTGATTTGTGTTTGGCAGGCGGGACGTGCATTTTCCAGACTCATCTCAAGAACTACGGCCCGCTCTTCGGTGCTCCAAGGGTAAGTCAATCTCTTAAAAGGGAAGTCAACCCCCCACAAAAATTATTGACAATAATGTTGTATGTGACCCCACTGGTTTAAACATGACATTATGGTTAATTTTACATTTGTGGAATATGAGTTAAGCGGCCATTTTGCCACTTGCTGTCGACTCAAGATGACATCACAGTGGCTCAGGTCTCGGGTAGCAACCAATCACAGCTCAGCTTCAGAAAATGGATCGGTCGTTGCTTGAGCCCTGAGCAAATGTGATGTCATCTTCAGTCGACAGCAAGTGGCAAAATGGCCGCCCCCTGAGATGGATAAAAATGGCTGGATTTTGGTTCATAACTCATATACCACAAATGTAATATTAATCAGAATGTCATGTTTAGACAAGTGAGGTCACGTATAAAAATGTATTGTCAAGAAATGTTTCAGGTTGACTTCCACTTTAAGCTTGCTACTGGTAAACGCTTCGTGGTAGGAGAGGGAGAAAAAAAACTGAGATGATGTATTTGCACAAGTGTGCACACCCTCTCCTAACTTGGGATGTGGCAGTGAATTACATAAGTTTGACTACATCTTCCATGTAGTTAGTGTGCATGTACATGCTGAGCAGAAGTTAGCATGCCAAGTGCTGCCTGCGTGTTCAAAATACGTTTTATAGTCTTTAATATGTTTGTAGGACTCTGGATCCCAACATGTCTGTGGATGTGGAGAACAGCATCATCCCAGTGGTAAGGACACAATCTTTTCTACTCCTTTAAAAAAAAAAAAAAAAAAAAAAAACTTTCTTGAATACAGGACCAGCCACGGACAAAGACATATTATACACGTGGGCTTTGTAGATATGGGGTGCGATTTTGAACTCTAATTCTCATTTTTCTTTCATTAACAATTACGTCTGTGTGTACATTATTCTGCCTTTACAAAGATAATGCTCCGCTTTGATTGACACAGTCAAAGGTACACAATTTTTTTTTTCTCTCCCCCGTTTCTTCTGTAGCAGCCTGGCGCGAGTCGTCTGGGGTGAGCAGCCCAGACCGTGCGGAAGAATTCACAATGGCGGACTCAGGACATGGCGATTCCCTGCCCGTCTCCGTCGTAGAAGTCCCGCATAGTCCTCAGGGCCACCATCATACTTCCGTTCTTCCCATGCAACTTTACCCTGTCTCCCAGCCACTGAGAGTTGCATTCACGGCCTCTCGCACCGTCAATTTTGCTCCGGGCAACCTGGACCAGCCCATTGTTTTTGATCAGCTGCACTGCAACTTCGGAGAGATGTTCGACACACACATTGGCTGCTTTACCTGTCCTGTAAATGGACTGTATGTTTTCATGTTCCACATCCTTAAGCTGGCAATTAATGTGCCGCTTTACATCAACCTGATGTGCAATGAAGAGGTAATGGTGTCGGCGTACGCCAATGATGGTGCGCCGGATCACGAGACCGCCAGCAACCATGCCATCTTACCCCTCTTCCAAGGTGATCAGGTTTGGCTCCGATTACATCGCGGTGCCATTTATGGAAGCACCTGGAAGTATAGTACATTTTCTGGTTTTCTGCTTTACCAGGACTGAGTTCTGTGCACTATTTTGGCTTTGTACCAAACTGTTGACACATCATTAGGTCGGCCAGCATACTAGTACCCTTTTTCACCCAAAAGCTAATTATAGATATACGCGTCTTTAAAATGCGAAATTGGGTTTCTGACTTATTTATTGACCTAAGTAGACCAACAACTTGATCGCAATGCAATGTCCGTAGCATGAAGGTAAAATGTGGACAGTCAAACTTGCTGTGGGCTCTGATGGAAGGAAAACTGTTTTGGTGGTGGGTATGGTGTTGAACACAAATGGCCAGTATGTTGAATTAAAATCCAAACTAAAGAGGTCAATTTAGCCTCTTGACGTGGCTTAATAAAACTTGAGCAGTAATTCTTGTGTGTTTGTATTTTCTTTTTCTAATTGTCTATAAGTGCATTGCTCACATGATGACTAGTGATGGGAAAATGAAGCTTCATGAAGCACTTGTGATATTTTTTGACTCCCCTAGATGGTGCTCTTGGTTTAAATATAAAGGCTAGTGCAAAGGAAATTGATTACATTTCCACTGCATCTTTCAACCAAGAGTGGCATCTCGAGGAGTCAGTGCGTCATGAAGCTTCATTTTCCCATCACTAATGATGACTCTACTTGCAACTCAAAACTGGTTCCCAAATTGTTGCCACCTGGAGGAGGACATGAAATTGTGGAGGCACACATATACGGCCATATGCTTGATAGTACACTGTGTGAGCTCATGTTTATTCAAATACTGTGAAGTAAAGTGGGCCGGTTTGAGCCTTGAAAGTGATGAAACTCCGGGACTGAAAATAAGTGATTGGCCCTGGCACAGTGTTTCATGTTCCATCCCAGAGTTACTTTTTCCCGTTGTGGCCTTCCTTTTCTCCTCTCTTTGTTCTATTTATATTATATTTGTATTATTGTATACAACGGTGTATCAATAAACTTAAATTAATATAGTACACAAATCATTGTTTTAAACTAAATAACTAGGTCTTGCAGTAACAACCCCAAGACGCAAAGAGGCAGCAGACTTCCAGAGCCACTCATGAGTGCTGCCGTAAAGTGTACGTTTTAGTCGTGCTTTCAGTTTACGTTTACGTCCTCCAGTTCCTTCTCACCGGCAGAGTATTTTTGTTGTTTTAAAAGCTTGATGGAATTTGAAAAGGATGCTATTTTGCTTCCTAGATGAATCCACTTCCATTGGCTAATATATTCAGTAGCGGCTCTCGACGAAAGCAATATTTATTCAGGTTTTGTTTGGTCTGAACGTGTCAAATTCAGTCACCGCTTAACGACAATTTTTTTTCATGCCCACAACGGCCTGCAGAATTAAGTGAGGAGCGTCAATGGTATTTGCATGTAGTGTCTTAAGAGGAAAGTCAAGTGATGGATCCCAACCGGATAATTCAGGCTCTGAGAGGTACTATCGACCCGAATCTGAGAAGAGCGGCTGAAGATGAACTCAATCAGGTGGGTGCTAAAGACATTGGTTATCTCATTGAAATTATGAGAGGAAACTGTTTGACCTGGGTTAGGGGCAGGGGCGTGCAGAGAGACCTTTGGAGGGCAAGGTGCTCAAAAAAAAAGGGGGGGGGCGTGGCTGGGGGCTGTATCTGACAGGCAACATTTGGATCTTTTGAACATGGCATGGCTTAATATTCTGTTGCATCACCTGTAATAGATAGTCTCTTACACTTTTCTGTAACAGTTCCACGCAGACTTTTTTGAAAAATGTAATGTACCATCTAAACTGGTGTTTCACGACTACATTTCTATAATAGCTATCCAGTTTCAGCTCGTAGTAGTTAAGAACAGGAAAGAGACTGACTGGCACTGCGTATGTGTTTACATGTATGGAGCGTTCCGGCAAGTCACATCAGCTCTACCATTTTTACAAACCCAATTCCCAAAAAGTTGGGACACTATACAAATTGTGAATACAAACTGAATGCAATTATGTGGAAGTGCCGAAATTCAATATTTTGTTCAGAATAGAACATAGATGACAGGTCAAAAGTTTAAATGAGAAAATGTATCATTTTAAGGGGAAAATATGTTGATTGTAAATTTCATGGTGCCAACAAATCTCAAAAAAGTTGGGACAGGTAGAAATAAAAGGCTGGAAAAGTTGATTGCTCTTATTAAAAAAAAACAGCTGGAAGACCAATTACCACTAATGAGGTCCATTGGCAACTTGATTGGAGTATAAAAAGAGCTTCTTGGAGTGGCAGTGTCTCTCAGAAGCAAAGATGAGTAGAGAATCACCAATTCCTCCAATGTTGCGCAGAAAGATAGTGGAGCAATCTCTGTGTGTAAGGGTCAAAGCCGAAAAATCATACTGGATGCCCATGCTCTTCGGGCCCTTAAACGGCACTGCACCGCAAACAGGAATGCTTACTGTAAGGGAAATCACAGAAAGGGCTCAGCAATACTTCCAGAAAACATTGTGGGTGAACACAATCCACCGCGCCAGCCGCTGTTGCCAGATGAAACTCGACAGTACAAAGAAGAAGCCATTTCTAAAGCAGACCAAGAAGCGCAGGCGTTTCTCTGGGCCAGGGGTTAACGTGGAAACCTGTTTTTGTGGTCAGACGAATCACGATTCCAAAAAACTGGAAAACTGGGGCGCTATATCATACTGACTATAGAGGACAAGTTGTTATCAGCACTCCGTTTATAAGCCTGCATCTGTGATGGTATAGGGTTGCATGAATGCGTGTGGCATGGGCAGCTTCCACATCTGGAAAGGCATCGTCAACGCAGAAAGGTATATTCAGATTGGAGAACAACAAATGCTCCCATCCAGGCATCATCACTTTCAGAGAAGATCTTTTTCGCATTTCTCAACACGATAATGCCAGACCACATGCAGAACCGATTACAACATCATGGCTGCGTAGGAAAAGGATCCGGGTATTGAAACGGCCAGCCTGCAGTCCACTTCTTTCACTACTCGAGCACATTTGGCGCATCATAAAGGGGAAGGTGCAACAAAGAAAGCCCAAGACAGTTGAACAGCTCGAGACACGCGTGTTAGACAACAATGGGACAGCATTCCTATTTCTAAACTTGTCTCCTCGATCCCCAGACGTTTGCAGACTGTTGTAAGAAGAAGAGGGGATGCCTCACAGTGGTCAAAATGGCCTTGTGTTGACACCATGGAATTTAAAATCAACATAGTTTTCCCTTAAAATGATAAAATTTTCTCAGTTTAAACTTTTGACCTGTTCTCTATGTTCTATTCTGAATTCAATTATTTTTTTGGGGCACTTCCACATAATTGCATTCAGTTATAGTGTCCCAACTTTTTTGAAAATTGTGTTTGTACATCTGTCAGTTTCAAGTTTTTCTGTGACCCACTTTGTGTTTTACGTGCATTAACTAATATGTTGCATGAACTTGGTTGTTCTGGTGCGTTTTAGTCCTACAAGATCATCAACTTTGCACCAACCCTGCTTCAGATCATTGCATCAGAGCAGGTGGAGTTTCCAGTTCGGCAGGCAGGTATGGTGTTCTGACCATTGAATGAATGTCTTGCAGATTTTGTTGTGTTTGACTTCAGTCACTGATGTTGCCAATTCCATGACTAGTTTAGTCAGTCGTTTCTAATAGACATGGGCATTTGACAGAAGTGTATTGATCAGGAATGGTGAAAATGAATAACATCTTTATCATGACACTTGATGAAAAATCATATCGTTACAATATTAGTCATTCAACATTCGATATATAACTAATGGACAAACTTTAGGGTCAACAAGGCCAAAATAATAAAATATTTATAACTCAGAAATATCAAAAAGCAAAAAAGAAAGAATGATACGAAGCAAATCAAAATACAATTGCTCACCTTAAAAATTAATCCGTATTATAATTAGAACCACAGTCCTCATTTCTATACCTCAGCGCTTTCTTCACACAGGTTGCTATCTTGCTAATGGTTAGTGTAATCATGTTGGCATTAGATCGATTCCCTTATCACGGGCCAGGGTTACGGGTGTGTTTTTTTGTACCTGGTATGCCATCTTCTCATATGTTAGCATGCCAACTGTTAGCATTTTAGCAACAGTCTTTCAAAATTGGACCATTGCAAGACTTTCAAATGCGGGTTTCAGATATGCAACAGTTAGCAGACCCATTCAAAATCTCAGTGGGAATTTTTCTACTGTATCTTGATCACTCTGCATTTGTTATTTGTTTATCTGTTTGTGTGTGCATTCCCACAGCGGCTATCTATCTGAAGAACATGATTGGCCAGTATTGGCAGGACAGGGAGCCATCTGTGGGAAAAGTGGTGTTCCCCTTCAACATTCATGAAAACGACCGCCAGCAGATCAGAAACCACATTGTGGAGGGCATCATCCGCTGTCCCGAGACCATACGGTACAGATCTGTTTGCAAACTTTCATGCCATTTGCCATCTTTACCGTCAACTCCATTTTACATTTTATATTCGGCAGGGTTGTCCATACACAATTTGTGGAAATAGTGGCTTGCTGCTGTCGTTTATTGCAGCTGGGGGGAGGGCATCTATATTGTAAACAGGGAGGCCTTTATATTTGCGGATCCATTTTTTTAATACTGATAAATGTTAATATTGTTCTAATTAAAAATGAAACGAAAATGACTAATATGTATCAATGCAATAGAACTGGAGGAAGTGAGGCAGACTAGTTACAACCTACAGTATATGTTGCATAACTCCCTGTGGTATTTTCATTGACACTGTGTGTGCACGTGCTGGTTGCATGTTTACCAAAAATTTGGGAATTACTAGACTGTCATAATAATAATACATCAAATCACTTTTTAATAACTGTGTTTATGTTTACTTGAGTTATCGTTGTCTGATGGTTACATTTCTTGGATGATCTTAAACATTAGAGTGGCGAAACTATGCAAAAGTAAGAATTGAACTCTTTTTCACAGCAAAGCAACAACAAACAAAGCAAAGCACTATGTAATGAGCCATTAGTATTAGCTATCCTGAGCTGATATTTCTAATTGATCGGTATATGATTGGAAATATATATCAGCATCTTATTAACATGTATAATCGGAGTTGAAATCAAATGTGACTGTAATCGTATGGCAGTAATAACTCGAGCAACTTGATTGCTACGCAGCGCCCAGCTGACGATGTGTCTTCGAACGATCATCAAGCACGACTTCCCAGGACGTTGGACTGCCATAGTGGACGAGTTGAGCTTGTACTTGCAGTCCAACAACAGTGACAGCTGGTATGGCAGCCTGCTGGCTCTCTACCAACTCGTCAAAACCTACGAGTAAGTCACCTGTTGTTGTGCTCATTTATTTACGCACAAAGGAATCAAAAGTTGCTGTCCTGTGTGGGGAAATGAACACGTCTTTGCTACCAATGACGACGTGTTTGCACTTCAGGTACAGGAAGGCGGATGAGAGGGAGCCGCTGCTTGCAGCCATGCAAATCTTTCTGCCGAGGATTCAGCAGCTCATCATCCAGCTGCTGAATGACGCCACCATCTTCTCGGCCCTCATTCAAAAGCAGATCCTTAAAATCTTCCATTCCCTCATACAGGTATGTTTTGCCTCTTTCGGGCTGCCGATATCAAATCTTTGGACCGATATGGAGGTAGTATCGCTCGCTGCTGTGCAGGGGTGCAACGCTGTGTGTTAGAGGTTCACTGCTCACGTCCCTTTGTATTGAAAGCATTTATTGCTGTCCCAGACTGTTACAAATTAAATTTGCACTTTTAAAAGTGTAAAAATGTAACTCTTTTTGTAGAGTGAAATTACAACACCCATAGAGTTATTATTTGACACATAAATGTGAACTTTTTACAATTTAAAGTGTTATCTACTTTCACATATCAGGATTATTTTTTCACATTGTTAGTGTTATTTCTTAACACTTAATAGTGTTATTTCCTTTCTTTTTTGTTGCTGTTAATTTCTAACAGTTTTGTTGTTACTTTTATCCACAAAGTGTTATTTTCATTACTTTTATTTTTTATGTTTCACAGTTTTACTGTTACTTCTTGACAAGTTTTTATTTTCCAACCCAAATGGAGACAGTGGGACTCGAACCTGGTACCTTGCGTTTGGTGGGGCAACAACACTAACAAGTACACCATGAGATAGTACATGTTCATTGCCGCAAAATTCTTTCTTGTAGGCCTAGTTCCTGCACGACTCACGGTAAATACAAATTGCCGGTACGGCAAAATATCCACTTCATTTTTAGTTTTAACAGAAAAATAATGAACATAAATTACACTACTCTAAAACCGAATAATCCAGACCCAGAGTTGTCCTTAAAATCCAGGGGAAAATGCGGCTGCCTTGTAGGAGAAAAGAGCCCGGATGTATCAGGTAACTCAGCCTGGAGTCAATGAGTGTGACTCGCTAGAGCTTTTTCTGCACTGTGAGCGTTCAAACAACTCCCAAATAAACACCCAGTACAGTAACTCGAAAATAATTAACACTAGATTTTTAACTCAATTTGACACGACAGCATTTGCTGTGTAGATGAACTGGTTCCCAATTCCAAAGGACAAATAGTTGTGTAACATAATATTTTTTGCCCAGCCCAGTTTCAAAATTGTGTTTAAATTTTTTTCCTGCTGCTGGTACTGATACTAATCTTTTACCTGCAGTACTCGCTTCCTCTCCAGCTGATCAACAACACGGTGATGACTCAATGGATGGAAGTCTTTCGTGCCATAATGGATCGTGACGTCCCTGCTGTAAGACAAATTACTAACCGGTCGCTCACTGTTCTAATACATTTCGAACGGCTCCATTACATCTTGAATTGTGTATGAGGTCACTGCTTGCTGTAGAATCACAAGGTCACATTTCACTTCATTTCTTAGGAGACTTTGGAACTGGATGAAGATGACCGTCCTGAGTTACCGTGGTGGAAGTGCAAGAAATGGGCACTGCGTGTCATCACGAGACTGTTCAAGCGGTGAGCGTGGATCCCTTTTTGCAACATCGCGATTCACTCTCATCAACTCACAATAGCTACACAAAGCTAACGCCCATGCTTTCCATTTCCATTTCCTTTCATGCCCCTGCCAACATGGCCACCGCGTAGCCGCATCTGTTTGCCGGATCTAGTCTGAACTGTATATTTGTGAAAACTGCAGCACAACCAGTTTCTGTCTATTGACTGTGTGGAACGGACTTTGACAACTGCTGTACAAAGGGACACTATTTTTTGTCCCTGGACCGTTAAGTCGACTTTCCTCTCTACGTTGTGCAGATGCTGTCATTAACTCATTCACTGTCATTGACGGCTATAGACGTCAAAAATTCCTTTTGAACTATTTCTATTAGTTTCAATTTTTTTCCCACTTTTGTTAACAAGAGTATGAGTAAGAGTAAGAGTAAAACCTAGACAAAAAATTATTGTACGTTTAGAACAGATAAAATTTGTGATTAATCTCGAGTTTAAATAATTAAGTAATCAAACAAAAAGAAAATATTATTAAAAAATTAAGAGCGACAGACGATTAAATTTTTTAATTGTAATTAATCGCATGTCTTCAATACTTTACTCACGAATAATCACAAATTGTATATCTGTTCTAAACATACAATACATTTTTTTCTAGGTTTTCATACTCTTGTTAACAAAAGTGGAAAAAAAATGTGAAACTAATAAAAATAGTTCGAATGAATTTTTGACGTCTATAGCTGTCAATGGCAGTGAATGAGTTAATAAGTTTACGTAGCTAACATTAGCTATGTTATGTCAGTCCATTTGAGACAGTAAAGAGAAAGCCCACAAGAATCTCTTCTTGTTTTAAAGGGGAAATCACCCCCCCCCCTTTTTTTTTTTTTTTTACAATAATATGTTCTATGCAGCCCCACTCGTCTAAATATGGTATTTTGGTTAATACTGCGTTAGTGGAATATGAGTTAAGCATCTGTTTCTATCCATCTCAGGGGGCGGCCATTTTGCCACTTGCTGTCGACTGAAAATGACATCAATGTTGCTCAGGTCTCAGGTACCAACCAATCACAGCGCAGCCTCAGAAAACAGGCGAGCTGTGATTGGTCGTTGCCTGGGCAACTGTGACGTCCTCTTCAGTCGACAGCAAGTGGCAAAATGGCCGCCTCCTGAGATGGATAAAAGCGGCTGGATTTTGCTTCCTAACTCATAATCCACAAATATATTAATCAGAATGTCATGTTTAGACAAGTGAGGTCATATATAACACATTATTATCAAGAAATGTTTAAGGTTGACTTCCACTTTAAGAAGGAATATTAGAACAGGACAGAAAGAGACGACAGGGGCAGCAACAGAGGAGGGGATTAGTGAGGAAGAGGACGGAGTAGAGAAAAGACATAGCAGGATACGCAGCCGGCATCAATAGCAGAGCTAGAAGCCAGGCAGGTCTCCACAAAAGCAGCTGTTCTACCTGTTCCTGGACCAACAGGTGAAAGTTTCACCGTGTGGCCTTAATAATGACACTGATGGATACTTTTCATTCCACTTGACAATTATACCCCACTTTTTGTCTGTCCATCACATGATATCCAAATAAAATACATTTTCATTTGAGTTGTTTTCCCCTGCCAGATACGGAAGCCCAGGCAACGTGACAAAAGAGTACTTTGAATTTGCAGATTTCTTTTTGAAGACCTATGCGGTGGGATTACAGCTCGTAAGTGATTGTCAACTGGATATAAAATGAACAGGAGGCCAAATCAATGCTCTTTCTTGCTCTGACTTGTCCGTTTCTGTTGTCGCTATCTGCCCAGGTCTTGTTGAAGGTAGTGGATCAATACAGGCACAAGCAGTATGTTACTCCTCGTGTTCTGCAGCAGTGTCTCAACTACCTCCACCAGGGAATTTCACATTCTCTGACGTGGAAACACATGAAGCCTCACATGCAGGTCAGAGGAAATATGAAGTTTGACATCATTCTTTCTTGGAGGGAGGGGGGCGTCCAACCTAATTGTCAAAATACAAGGCTCATGATAAACACATTTGCATTGCAATTTTCATTACAGAAAATTCGGGGGGTTTTGTGTCTGGGGAAAAAAAGAGGCTTTTTTTTAGGAATATTGTGTGACATTGCCAAAGAAAATCTGTAAACAGCAACTTCATTATTTTCTCAACATATCTCCCAATTTTAATTTTAAATGTTTTTATTTTAATGAATGAAAATTGGAAAATTGAAAAAGTCTACATGCTGTCCCAATAAGTAACAGTATATATTGGAAGAAGTTACAGGAAATTATTATTAAAGCAAAGAAGAAAATGCACTATTAGTTTTGAGTGATTTGTGACTTTAATCTCTTGCAGACCATTTGTCAGGAGGTGATCTTCCCACTCATGTGTTACAAAGATGAGGACGAGAGGCTGTGGCAGGAAGACCCATTTGAATACATCCGCATGAAGTTTTGTGTGTACTTTGACTTACGCGCATTACATTGAATCTCGGGAAATGAATAACTGACATGTAGAGATGTCAGTGCCTTTCAGATCAATGAAAATATTTTTTTTCTCCACAGACCTTTATGACGATCACGCCCTTCCAGCCACTGCTGCACAGAGCCTTTTGTGCAATGCTGCACGAAAGAGAAAGGAGGTGAGGAGAAGAAAGCAGTATCATCATCGAAAAAAGGACTAGACTACCTTGTTAGGGACTCAGCGCGATCGTTTCTGTAGGAATTCTTATTATTTTTCTCTGTTGAGACTCTCAACATGAATGAAAACCCGCCATTTTGATTTACGTTTGGAATTTGTTACCATTTTTTGGGGGGCCTTTTATAGAGGTTATATTTAACCTAACTCCTCTAAGAGACTTTATCTGATGGTCTTCAAACTTCGGGTGTTTCATCTAAACATGTTCAAGATGAGTCCACTTAACGCTTTACTTTTCCCTTAAAAGGTTCTGCCTCAAATGATGGAGTTCTGCCATCAGATTCTGATGGATCCCACGTCTGACTCCCGAAGGAAAGATGGAGCACTGCACTGCATTGGAGCACTGGCTGAGCTGCTACTTAAGGTATGTACATTACAGAGGGTGAGTGTTGTGTGATATTGACATATCTATTTTTGTTGACAACTCCTGAACGTTGTTTTTAATCTTGTTGGCGGGTCTCCACTTACTGTCATGAGTTCAGTGATTGATTGATTCTCAATTAAATACACGTCATCCGTTTTTACAGGAGTTGTAAGACTCTTTTTCAATCTTCTTCTTTTTTCTTTGGGCTTTTCTGTGTGTTCTACAGAAGCGGATTTACATGGAGCAGATGGAGTTGATGCTACAAAACTATGTCTTTCCTTTGCTCAACTCTCAATTAGGTTACTTGCGAGCTAGGGTAAGTCAACCATACACTACAAGTTATGTTTTAAACCAACACAATGCATGGTTGTTATTACAACCACACCACCACAGGCGTGTTTTCTAATATTATTTCAGCTTTCTGGGCTGACTCCAATTAAGGCAATTCATCTGTAAATTCAAAAGATGTTTGGCTTTGTAAGCAAGTGTTACTGGTGTGGACTGAGGAATAAACAAAAAGTCTGCAATCATAACATGTGAATTGACGGCACTTTCAGGTCATGAATGCTTTTATTCATTTGTGGTTTTGCTGTTTTTGTCAGTCATGCTGGGTCCTCCACTGCTTCAGTCAACTGCGTTTCCACAACGTGATGGCTTTGAGGAATGCTGTGGAGTTGGTCAAGAAGGACCTGGTTGATGACAACCAGATGCCAGTCAAGGTGGAGGCAGCGATTGCTTTACAAATGTTGATCAGCAATCAGGAAGAGGGTACGTGGACGAATGTTGTTCAAAAACATCATCAGTTGATACTTTTTCAGATTTGCTATAAGCTAAAAACATTTTTTTTAACATACAGGAAGTGTCTGTGCAACTAACAATGCAGTAAATATACATACCATTTAGGCATTGAGCGTCATTGTGTTTTTAGATAAGATTTGAATGAATGCGCCATCACTTGCATAATGAAGAATGATGATCATTCTGATTGGCTGTTAGCGAGCAAAAAATCTGTTTGTCTCTGAGCCAAAAGAAGAGCTCCAGTGGCCAATGACGTCATCCTAAACAAACTCAATTGGACAAACTACCCAATTCGGATTTTATTTTTCATTCATCCATCCATTTTCTTAACCGCTTGTCCTCACAAGGGTCGCGGGGGTCGCTGGAGCCTATTCCAGCTGGCTTCGGGCAGTAGGCGGGGTACGCCCTGAACTGGTTGCCAGCCAATTGCAGGGCACACTGAGACAAACAACCATCCACACTCACAATCACACCTATGGACAATTTAGAGTGTTCAATTAACCTGCCATGCATGTCTTTGGAATGTGGGAGGAAACCGGAGCACCCGGAGAAAACCCACGCAAGCACGGGGAGAACATGCAAACTCCACCCAGGAAGGCCGAAGCCCAGACTCGATCTCACGTCCTCTGGACTGGGAGGCGGACGTGCTAACCAGTCAGCCACCGTGCCGCGATATTATTATTATTATTATTATTATTATTATTATAATGTGTGCTCCCGCGGTATTATTATTATTATAATAATAAGAATAATATATATATATATATATATATATATATATTTTTTTTTTTTATGTACTCGTTCACTTTTTTATTTATTTTATGTACTCATTCACATTAAGCACAAAGCACGACATCGAGACACCCAAAACGTGACGTCACGTGACACCGGTTTGCGGAAGTACATATGGTCCTGCGTGGTGTCGGGGATCATCTTATCACTTGGATTTATATGTAAGTCCGTGCCTTGTCAATCTCATATCACCAGAGTTGGGAGGCAGGAAGAGGTAGAAATGTTTTGGGGAAACGAGGCGACGTATGGAGAGTTGGAGAGGTCCACTTATGCTGATGTCACATCATTGCCGTGGCGTGCATAATAAATGAAGCGCCTGCGGGGCTGAATTTCTATTATTGCCACAAATGTCAACT
Source organism: Leptonotus elevatus (assembly GCF_054856555.1). Taxonomy (NCBI): domain Eukaryota; kingdom Metazoa; phylum Chordata; class Actinopteri; order Syngnathiformes; family Syngnathidae; genus Leptonotus; species Leptonotus elevatus. Next base: position 15,953,346 of record NC_141255.1, on the reverse strand, counting down.
TAATACTTCATGTTTCAATTTTGTTATCAATTATACTTCATCTATCACTATTATTTGTTAGACTATTTAGAGGAACATGGCATATGGCAATATAAAGTGAACTTTCCCTTGTGTGTAATGTAATTTGAATATGTTGATCATTTCATTTATGGTGTACAGCCTGTGATTATTTAGGGGACCAAAGTTTAAATATCTGAAAAGTACATCTTGATACATATATGAATCAAACGCAGTGAAAATATTTCACATTATACCCCTTGCTATATAGTTTATATAGTATATAGTTTATACTTTACCAGCTATGGTTGCAAATTTTGCATTTTCTTTTTAGAATCTCAAGATCATGATTAAATAAATTAATCCCTGATTAAAAAAAAAAAAAAACAACAACTTAAACTTGAGTAACTCATTACTCCACACAGACGGTAATATTGTAAAGAACCTTACTATGAGTAACTAGTAATATTAAATATATGACATTTTGGAAGTAACTTGACCAACACTGCCAACTAATTATCTTTTGTCATTTTTGTATGTGTGTGTCTGTGTGCTTGTATAGCAAAGCTGTACATCAGGCCGCACATTCGACCTGTTATGCAACAGCTGCTCCATGTGGTCAAAGAGACAGAGAATGACGACTTGACGAATGTCATTCAGAAGATGATCTGCGAGTACAACGAAGAAGTTGCCGCAATTGCTGTTGACATGACGCAGAACCTGGTAGGATATTGGGACGCAAACTGTCTCGGTTTGAATGAGTGAAGTTTGCCAATCAATGTTCTGCTGTATGTTTTGAAACAATTGCGTGTGCTGTATAATATGTATTTCCTAGGCTGAGATCTTTACCAGGGTTCTTCAGAGTGAGGAATACGAGGAGAATGAGGACAAGACTGTCATGGCCCTTGGCATTCTGAGCACCATCGACACCATTCTCACCGTCATGGAGGACCACAAGGAGGTTACTCATGTATAGTACTCACACACCTTTCGTAGACAGGATTTGCCGCGGGACATTAAAAGTCATTCAATGGATTTTGCTAAAAGCATTAAAAAGCATTATGTCTCGAGGCACTAAAAGTTTAAATGCAGTTGATATTCATGCTTTATTTTACATGCAACATTGTACAAATAAGTCATTACAATGCAATTTAGCAATAATAAATGTGATTAAAAAATATGTTTATTTGTGTGGACTGACTGGTTACTAGTTGTAATTTACAATGAACAAAGTGAAGGAGTCCATAAGTTGCTTCAGGTTCTCAATAGCAATTGCTCTGACTTTGGAAAGAAAAACGTACTGGTCCTGTCACCAATGTCCAACATGAAACACTAATCCCACCTAGTGACAGAAAATTACCTCAACACACCTGAATGGGGGATAGGTCAATCTGAGCATTTTTCGATAAATGGATGCTCTTATAGTACGGTACACACTTCGGAAGGAGCAAAATGAAATACTGTATGGAATATTATATTGTATATGATTGTTTTGTCTTCTTTTTATCTTCTACCCTTCTCAGATCACCCAACAGCTGGAAGGTATCTGTTTGCAGGTGATTGGCCTGGTCTTGCAGAAACCTACCATAGGTATGGCAGGTGTGTGTGTGCAGGGGCTTTATCGTGTTTGGCAAACTCACACTTTTTTACTGCTACTTATTTTCCGTGGTGCTCGTCAAATATGTGGAGAATAAAAAAAGTCACATTGACTGATCTCATTGACAGAATTCTATGAGGAGATTCTGTCTCTGGCATTCGGACTCACATGCCAGGCCATCTCGCCGCAGATGTGGCAGCTGCTGAGTGTCCTGTATGACGTCTTTCAGCATGACTGCTTTGACTACTTCACTGGTTGGTCTCACCTGGCTTGACCCTTGTGCTCACAAGTTTACATACCATGGGCACCAGTGTCATCTTATTAACATTATTTGATGACACAATAATAATCCTCTGTGATTTTAAAACAAATGATGTGTTTGTGGTACAGATATGATGCCACTTTTGCACAACTACGTCACGGTGGATACAGATGTCTTCCTATCCAGCCCCAAGAATTTGGAGATCATCTACAACATGTGCAAAAAGGTAATCTGAACTAAATCAAAAAAATTTGCAGTTTAGGTTTGCTTTACTTGAGAAAAGTACACTTACTTGTGTAAAAAACAACTTTGGTAAAAGTAAAAGTACTCACTCAAATAATTACTCAAGTAAAAGTAAAATAGTATAGTTTGACAAGTAGAAGTAAAAAGTATTTTTTCCGGATGTTTCTTCCTACGTCAATTTGAAAGATATTAGCTAATGGAGCAAAAATGGGTTGACTTTATGGCTTGCTTTGCGTCGAGTCGACACTGTTGAGTATCACGCGCTCATGTTGCTGGTCCGCTCCTCGCTGACCTGATTGAACCTTCTTTCGTATTGTTGACTGGCACTCTGCAGCGTTCTTATCAATTTCAAATTATTCTCTGTAGTGGCGGCGCGCATTGCCCTCATATGAACTTGTTGTTCTAATCTAGCAAATTGGACGTCATGTGATAGCGTGTCGTAGAACCAATCACAAGCTGGGATGTGGGGGACTTCATAGGAGACATTGACATTGACATTGCTTTTTCTTCCAGGTCAACATATGAATCGTTTTCATGCATTTAAAAACATAAATAACGACTTTGTTTTATAAATGTATCAAGTAAAAAATACTGATAAAATGTAAAGTAAAAAGTACCATTAAAAGGCACAGTCTCAGTTACGGGTGCTATTTCTGTATTTAACACACACATAAGGCGCACCGCACTATTTGGCACAAGCTCGGTTCATCATACGCTAGCATGCTTTCACGCTAAAACATAGGCTAGCATGCATGCAAAAAGGCAGCGGAACAAAACTGGGTTTGGGTGTACTCTATTTAAGTATTTAACAATGTAAACAGTGAGTTCAGTTCAGCCAGGTTCCCTCTCATCATTGTCAGAGTCAGTCTTGTTACTGTGCGGCTCCTCAGAAATGATGCCGGCTTTTGCGAAAGCGACAACATTAGTGCAAGCTGACACGTTTAGCTCAAGCATGCATGCACAATTCATTCACAAATTGTGGTGTAACTCGCTCTCGCAGTTCCATAAAGTGCAAGCAGTGAGCACCATGACGTCCTTCTGTATCTTATATACAGGAAACCCGGCCCTGGTTGAGGACTGGCAGGCATGAGAAACGCATGTCATCTTTCAGTTGAGACTTTAGGTTTCTCATGCCTGCCAGTCTTCAACCAGGGCTGGATTTCCTGTATAAGCAATATGTCAGCACTGCTCCGCTTGACTGTCGGTCGGCAGAAATGTTCCCACGCAGACAGTCAAGCGGAGCGCTTCTCGTAGTCGCACAACAACATTTACAGATTTTGGAACTCAAACAAAAGGCGCACCTCACTATTAGGCGCACCGTCGATTTGGGGGGGTGGGGGGGTAATACTTTTAAGTGCGCCTTATAGTCACGAAAATACGGTATCTAAAAAATAAATACTCAGGAAAGTACAAAGTGCTAAAAAAAACTACTCAAGTAGAGTAACAAAGTATTTGTACTTTGTTACTTCCCATCTCTGGTGAGTTTTGATCATTCATCTGTGCTAGGTGCTGACCTCAGATTCAGGCGAAGAAGCCGAGTGTCAGGCCGCCAAACTGTTGGAGGTGGTCATACTGCAGTGCAAAGGCAGAGGGATTGACCAGGTCACAAAGCGTTCCGACAACACATCCCGACTCCGGGTCTGGCTTGCCGTTCATCAAGGAAGTAACAAGTGTGTGTTCTGTCTGCTCACTGCAGTGCATCCCTCTGTTTGTGGAGGCGGCGCTGGAGCGTTTGACACGTGGCGTCAAGTCCAACAAGCTGAGGATCATGTGCCTGGAAGTGGCCATCGCTGCTCTTTACTACAGCCCAGCCATTCTCATGCACACTTTGGATAACGCACGCTTCTCCCAAAAGCCGCAGACCATTACCGCCCATTTCATCAACCAGTGGATGAACGACACGGAATTCTTCCTTGGGTCAGAAACACCAATTGTCCTTATATATACAGTGGGCATCAGTCAAAATGTCAGGACCCCCCTTTTTTTTTCTTTTTTTTTTGCCAGTTCAGCCCTGAGTAGTCATTCTAATACCAACCTTCAATATAAAAAAATATCCCCAAAAAACACTATCATTTTAAAGACAAGTCTATATGTATACCCCAATATAGCAATTTTCCCCCCTTAAAATTGCATACAATGAATGGAAATTTCTATTCTTTTAATTTCTAGTTCCTGATTGTAAAATGGCCAGAAGTCGTAATGTCACAAGTACCGATACTTGAAATAAGGCCAGATATCGGCCCAATACCGATACCTGGTATCAATACTCGCCCATCCCTACTTTTCTAATATTACAACTATGTTGACCGTTTGCATCTTTGATTCATTCGACTGGTAGGATCCACGACCGTAAGATGTGCATCATCGGCCTGACTGTATTGATGGAGCTTCCGAGCCGTCCGGCGGCGCTGGAGGGCGTCGCCGCCCAAATCCTTCCTTCCATTCTGCTCCTCTTCTTGGGCCTCAAGCACCTTTCTGCTTCTCATCAAGTCAACAAACCTGACCTGCTGGCCAACACAAGGGCTTTGGATGAAGATCAAAATGGTGAGCCAGTGTGTGTGAGAAAGCGTGCCTTTGGGCTGAATGATATGGACAACATCCGTCATATTCATGCTGATGTCGATCAGTCAAATGGTCATACGACAGAAGGATATGGAAAGTGCGCTTGTATTGATAGAGCTTACTGTCATCAGCATCAACAAAAAAAAAAAAAAAGAGTATAAATCAAACATTTTCCTGCAGCTCTACTTTAACTCTTTCACTGGCAGCCGTTTTCACTGAAGCAACCCCCTTTGCTCCCGGCTGTTTTACTGTATTTTGACTGATTTTGCAAGGCCCACAGAATATTGTGTTCTATTGTTATAAAAACATGCAATCTACCAAAAGAAAGATTAGATTATCTTCTTTCATCAGGAAAAAATATATATATTTCTATCTGTTTCCGTTTTGCAGCAGCTAGCATTAAAATATAGCTAAGTTTCATCATTATTCACAAACCTGTTTAGATTTATGAGTAATTGAGTTTTTTTTTTAACATGGGCCTGGTTCACCTTCTTTGCTCTGCTGCCACCTCCTGGCCGTTTGTGTAATAACTACTATTTCGTCAACTGTTCTTTGCAGTTGAGAGGCTGCATCAAAGCCTTCTGCATGCTTTAGCATTATAAAAAACCACACACCTAAAACGTAGAAATATGTCTTTGGGACACTTAAGACATTTAAAATAGAACATATTTATATGTTTTTGGGAGCAACACTGGGAAAAAAGAGCTTGTTGCAACATGGCCCTGGCTAATCTCTTATACTCTGCTGCCACGTGCTGGCCGTTTTTTGTACTACCATTGCTTTAAGCGACCTCTTCAGGTCAGAAGCTTATCAAAGCCTTCTGTATGCTCTAGCATAAAACAAATTTTAAGAGTGCAGGACAAATTATTAAAAACGTATGTATATATATATATATATATATATATATATATATATATATAAAATAAATATGCTGCAACAGTACAATATAGTCTTAAACACAATGCATTTACATATACAGTAGGGATGGGCAACTGGTTGCCCGTGGGCACCTGACCTCACTCTTGAGTGGTCCATTGGTTAATAAAAAAAAAAAAAAAATGGTAACAAACGCAGGAAAACATAAAAAAAAAAAAAAAACACTGATTTAATATAGGTTTTTCACGAAAAAGCAGGGTTACTGTGGCTAAAAAACTGAAAAAGAAATCCACCAATATGCGAATTTGCGGGTGCAGAACGGCGAAAATGCATCCGCTATAGCATAGGTGTCAAACTTTTGGAGGTTTCCCTCTTCCAACACAAGCTGATTCCAATCAACAGGATCGTTATCAGGCTCATGCAGAGCTCGCTGATGACCTGATCATATATCAGCTGTGTTGGAGAAGGGAAACATCCAAAACCTGCAGGACTGCGGCCCTCCAGGACCGAGTTTGACACCTCTGCGCTATAGTTTTAAGTCATAATATCACCATTCACCACTAGATGGCAGACATGTCCTAGTTGTGCTTACAACTGGTTCTTAATCTTACACACCAAAATGTTGACGTGGTTCTCAAATGAACACCAGATGTTGTTGTTTGGTGCTGCCCAGTCAGTCTTTAGGAAGTGAAACTAAAATGTCACGTATGCACTGCTTTTATTTTGATGTACATGCGTTTTGGCGCACAAAAGGAACAACAACGCCTTGTAAGTGTTGCCAACTTTATATATTGTCACTATATGCAGTGACTTCACAAATCATTTGAGCAACTTTTTTTTTTTTTTAATGAATAGCGACAACAGCAACATGTTAACAACAATCTTATTTCCTGCACAATGGAGGGAAGAGAGGATTTTGCCCTGGGAATGATTTGAGCGTGTCAGCATACTTTAAAAATAGATTTTTTTTTAAATGTGGACACTGGAGACATTTTTTTGTATGAATGTTGATTAAATAGTGATTTATTGTTAATATGTGGCGATAGCTTGGTTATTTTGATGTGACTGAAACAATTTTTTCCGTCAGTTTTAATGGGGCACAAGTGACACTACAATTTAATGCTTTATAAAAAGAGACATTAAATTCATATTTAACACAAATCAGTTAGTGCGTTGGTGGCTTTTAGCAAGACAACTTTGAAAAATAAATCGCCCACCTCTGATGTAATGTGACTCAAGCTGGCCACCATCGCGCTTGTTCTTCCTATGCAAGCGCCACAATGCCAACTTCAAAATAAAAACGTCACAAGTAGTTCTGTGCTTGTCTTTCCCGATCAAGCAGTCGTTGGTGGCCGTTAACTTGACTGCTCACAGTCACTGATGGCTGCGATATTCTTGGAACGTGTTGAGGCAATCGAATCTGACGCACGCATGATTATTCACACGCACGTGCACCTCTGCTTGATGCCTAATAATTCTTTGGAATTAGATTTGGAATGATATGTAGGACAAATAGTCAAAATTTGAGTGAGTTAACTTTTTCCCCTGCTAAGAACGTTAAATAACGTTAACGGAATTCCCAACGAGGACAACCAATGACGTTAATTGACGTCAACTACGTTTTTTTATTTTCTTCAATGGGCAGCAAGTCTTGGCAGCTCTGGTTTCATGAATGAGCTGAAGAAGAAAAAACACCCACTAATTATGGCCAGCAGGTGGCAGCATTGTGTCTCTTTTCAATGTGCCCCCGTGGTTCAAATGACATGAAAAGATGGTGGATCTTAGAAAATACCACGTTTTCAAGGATATCGTGAATGATTAAAGCGTTTGTCATATTAAATCTAATTCACAGTGTCACTAAACAACGTTAGTGTCAAAGTCACTGTTGTGCAGAAAATGTATCTTTTCACAAAAAGCTTGTTTTACAGCTTGGTGTCACTCAAATTACCTTTTTTCAATTGGTGATTACTAAAGAACGGAATAAGGTAGAATCATACTTTTTTTTTTTCTAATGAGAAAATGGAATCCAGTCATTCCAGCATGTTAACGTAGTCATAGCACACAATATTCAGTTTGCCTTGAAAGATGAGTGAAAATGCTCGAAATCGTCTGGAAAGGGTTTTCTTTTTGGATTATGTTTGGCAGTAAAAGGGGAAAAAATGCAAATGATGTTCTTGATCTGCAGAGGAGATTCCCAGTGATGAGGATGAAGTGAATGAAAAGTGCAGTATCATGCAGCAGCAGCAGCAGCAGCAATCCAGCGTGCCGATGGGCCAAGGAGATGAGAGTAACGATGAAGACGACTACTGGGACGATGATAGTTGCTTTGAAGGAACACCTCTGGAAGAGTACAGCACACCCCTCGACTATGACAATGGAGAAGATGAATATCACTTCTTTGCATCTGCCCTACTCAGTAAGTCTCCCCCCTCCTCTGCACATTTGTAAAAACTGCTTCTTTTTTTTTTGCTGATCAATCGATAGATCACTCTATTTTGAATGAGTAGGTAAGGCTTGAAAATGTGTGTAACTTGTCAGGGATCCAGAATACAGATGTGGCTTGGTACCAGCGTTTGACTGCACCCCTCAGCGATGACCAGAAATCCCAACTCCAGGAGATTTACAGCATCTCACAGCAGAAGAGGAGCACTGCCACCAAGGGCCAGTGGTAAGGAACAACATGACGAGTGACGGACAACAAACATGGATCGTGGATTTCCGACGTGCCAAGCATTTTCATTTCCCAGAGTTCTTGTGTGCAAATCGATGGTACATTGATATCCAAGTTGGATTCAAAATCAATCAAGTTTTATGTAATCATTTTCTTTTGTTTTAACAACATTTATTTTTTATTTTTTGCTCATGCTGAACTTGAACCGCCGTTTCTTGCCCCCTTGTGGCCCGTCTAATACAAAGTAGACAGACTGATCCCTAACGGCTGGACCTTAATGCTGCAAAAAGCACATCCATATGTATAATTTTACAATAATACACGTGAGGTGTGTTTTATTTGTTGTGTGTTGATCAACTTTTTTCCCCCCTTTTTCAGAGTTCCACTGAAGTGCGGAGGATTCTAAAGAAGATCTGATCTGACTTGTTCAGGCAACTTTAGGTTCACATTCATTTGCTGTCATTTGGGACATTGTGCAATTTATGTAGTCCCCACAAATTACAATCCACCACGACAGACTATATTTATATTTTCTTGACATTTCAAAAAGTCATAGTTGTCATTCTTACTGTTAGTAAACTGCAGTGTGTGCCTGTGTGTGGTTCTCAAAAAAAATAACACAAACACAAATGTGTTTGCATGTAATGTAATATAACCTCCTGTAACTGTCGCTGTAGCAAACAATTTCATCAGATGGAATTTGCGCGCTAAAGATTTTTGTCAGGTTGCTGGGTTTCGAAAGTGTAAGATTGATGTTTACTTTGGACATACATTTGCAATCTGCCGATGGTGTCCTAAAGGAAAAATGGATTTTCTTGTTTTGTGTACTGAAAAATTTTACTGAAACAATTTTGAGAATCATAAAATCATGTAAAATCTCACTGCTTGCTTTTTTTTTGGTGCTCAAGTATTGATTGTTTACAGACTCACACCAAGGGCATAAAGAAAAAATATCACAAATTCATGTATTCTACATTATTTGCCTCAATTTCTACATGTATTCGCTAATTCACACCATTCCAACGTCACCACACAAAGACCATATAGCATGAGACCCAAATGGAAAAACGGTTCATCTACTTGTATTTGTAAGTCAGTGGTGTCCTCTGTCCTGTCCTGGTACCGGAGTCCTGCGGTTTTTGGAGCAGGGAAACATCCAGAAGACACAGGACTCCGGACCGAGGACCGAGTTTGCACTAGCCCCTCCCACCGAGCAAACCATTTTAACATATACACAGGTTTAATACAAAAAGTAACTAAAGCATGTCAATAATATCCGTATCTTATATTAACCATAACAAAAATCATCCATTAACAATCATTAACTTATTCACCAAAAAAGAACAAACTCATTAAATAAAGCAAACTGCTTTACTGGTCCATGGTCACGTGACGCCCTAAACGCGGCAAAAAGTGCTATTTATGTTGGAATGAGGAAAAACTTCGGTTTAGTCCAGTGTCATATGTCCGACGACACAGCGGACACCCACCAAAGAAATAAGAGAGTCCAGGCGGCAGATAAACAGTTTGTGAAAGTGTAGAATTACGGGAGATTTGTATGGGAATTCGGAGAAACAGTTTAGGCGGAGCTCTCTGTGGGAACAAGTGCAAAACACCCACTGATCTGTATCTTTGACGGGACAGCCGATCGCCTATACATGCACGTGCAAGCCGTGGAAGCCACAGGGCGGCCATCTTACTCCTCCCATCTCGAGCAGACTACTCTATAAACTAGGGGTGTGAGGCGATTAAAGCTTTTAATCGTAATCAATTGCATGACTTCAATAGTCAAGCGCAACCGCTCCTCCGCTTGCTGGACATTCAATCACTGTTCCAAAATTTGTCATTTTCCCCCCCCAATGGTGAGTTGGGAGAACAGATCGTCACACGGGTTGACGTGATTGCGCAATATAGTCCACTTGCAAAATGCGCAGTGTGCCCCCCCCCCCCCAAAAAAAACTATAGAAGTTTCCCTCTGTAAACATCATTAAGCATCTAATTTATACATATACTTAAAGGCAAGTTGTAAAATGTCTGAATTCCTCTTGTTTATGTTTAACAAATTTAAAACATCATAAATCATGCTTTTTCTAATTACTGTCTCAAATGTTCTTCAACCTCGATATTATAAATATATAGAATCGTAGCTGAGAAACGTTTGTTGGGAGGAGCAATATGGCGGCCTCACGACTTCAAAAGTCTTGGCCTATCGGCTATCCAGTAATTTATACAGATCAGCGGTTGCAAGCAAGTTCATATTTGTGAACGTTCATTTTGTGTGCGTGCGTATGTGTGTATTTTGTTTCCCAGCCGTCCAGTGTGCGGTGATTACATTTAAAAACATACTACATGATGACAATTCTCACTTCACAAGTGATCCAGCATTAAAAATGCTAAATATAATGGCCAGCAGAGTTGGAATGCAACAGTATTGAATATTAAAATACATTTAAAAGCACAAAAAAAAGCTGACTCCTTGTAAATGCTTTTAATAAGTTAAACATTTATTATTTTTCGTTATAAAAAAAAAATCGTAAAAAAAAAAAAGTTTACTATAAAGGGCACTTAATGAGAATCGCTTAAGAAATGAGCAAGTTACAGCCTATGCTATCTTCTTTACATTCCTTTTGACATTTGCATTGTGAAATCAATGCTGACAAAATATACTGCACACTCAAAAACTCAAAAGAAGTAAAACAAACAAAAAAACGATGCTACTTGTACACACATACATTTACCAGTCCTCAGTTATTTTGAGCGTCTATTTTCCTTTTGCCAGCTGGTCTTATGACCTTTTTGACTGACTGGCTGCGTACAAGGTCAAGTCCTGCGGCGACCCCGGCAGAGCGTCCAGCAGCGAGGCGACGTCTTCCCCCCAAGGTGACCTTGCGCCCGGTGGCGACGGCTCCGGACCTCGCAAACATCCGCAGGGCCGTGGCGATCTTCGACGGATTGTTCTGGATTTTATGAAAGGCTTTCACTACGCCGGCCGCTGAGGAAGTGAGAGACTTGTCGCTCTTGACAATAGCTGACAGCTTCTGGCACATGGCTTCAAACTCCAACGCTGCAGCTTGATGCAAGGCTGGAAATCCATAACCAATCATCTTAGTGAAAATAACGGCGTCCACTTTTGAAGAGTTTGAACTGCTTGCCTTCTTCTGAAGCATCCTCCTGCACTAGTAGCACCTCCAAGTCTGCTTGTTCTGGCCAGCTATGACTGACAACGACAAATGAACAATTAACACATTTGACTCATGCATTTCATTTCGAAGAACGTCCACATTACACGTAGCAGTGATCGAGAGTTGGGCGGAAAGCTCCATTTGCGGTGGCGGCGCCGACGACACAATCGGCCCCATGATCCTCCTCAAAATGGTACTCCACCACATCCAAAGCTGAATACGGCGCTTCGAAAAGTGACTCGGGCACTCGGATGTTGTGGTTGTGCTCATTGCAAATGCTCACCATTGTAGGAAAGATGGGCAGGTGAGAATCTGCGCTTCTGATGAGGAGACAGACAAAAAGCTAGTGATATCAAATATGTCATCATATTCACAGCAAAGTCCACTTACAGACTCTGCCTGCCTCTGCTCACTTGAGTGCGAAGCAGCGTGACGCTCATTTTAGCAGGACAGTCTGTGTTTTTGCTCTGGCCGGGCACTTTTACAGGACCTCGGGGTCTTGTTTTATGCTGGCATCTGTAGTCCACCTTTAAAGGACAACACAAGTAAATCAAACAGATGTCAAACTGCTGTTTTTCACGCCTTTCTGTCATCGACTGCTGTTGACATCCCTGGCCGACCAGTGCTTGTGCAATAGCAATGTAGACATATATAAAATAATTATGATCAGAAAGCATGTGTTACCTTAAAGATAACTTTCTGGCCCTTAGTTGCATATGTTCGGTCCACCCTCCAGCCGACGGCGTGCAATTTCAGCCACAGCTGGATTTCATCTTTTGATGACAAGACCATCCGAAAAGTTGCCTTAAAGTCAACGTGATCATCGGTCTCTCTGATGAGGTCAAAGTCGCAGACGTGATAATCATAGTTTTCTGGCAGATAGTCCTATGAAACACGAGGGAAAATTTGAAACAAGACAAGACTAGTGCGTTCGGGTTTGAAAATCTGGTCACTATATCACTGCAATATAAAGTGGACGAGATGTACCTTTAAGGCGGGAAAATCAGAAATATTCTTGCTAAGGTTGGTGCAAGTAAATCTTTTCTTGCCACAGGATCTTGATCATGCAATAAGAAAAAAAAGCAGTGGTTACTGTGCCGTAACCGGCAAATCTCCTGCTAGCTTTATTTTACCGTGAACGGCAGGCAGCGATACGCACTTTGCGTCTTTTGAAATGTAGCAATCACGTCTCCTATTTCTTTAAATACGGGAAGTTGTTAAGTGTTCAATTCTTCAATAAACACGTGAAACTTCTCGTTTAAAACTCCCGACTGGCTGCAAGAAATCGTTGTTGTTTGGTGGGTAGCAGGCAAAGGGATACATTTTCAAACTGTTCCAGCTTCTCTTCTCTCTCCCAAATTGGTGCCAGAAGTTTAAACGCAGGAATAAAAGTAATTTCTTACCCTTTCAAGGTAATTCCACTCAGTCTGTTCACGCCTGGTTTACGATTTGGAGAAACTGGCAGCTGCATGTCTTCGGGCTCGCGGTACTTCCTGCGGAAGCTGGGGATACCGGAAGTAAGCCCACTCGTGTTCTAGGCAGGGAACGCCCCACTGCTATAGGATTGGCTGCTGCATTCTTGCAGGACACAACCCACTGTAAATTGAAATTGCGTTTCTTCAGTTAGAAGGGGCATAATTTGACGTTAGTGGACTGTAAATTGTATTGTAGGCTGAAGCTGCATCTGCGCGTAAGATTCCACCTCCACAAAATGGTTCATCTCGTGAGGCTGGGCTTTCTGTGCACACTGCCCCCTCTGGTGGCCAAAAGCTTTATTGCCATTTAAACTCGTGTTTTTATTTGTTTGTTTTTTTGCAAGTCTGAGTTGTACGGAGTCCGCCAGGGGACATTAGAGTTGCAAGTGTCCGTTTGGGAATAATAATTTTGAAATTAAACACCATTATTTGATTTTGTTGTGATCAGTCACGTAATGCTTTGCTATATCGTCACTCTCTTAAAATAATTGCCGAAGTTTTTTTTGCCAAATTATTTCTGAAATTAAACACCATTATTAGATTTTGTTGTGTTCAATCACGTAATGCTTTGCTATATCGTCACCCTCTTAAAATAACTGCCAGTTTGCTTTTTTTTGGCCAAAATATTTTTTTGCCTAAATCATCTCATAATGCAAAATGCTAATTTTTTTGTTTCCTGAAATATCAAATTTAGGCCATGATTTTAAGGCGTCAATATGTATCTGTACTGTACTACAATTACCAGTATACCCTTAACAGTATTTCAATAAAAAAGACCCCCTCCCCCCTATTACTGGCGTCAATAAACCATTCAGCCCTTGATGCATTTATGCCATTTGTATTGTACGTGGGTATAAAATATATAAAATAAAAAATATTTGTATCCAGACTGCCCACCACCAGTAATCCAGAACACTTGTTTTAAAAGTAACGTATGCCCAGATTTCAATGACATTCAAATGACTGAACCAAACGTAATCTGTCAAATCTCAATGCCTTTATTCCGTTGTTGCGTCAGTGGTACAATGCTTTGAAAACATGCATCCACTTGGAAGCGTGCATGACATTGGGAATGTTCTTCACAGAGACTAACAATATGACAATGTGTGTTGTGTTGCATCGCTTACACAAAGTTTCTGGTTAAACATGGAAATAATAAAGAAACATGAACAAAAGGTAAAAAACAAAACAAAAAATGCATTGAAACACATTCATAAAATAGAAAATGTTTTGGTCGAGCCTCTCCTGCTCTTTTCAGAGGCCGTGGAATGTGATTGTCTGACGTTGAAGCAGGAACAGAAATCAATTTTAAGACTGAGAAATCCTCATTAAAAAATCTTCACGTAAACTCTTCCTTCTTTCCTGTGAGGCGTTCGTGTACGCTGCCTCAGCGCTCGTTTAGCTTCTCATTGCAATCATAAGGCCTGATCAAAGTACACAGCGGCTCGTCCTAAGCCTGGCGGAGGCACCCTGATTTCTACTTGAGCGTGCGTGCATAAAAGCAATAACATTTGTAGTTTTAAAATCAAAGGTAAAATGGCGGCTTTGCCTTTTTCCTACCATTTATATATATATAAAAATTTGAAGGCATCACGTGCACCTGCTTTAAAGAGGAATGTCTGAAGCTATAAAAACAAACATAAATAAGAGAATAAAAAGTCATAATGGCCTTTTGTATAGTCGACACTGCCTGTTGGCGGAATGTTCATGAATCCAACAAACACAAAAAAAGCAAAAAAAATCGTTTTTGTGGTGAGTATAAGGACGTTAGATAAGATACTGTATGATGACCATATATGTGTTAACATACATTTACCCAGACCATTGCTGTGCTATTGTAAGACATAATAAATGTGACTTGAGCTAAATTCTACAAGTGCTTATATTTCTATCTGGAAGTGGTTGGAATAAAAATAATTATATGTGAAGCTTTTGCTTTAAATATAAATTAGAAAAGAGATGGATGGAATTTCATGAAGGGTTGAAGGATGTCACCCCGGCAAAACTTGTCATTAATCTACTCTTTCAACTCCACTGCAATTACTTTTGGAGATTTCAGTCATAATATCCAATTTTCACAGCATTTGGTTTCTTTTAGAAAGCAAATAGAAACGTGCAAAGGCACCAATTGGCCACCGTCAAAACAAAGCAAAACAAAAAAACAGTGATGTTTGTGTACTAAGCTTTTTTGTTTTTGCCTCTTCTTGTGTCAAAATCAAAATCATTTTTTTTTTTTTTTGGTCTTCAAGCCAAAGTCTTGGATTGTCGTGGCCCTGGCTTTAAAAGGCTCCTTGTGGACATTAGTAGCCCATACCTGAAGGACAGAACAAAGACCTGGTTATGATGAAAAAGAAAAGCATTTTGAAAAATAGCATGCATGGCATTTAAGAAAATGTTAATGCTACTCACCGTTGGTGACTGATTTGGTCTCGCCTCTTCCTGCCGCCTGTCACACACAAACACAAGCAATTATCATATGGGCAGGCGTCCCCTCCAAAATATCGGCAAGTGAACCAAGGAAGGAAGGAAATGTAACTCAAACGTGTACGCGGGGTGGGAGGGGCATTCATTTTGAAACAGTACAAGCACAGTGTGAGCGTGCGGACATTAGACCCATGTCAGCTGACATGTTTGCAAACACGAGGTGATGAAAGTGCAGGAGTGCAAATTGCCCCCATTGGAAGCAGATGTCGTAAAGAATGGCTCCATTAAGGCAATAAAAAAAGCGAAAGCGGAGTGCAAGTGGAGCAGATTTGTGCTTCCTGGAAGCGAAAAGGCCAACGTGTGAAACAGCCAATCGGTGGGTGGGTGGAAAAAAGCTCACAGTCGACAATCTAAATGATATAGACTGTACTTTATAATTTAATTTTTTATGAGATACAATTTACATTCAGCTGGCATCTTGTTGGTTTTGTGGGGCGTAAACGAGTTATGCTAATGGGTTAACATCTTAAGAAAATCTTCATGAGGGTCATTCATTATAGATTAGCTGTCGCAATGTTATATTGGATTACACATATTTAATTGTAATTTTGCCAACACACTTTAAAGTACGATAACAACAATATGGTGATATGAAAACTGCCACAATATCGTCGCCGTCATGTCACAATATTAAAAGCAGCAAATCCGGTTGATTTCCATTTGTGCAGTTTTAGCACCCTCTGGTGGCTAGGTTTTTTAGTGCATTTTAATTTTTCATAAGACATGTTTTGGCCCTTTTATGTTTAAAATTCACGGTAATAGTCAGATGAAAGGGAAGGACGTAATATCCTTGTAAAGCGAGTCAATATGTCGAGGAACTCAATGTGCATGCATTAGCAAGTGCCTCAATATTAACTCATTCAGTGGCAGCCATTTTCACTGAAGCAACCCCCTTTTCTCCCAGCCGTTTTACTGGATTTTGACTGATTTTGCAAGGCCCACAGAATATTGCTCTAAAACCATGGAACCTACCAAAAGAAAGATTAGTCTCTTCTTTCGTCAGGAAAAAAAGTACATTTGTATTTGTTTTTTTTTTTTAGAATATAGCTAAGCTTCATTATTATTCACAAACCTGTTAAAAACACTGGGGAACAAAGCTTTTTGCAACATGGCCCTGGCTGATCTCTTATACTCTGCTGATACCTTCTTGTCTTTTTTTGTAATAACTACCGATGCTTTAAGCGAACTCTTCAGGTCAGAGGCTGCATCAAAGCCTTCTGTATGCTCTAGCACAAAAAAAACCCACACATTAAAAATGTATGCATGTTCTTTTGGGAGTGAATGGTATTAAAAACATATTTATACGTTTTTGGGTTTGAATGAGTTTTAATTTGGGTTTGAATGAGTTTTAAGTGTTTAATTAGAGATTGTAGGTGGTTTATGCTGTTATGTACAAAAGCACAGTATTGTGTGTGTTTTTTAGTATGAGCTCTTTAAAAAAAAATTACAAAAACACAATATTTTATATTTTTATATACCACAATATCGTGATAATATCCTGTTGTGATGTTTGGATATGGTTACATCCCTACTTTAAAGTCAACCAATAAGAAGTAACTCTGCCCAACTGGTGAAGATAAAAAAATAAATAAAAGAGCAAACAGGTGATAGCGTGGCAGTAAAGTGCAAGACATTTTTTGTTAATTAAAAAAAAAAGAAGTTTAGTTTTAGTTTTTACCTCTGCAGGCTTTCTCCAGATTGTAATGAACGTATCAACTAGCTATGAGAGTTCTTTTAGGAGAAAAACAAACAAAATTCACTTAAGGAAGAGAAAACGAAAGGATGGATATGACTGCGCATGAAAAGGAGCTGTTGCGGTTGGGACATTTCTCGTACCTTGGCTGGAGAGGAACCTTTGTTTTCCCATAAACTCCTCTTGTTGGTGACATCCACGGGCTTCAGGTCCTGGAAAAGAAGCACATGTCAAAGCTGCACAGCACTCCGTCAATTGCTCACTACTCATCGCTTGGCTTTGGGAAGACAAGAGGAGGGAAGGTTTTGCTTCATAACTCCTATTCCAATAATACAACATCAACCAGAATACCACATTTAGACTAGTTGGGCAACACAGTACATTTCATTGTCAAAATTTTTTGGGGGGGTTGACTTCCCCTTTAACTCATTCACTGCCATCGACGGCTATAGACGTCAAAAATTAATTTAAACTATTTCGATTAGTTTAACATTTTTCCCACTTATGAATACCGAGAATTTTTTTGTATTGTATAACAGATATAAAATTTGTGATTAATCGTGAGTTAACTAGTGCAGTCATGCGATTAATTACAATAAAAAAAATTAACCGCCTGACACCCCTAATTTTTAATAATCTTTTAATTTTTTTTTTTAAATAAATAAAATATTACAAATTAGGGGCATCAGCTGATTAAAATTTGTAATCGTAATTAATCGCATGACTTTACTAGTTAACTCACGATTAATCACAAATTTTATATCTGTTCTAAATGTACCCCAAAAAATTCTAGGCTTTCATATTCTTGTTAATGTCACGGTGGGTAAAGTTTGGTGGAGAACCCAAACGCAGGGAAGCAGGGCAAGGACGCATAGGTAATGTAAAAAAAAAAAAAAAAGGAATTTAATTATACAAAACAAAAGCGAACTCCAAATGGCAAGTGAAAACAAAACGCGGGGAGGACAACAAGACAAAAACTGGCAAACGACAATGAATCGACGCAGACAGAGGGGAGACAGGAGACTAAATACACACACTAACGACACAACAAGACACACTTGGGGCAAGACACAAATGGCTGAGGGCACTGATTGGTTGACACGAGGAAGGGCAGGATTACACTTAACAAGACCAACGGACACACACAAGGAAACACAGAACCCAAACATGACAGTTAACAAAAATGGAAAACATTTTTACTAATAGAAATAGTTCAAATACATTTTTGACGTCTATTGCTGTCAATGGCAGTGAATGAGTTAAAGGGATACTGGACTCATTGAGCCATTTCCAGCAGTAAAAAGTAAATATTTTGTCTCTAATGAATTTGGTATAATTATTTTTAATTTACTATGAATATCTTTAAAAACTCATTTTTACACATAAAATATTTTTTTTTCCACTTGCTGTTGATTGAAGATGACATCACCTGTGCTGAGGAAGTAGGCAACGACCAGAGGTGGGTAGAGTAGCTAAAAATTGTACTCAAGTAAGAGTAGCGTTACTTCAAAATAATATTACTCAAGTAAAAGTAAAAAGTAATCATCAAAAAAATCACTCAAGTACAAGTAAAAAAGTATTCGGTGAAAAGAATACTCAAGTACTGAGTAACTGCTTGAACATAAAGTCTGATTTAATTTTAAAAACAATGTCATCAGACAGACAAAAACATGCAATTATGTGCAAATGTTGGCTTCTTCAAATTATCAAATGAAAAAAACAACAACAGTGCAAGCAGACACGTTAGCCCAAGTGTTTGAACATTTTTATTTTAGCCCTCCGGAAAGGCTCAGCAGGACACACACATTGTTATGGCTCGTGTTTGTCTTTGTTTATTAAACATAAGACACAGGTCATAAAAATAATATCACAACGATATGCTAATATTACATGTATTATTATACAATTACATGCACTGTATACATTTTGTTATTTATTGTTGAAATGTATGGTCTATGTTGTTTCATTTGATTTCAAATAACATCTATTTTTTATTACAACAAATTTGATGCACAATATTCGCTATTGAATTAATCAACTACATAACCCACAATGCTTTGCAAAGTTGGCTCATGCGCACAACTGCTCTCTTCTGCCCGAGTCAAACAAACGCGTGACTGTTTGTTTACTCAAACTTCACATAGAACTCTTTTTAGTGCCACTTCACGCGATAGTCACAGTCTCAGTAGCGATTCATTCACAAATTGTGACGCAACTTAGGTGGCACTTTCTTAAAGCGAAAGCACCAATACGTCATCTTTTAGTTGATTCTTTCGGTTTCTCGTCATGCCTGCCAGTCTTCAACTGGGGCCACATTTCCTGTATATAAGCGATGACACAGAGCACAGAAATGCTCCCACACAGTCTGTCAAGCGGAGCACTTAGTAAAAAGTATTGTGTGGTAAAACTACTCTTAGAAGTAATTTTTTTTCAAAAAGTTACTCAAGTAAATGTAACGGAGTAAATGTAGCTCGTTACTACCCACCTCTGGCAACGACCAATCATGGCTCACCTGTTTTCTGGGTTTGGTCAGCAAACTGAGCCATAATTGGTCGTTACCTACTTCCTCAGCACAGGTGACGTCATCTTCAGTCGACAGCAAGTGGAAAAATTATTATTTTAAGATATTAATTGCACATGAAAAATAATGAAGTTATCAAATTCATTCTGGAAAAATAATTAAAATGAAAATTAAAGAATTCACCTTTTACTGCTGAAAATGGCTCAGTGAGTCAAGTATCCATTTAACAATGTTCTGTGCAGGTGTGTTTCTGAGTGGGCTTTATTTACTAATGACTTGTGAAGGCAATTTGAATCTGCTGCATGCTATTTTCACAGCAGCCAGCAGATGTCACCAAAAGAACACGCAAGTTTTTATTGGCAAGGCGTGCCTAATAATTTGACCTTCACATGCAGCTCTATAAGCATGAACACATAATGGATGTCATTAAACTCAGCAAAATAATAATACGGCATTTTACAAAAGTGTATACTTAAATAAAAGGATGATCTGATTTCTTATTTTTCAATTTTTTTTTTAAAACCAAAAACAATGAGTTTTGTGGCACCTGCAGGTTGACAGATTGAATTGCTGCGCTATGAAGAAAAACGCCCATTTAGGGTTCTGACAGGCGTTACCATGGAAACGACATACCGTTGGCCTCGCTCCCGACGACGCCCTGCCACTCTCGGGGGCTTTATTCAGCCAGTCGTTGATGCGGCCCGCCACGCCCGGCTTGATCACAGTGGCTTCCTGTTTGGACAGAGGCGGAAAGGTGATGACACGGCGCCGAAAACGCCAATCCGCCTCCGTTACCTTGAAGGTGCTGCCGCTGCTTCCCGGCGAGCTGAACACGCTGCCTTTCTCCCACATGCTCTTGATGTTCCGTATGCTGTCGGTCACCGGCGGGATATCCACGGCTCCCGAGCGAGGGATTCGCGATTCCTTGTTCTCCCGCTGCAGGGACAAAGTCGGCGGGGATTAATACGGTGTGCCGGCAGCCGTGACAAATTCCCGCCTTCAAAGTGCACCGCTTCGCAAAGCAACGGCAAAATATGTTAAGCGGGGCCAAAAATGAATGTCAATTGAGGGAGTCGCTGAATCGCGGGCTGGGGTGGAGGACAGGTGGGATATGTCAGGTCAGGTCATGGAATGCACCGTCAACACTAGGATGGAATCAAAAAGTGGAACCAAGCTACACATTTTTGGAGGGATAAAACACAAAATCATAATCCTGGCAGCATATATAGGAGAGATAGACCGATATGTTTTTTTCAGGGCTGATACTGATATTTTGAAGCAGATTTTTTTGGGGGGATATACAAATGCCAATCTTGACTTTACGGAAGAAATTAGGGCCAGTGAAGAGAAAAAAAATAAGGTTGGCAAGATTCTGACTTTATTCTCAGAATTCTGACTAAATCTGAATTATGACTTGAATCTATTCTGACTTTATTCTATTCTGAGAATAAAGTGAGAATCCTGGCAAACTTTTTTTTCTCTCTTCACTGGCCCTAATGCTCTTCCCGATTTTTATGTCTTAAAGCATTCATGCTTATTTAACAATTTTCCCGACTTTTCAAAAAATGTATAAGTTTTTTTTAGTTTTTATCTTAGACAATATACTTCATTTAAAATTTCTGGAAAAAAAATTCAGGGAGCTCCGATGGTTATCAGTACATCTTAATAAATTAAATGGAAACTGGAAACACATTTCGGTTTGAATGTCGAACACAAACAAAATGTTCAGAAGGTTCCCAAGGTCAGCAGCATCTCTTATGAAGTTAACTGAAAATTTAAATAAATAGTTCCCTGAAATTAAAATGGTTTGACGTTCACCTTTTATCGGCTGTCAGATTTTGAAAAAAGGCCAATACCGATATTCGTTAAATTGCCCGATATCGGCGCCAATAATCGGCCTGGTCTATCCCTAATATATAGAAAAAAACTCACAAAATCTTGACAACCTTAGATTGGATTCTTCTAAAAAGTTTCAACAAATTTGAAAAATTATCTGTGCAATCTCTACATGTTCATTCAAATTCAAAGACATAACGTCATTATCGAGTATTTGATGTATTTGGTATGAGGGAAAAAATCTTACCTGAACGGCTGAGGTGTACTGCTCCAGCCTGT
The DNA here is from genome assembly GCF_054856555.1 of Leptonotus elevatus. Classification (NCBI taxonomy): domain Eukaryota; kingdom Metazoa; phylum Chordata; class Actinopteri; order Syngnathiformes; family Syngnathidae; genus Leptonotus; species Leptonotus elevatus. The sequence goes on along the minus strand of NC_141255.1, from coordinate 15,931,668 downwards.
TGTCGATCTTGGACACCATAGGAGATGGGGACGCCTTCACTGTGCTGTTGTAGTGGAAAATAATAACTTATTTGAACATTTGACACCTTGCCACCAGCGAGCATTTACATTCCTCTCTGGCCAAATAGCAGCGCTGGGTTTACAAGCTCAAATAAAAGCTTGTTGATTGATCGGAGGTGTGTTATTCGCTTTACCTTTTCTGTGCTGACTTGTTGAGAAACTCGGCGCGCTCTCCGATCTGTGAAAAAACACAGAAAAAACGCCACCAATGAATATTTGAGTAATGTTTTACACAATAACAACGCATTTTGTGTGAGAGATTCCCATTCTCAAAACTTTTTTTATGGAGAAGACATCAGGAATCAGTCACGTGTTTGCCCATAAATATCTTTACATATCGAACTAATGACCTTTCAACACACATCCTCCTTTTTCTAAGTGCAGTCTGCTGACCTGCAGTGCACAACGCAACTGATTGTTCCCACAGAGTACGCCAATGCCATGACACACCAGACAAACATACACACAGAGAAAAAACACTGCAAGCATTTCTCGATTGCTGCCTGTGGGAATCTTACTGTTTGTCATCTATCATTCAAATAACACAAATTTGTTCTCTTCTTTGGCTCACAATGGGCGACCAACGAATGTGGGAGTTCCCAAAATACTCCCCGACAGGAAATTCCCCATTCTCCGGCGCATTTTCAACAGCTGCGGCCATGCGAATGACGTTGGAGTAATCCCGTTAACCCTAATCGCGTTCCTGCATCCTCGCAGTCGGGCGCTCCTCGTGGCCCCACAATGCGCGGCTGCGCGTTATCTGCCGCACATGGAGCACGTCAGCCAGCCAGCCTTGTGCTGTTTAAAGGCTGATAATGTGGACTAACGCTCCCGGGACTGTGTTTTACTCCTCTGGGAGCTGACGGCAGATAGCGATACATATTCTTTATAGTGGCCACACAGAAACAATGTACAGGATGAAATTGTACTTAAAAACAACACTTTTAAAATCAGTTCGATTCAGGATGTTTGATACCTTCGCCCATCCCTAAATTTGATGGTTTATTGGCTTATGAAACGGCTGGCATTGATGTTATGGAAGCACGAGATTAGTGCCTTCAAACATCGGTCAATTGGGTCAAATGGCCGATTATTTCCCCCTAAAACGTTATCGAAGAAAACCAAAATTTCCGACACTGTGAAAGTACCCTGAATGCACCATTTTGCTTGCGTAGCATTAGCAGCTAGCAAGTGTGTAGCGTATGTTATTCTGGTTATTCTGTTGTCCCTAAAATAAGATAAGATACACCTTTATTTATCCCACAGTGAAGAAATTCACAGCGTTACCAGCAGCACATATATGAATAATATGTATCACAAAAAATAATTATGTAGCCTATAGTTAAATAAAAACAGTCCTATAAGCTGTTTAACGACACCGTAGTAGGAGTTAACTGTAAAACTGAGCACACTACTTTAAGAATTACATCCACTGTATATTGAAATACAAAACATGCTTCGTTTTTAAAACATCGCTAGCCTAGCACTAATACTAAAAGCGAAGGAAGGATCCCATTCAAATGCTGACAGGAAGTTAGCATCGACTTTGGGTGTTTTTTTTCCTTCAAATAACGAATATCCACACACAAATGTTGTGGGAATACATACCCACGGGTGAGATAAGACTACGCAAAGGCACACATTCTTCCCAACGTGTGAAAAACTAGTTATTTTAATAGAATTCAATTGCAACTTTCTTCTGTACTCACTTCAAGTGTGTACACCATGGATACATGGCACCACACTGCCCCCAAGTGGCCACAACGCACAGGAACAGTCAGTCAGTATTTGTTCTTAATGTTTTTTCAGTTGCTATTATTTTTGATAATTCTATTCTTGTTACATTTTCTTATTGTTTTATTTTATTTCATTTAAAGTTGATATTTCAAGGATTCAAAGATGTTCTTTTCTCAAAATTGCTTCAAGATTTATTTGTCACTCCCAGATGAAGAATACTGTAAAACTGACAGAATTAAACATGATATATATTTTTAAAAAAAGGTTCCATCAAATCGGAGACGGAAGTCTGTTAGCTTAATGCTAATATGATGTAAAACGCCATAGATGGGCTCTCGGAAATTAGCATAGACGCGACAGCAACAGCTGGATATTTCTTTCTAATGACAGCTAGTGGAAGAGCTTATGATTTTTCTTTCTCATATTAGATGTTGATGGTATGATAACCGTGAGCAAAAGTATCACGGTACTAATATTTCAGCTCAAAAGGTTTTAGGTATTTGACAGCATTTTTTTCTTTGAACACCATCTTATTTTTTTAACTAAATATATATTTGTAGCATGCTGAGATTAAATCAATGTTAGTTATAGTGTCCCATCACAAGTTAGCTATTTTTAGTTAACTTCTACCAACACTCCGAATAAACTCAAACATGAAATTATATATGCAATATGGTATATTCTGCTCTCAGAAAATGTATCTTATTGAGCCATGTACGGACATTTTAAGTGTTTTGACACACCAAACACACTCCGCTGTACGTACAGTGAACATGATGACAAAGTAAAGCTGCGTCTGGGGCGTCCAATAAGAAAAAAATAAAACAAAACATGAGTGATGTGGCGTGTGCATACGGATTGACACAGGCGGGAACCCAACTGACCTTGAGAGAGGAGCCGCGAGGGCTGACGCACTTGAAGGGTTTTTCTTCGCCGTCCATCGGGTCCTCCACCTTTTGCCTCTTGTCGGCCGCCTCGGCCCTCCTCCTCTCAATATCCTCCTTCATCTTCCTCTTCTCCTCCTGAACAACACACACAAGCAAAAGTGTACTGTACAGTCCTAATTTCATAATAATGTCTCAGACTGTAATGTTATATTGTGTGTCTCCATGTTTTGTTTTCCCAATCTGTTGCTTAACTCATTCACTGCCATTGACGGCTATAGACGTCAAAAATTCATTTGAACTATTTCTATTAGTTTAACATTTATTTCCACTTTTTGTTAACAAGAGTATGAAAACCTAAAAAAAAACAATTTTATTGTACATTTAGAACAGATCTAAAATGTGTGATTAATCGTGAGTTAACTATTGAAGTATGCGATTAATTACAATTAAAAATTTTAATTGCCTGACGAGACTTAAAAATAATAAAAAATTCGGGGCGTCAGGCGATTAAAAATTTTCATCGTAATTAATCCCATGACTTTACTAGTAATCTCACAAATTTTATATCTGTTCTAAATGTACAATAAAAAATATTCTTGTTAACAAAAGTAGAAAAAAATGTTAAACTAATAGAAATAGTTCAAATGAATTTTTGACGTCTATAGCCATCAATGGAAGTGAATGAGTTAAAAGGTTAAATGCATAGCAACATAGATGCTAATTTGCGTTAGCATTAAGCTAGCAGGGCTTTTTTCGACAGCTCTTTGGCTGTTTGAAATAAACTAGGTGTACTATAGTTCTGTGTTTTTTGTTTAGCTTGATGGCTTTTAGCTGGGAGTTGCTTGAAGTCTCTTTTCTGTTGTTTACTGTTAAGTGTGTAGAGTTGAGTTTACTGCCACCATGAGACAAAATTATTTGGTTTGGTTTGGTTCAACATTTTGATTTGGAAGTGTATCGTCTTTACCTGTCTTTTGTGTGTGTCAGTTTTACAGTAAACTTCAACGGGTCAAATAAACAGCAAGCTTGACAAAGTACTTTCTAAAGTGCGTTGTAGTAACTTGGAATGTGTTGAAGGGAGCAGAGTCTGGAACACTGCGATGAACGGCGGTTGACTGTAAAGCGACTGAACTGCCCTTTCAAACTATTAACGTATGGACCATTTTGTATAGAAATATAGAAAGGATGGCGCTTGGTGGCACGTCGCCCGTCTCAAAAGCCGCCTCGTCTTGCTTAATTAGACTCCCTCTATCCTCGGGCCCTCTTTTAATTACAAATCAAAAAGCCTCATTAACACGACACAAGACTAAGAGGATAGGGGGTTGGAGGAAGAAGGGAAAAAATAGCCAGCATATATGCAGCCAAGACCGACAGTCGAGTTGTGTGAGTGGGAGACTGATGGTGGAAGTGAACAACAACATTGCATTAAAAGGCCAGCAAAAAGAAATGTTAATTGATGGCAAACATCCCAAAAAATAAATAAATCATTAACTGCAGTTCAAGTTCACATTAAGTGCACCTGCATAGTAAAGTGACAACACGTTATTGTAACGCTGTAACTTGACTTGGTCACCATATTTGGCTACAAGCGGATGAGGTGGTGAATGAGCAAAGTGGCTAGCGTTACTTTGTTAAATTTGCCGAATCCAATCACTGCTTCTCATAAAACATTCACTAGTACTAGTAGTAAATTTTCCATAATGACCTTAATTGTTCAGTAAATAACGCATGGGCTGTAAAAGAATGGAAAAACAATCAAGGATGTTAACAAATTGGGATTTTGTTTTTAAAAGTTACTGTAGTGAGTGAGTTAGAGAGCAAATGCATGAATGGATGGCCGGCATTCCTGATTATGGAAGTGGCAAATACCAGTTAATGTCAAATATGAACTCATTTGCTCCCAAACACGTATAAAAACGTTCTGTTTTAAACATGGCTATGGTCCCAAAAACGCATTTATATGTTTTTATGCTAGAGCATACAGAAGGCTTTGATGCAGCCTCTGAACTGAAGAGAATGCTTAAATCAACGGTAGTTATTAGAAAAAACGGCCAGCAGGTGGCAGCAGAGTATACGAGATCAACCAGGGTCCTTTTGCAAAAAGCTCTTTTTGCCAGTGTTTTAAACAGACTCGTGAATAATGATGAAACTTATTTATATTCTAATGCAAATTGCTGTAAAATGGAAGCAGATAGAAATATCATTTTTTCCCTGATGAAATAAAAACTCTAACCTTTCTTTTGGTAGGTTCCATGTTTTTAATAGCAATAGAACACAATATTCTGTGGGCCGTGCAAAATCAGTTAAAATCCAGTAAAACTTGAGTAAAAATGGCTGCGAGTGAATGAGTTAATATTGAGGCACTCCATAAAAGTGGAGCAAAAAAAGCACTTGTCCAAATAAGGGCAGCGCTCTTCTGTCACCATGGTAACTGACCAGCTTGTCTACAAATGTCCACGTAACGTGACAAATGTGTGCTGTGCATGTCTTACATCCTCTTTGGCTTTCCTCTCCGCCTCCTCCTGCTTCCTCTGCATCTCCTCCTCCTCCAGCACCTTCCTCCTCTCCTCCCGCTTCCTCTTCAACTCCTCCAGCTGGGCCTCGGCCTCCTGCTGCTTCTGCCGCATGCGCTCAAACTCCTCGCTCTCGGCGTCTTCGCGGCGGCGCTTCAGCTCCTCCAGCTTGCGCTCGGCCTCCAGACGGATGGCGGCGGCGTCGTCGTCGTCGTCCCGCCCCTCGTCGGCCAACGTCTCGGGGGAGCGCACGCTGCCTCGACTGCGGAGGTGGGACGGCGGATACAATCTGAATATTTCAACGCGGGTTTGACAATTCAACAGCAGGTGCGCACAAAACAAGGGCAGCAAACACCTTTCGAGATAACGTGACTGCACATCTCAGCTTTCACGCTCGAGGCTCGGTGACCAAAAGCAGCTTTTCTCAACAACTTCTTTGCTTAGAAACGGATTATTTTGTTGATGCCCGAAGCAACACTTGCATTCTTGAAAAGCAAAAAAAATAATCTGATTAAAGAGCTTTTGTAGCATGCAAGCATCTTGTTTTTGTTTTATTTTGGAAGGTAACAGTGGTTTTAGCCATCAGGTGGTCTGACCTTTCTCACAACTGATATGAGGCGCATTAATCATAGACTGAATCTAATTTTCACCATCCCAATTTCTCACTGCATTTAAGATCACCGTTGTTTTTCCGTGCACTGGGGCCACTTACATGTTCTGCATATTTAATCGGGAGCCGTATTTGGTTGCGTGCCATGGTGGATTTCAAACAAAACAAGACGTATATTATGCTCTTAGAAATGCAGGGTTGAAAATAATCCCAAATGGTTTATTTATAATATCAATATGGGTTATTTTATTTGTATTTATTTTTTAACCCATATTGGGCTTTTGTTAGGGATGGGCGAGTATCGATGCCAGGCATAGATATTGGGCTTATTTCAAGGAATCGGTTCTCGCTAGTGATGGGAAAATTAAGCTTCATGAAGCACTTGTGATATTTTTTGACTCCCCTAGATGGTGCTCTTGGTTTTAATATAAAGGCTAGTGCAAAGGAAATTGATTACATTTCCACTGCAACTTTCAACCAAGAGTGGCATCTAGAGGAGTCAAAAAATATTACAAGTGCTTCATGAAGCTTCATTTTCCCATCACTAGTTCTCGCAACAGTGATCGATACCAGCATCAGTCTCTCTCTTATGGTCGTTTTACGATTAGGAACTAGGAATGTGAAATTAGAAGAATAGAAATTTGCCTTTAATTTCATGTTATTTTAAGAAGAAAAAATATACTTTGGGATATATTATTCATTTTTTTTGGAAGGAGTGGGTATATTATTCTTTTTTTTTGTATTAAAAGTACTAGTGGTCTCGGTACTTGGTATCGGTGACTACTCTAGAGTTGAGTATTTGTACTGGTATCAGTATGGAAAAAAGTGTTATCGAACATCTGTGTATATATATATATATATATATATATAATTTTATTTTACCAATTTATCTTAATTTTAGGGCGTAATACAGGTGCACCAAAAAGAGAATGTAAAAAATGCTCCCCCCCCAAAAAAAACCAGCAACAACAACAACTTGAAAATGTAAAATCAAATCAAATAATTTTGTAGTCTTATAACAAACTATATACATAAAAAATTATAAGCTGTGTAAAATATGTCCGTCTTTAATATTGAATTTAATTTAAGTTTAATGTTGAAGAATATTCATTAAATAAAAAGTTGTTTTGTGTGTATTGAAAAAAACAAAAAAAAACAGGCACGTGTTTGATAATAAGCTACCCAAACATTTTTTGCATTGCTTGTTTGTTGTTAGGGCCATTCGAATTTCTTAACATTGTAGTATTTTTCTTTTCTCCACGAACACTAAATTTACTCAATCACATACCTGAGCATCCTCTCGGGGCTCGAGTACTGTTTTGGAGTGGCCTCCTCCTCCTCCTGTTCCTCCTGCTCTTCATCCTCCTCCTCCTCATCATCATGCAGACCTCCATTCTGCTTCCTCTGCTCCTCCCTGCTCTGGCTTCTTTCACACAGCTGCACCCGCACACACAAACAGGCACCCAGTAGGTGAGGTCAAAGTATTAGAGGACACTTACAGGTAATAAAGTGAAACATAACATCATCACAATACATGCTGGAAGCTCCAGAGCACTTGCAGGTGTTGAGTGCAGATGTAATATTAGCAACATCATTTGGCTGTGTGCAGAAGGCCATTATCTAGGAAGGTGTTGGTGCTGAGCTAAATTAAGGTAGCTACGCCTTGCTGGTGGCTTGGGCTAGGACTGGCGCCATCAAATCTTTTTAAAATTGAAAACGTTTATCGATTATTCCATTAAAAAAATCCACCCCCCGCTTTCCCTGGCGATAATCATTCGTTCTTTTTTTTGTTAATTCACTAAGTAGGGCTGGGTGATATGACCAAAAAATAAAATCCTTAAGGATTTGAATCCATTTTAATCTAATAAACCCAACAAACATTTATTTAAAGGTTTCATTTATTCAAAAATGTTTCCTGTGCAAAATGTTCAGACAACAATAATGCAATGATTTTAAATCAGTTTTAACATAAACTTAAGATTTGTTTGTGTTTAAATGCCACATTTAAGTAGTTGGTAGCTATTGTAAACATAACACAATAACATCTGGATGTAACCGAACATAAGAACAACAGTTTTTAATAATCCAGAAGACAAAATTAAATTTCACAATTTAGCAAATTTTCAATGATTCGATTTTCAAAATTACTTCGATTTATTGTCCAGCCCTACTATTAAGGTAAAACATGAGTTGAATTGAGTGGAGAAACTACTCATTATTTATTATCTTCTGTGCATGAGCACCATTAAACACCAACAAAATTAGCCAATGCTAAACGGTTAGCAATTGCGATTAGCATTAGCGCGCTAGTGATTACCATTTAAGGCAAACACTAACCACCATTTAGTTTACACATACATGATCTACATAAATTGAATTTAGTTGATATAACTACTAATTATTTAATATTTTTTATGCCTCAGCATTATTAAACACCAACAAAATTAGCCAATGCTAAATGGTTAGCAATTGCGCTTAGTATTAGCGGGCTAGCGATTGCTATTTAAGGTAAACAAACACGAACTACCATTTAGTTCACACATACATCATGTGGCAAATGAGAGTATTTGGAGAAAAAGTCATTGTAATGTAATAGAGCTCGCTGGAGAGGAAGACATGCAAAAAAAAAAAAAAAAGTGTCCACTCTGTGAAGCAAAGCATTAACCTTAGACTGTGGCTGCATGGCCGCAGCCGCAATTCACAACACACAGGCTCACTTTTCAGTGTTGCAGACCACACGGTGACGACGCGAGGCATCTGGCTAATTTCGGCATGTGGTTCCAGCGTTCAACAAAAATACAGTGAACCCCCGTTTATCGCGGGGCTTACGTTCATATCATCTGGTGGAGCAAGAGGCCGCAGGATTATGTCATCTTCAAGTTGCTAGCAAGATTTGAACGTTGTCTCACTTCACATCACTGCCCACAAATAACACCCCCAGCTCACTAATGAGCATGCTAAGGCAGCTGCAATGCTAGCATGACTTATTCATGCTGGAGTATTGCCAAAAATGAAATGTAACCGGTTTGAGGTTGTATTTTTTTTTGTAATGTACAATCAATTAAAACAAGGAAGAAGTTAAAGAACCAGCCCAAAAACTTTAATAGTGAGCTTGACAACAACTTTTTCACTTCTGATATGATGACAATATTGCATCCGAGAGTACTGTCCGATACCAATCCGATATTGGTATGAATGATACATGCTTTTATTCAACTTGATCAAGTGATACTATTCATGCTGACTTTTGGTCAGCAACAGTAAGTAGTATGAGAAAATATGACCCCCTTATTCCAAATATTTGGGTAACTTAAATTCCACCTCAGACATGAGAATGTACTGCACTTGAATATATAAACATACAAAAAAAACAGTCAACAAATTATACTCATGTTAAATCCAGACACTAAGAACAGGAGTGGAGTATGGAATTGACTGCTTGTATATGAGTGCTAGTATCATAGATTTTGGATGTAGACCGATATAATCTGATACTGTTTTCTTTTTTTTTCCTTTTCTTTTTTTTTCTGATTTCTGATTGGTGATTTTGATGCTGGTGGTTGCAGCAACAGCATCTTTTGACATGAAGGAGAGCGCTTTCCAATTTCTTCTTTTCAACTTTTGATACTAAGTGCAGTTAAATAACCAGCCAAGGGAGAGATGATTTTCCACAAATAAACACTTTTGTCAGGTCACACAGTTTTAACATACAACCAACAATATCTTAAACATCGGCGCTACATCGGTGGATCATTTGCGGTATCGCGAGGGTTCACTGTATTTTTACGTGTGGAAATATCTGTTCACAGATGCCACTGAAATTTCCCAGAGTGAGCGCGTGCTTGCGTTGGACACGTCTAGTCAAACTGGTCTTACCACGTGTCAGATACCTGATCGTCCTGCGAGTGCAGCATTTGCCACAGCCCATTGTTGCGATTTTTCTCTTCTAAGTGCGTTCTGATGTCTATAAAAGCGCCCCAGGGTGCCTCTTCAGCCACTACGTCTGCTGACTCGGCCTGATTTGTACTGACTACTGAACGACTTCCTTCCTCTGCATGCTCCTATGAAAAAGGGGCATTACAAACTCAAGCTCGTACGGAACACACAGGAACTCGATTGCGTGTGCATACCTGCTTTTCTATGTTAGCTTGGTCAGTTGATTCCTAGCAGAACATCATCAAATGGCCTGTTATTGAGTCAAACCCTTACAAAAGAGCTAATAAACAGATGACGCACCTCTTCTCTTAAGTAAGATCTCCTTGGCTTCTCCTCCATCACTTTCTCCTCCTCCTCCTCCTCGGGAGCAGCGTCCTCTTCATCTCTGGCCACCTCCGGCTGCTTCTCCTCCACCCTCCAGCTGTACATCTTCTCCCGACGCCAGGAGGAAGATCTCTGCTCCTCCTCCTCCTCCTCCTCCTGCGCCGTTTTGATCTTGTCCACGCTGCCGCCGTCGTGGCCCTCCGACTCGTCCGGCTGCCTCTGTCGCTCCAGCGCCTCCTTCAGGCGACGCTGCCTGCGCTCCTCGCGCCTGGCCACTCGTTCCACCAGCGCTTGGTCCTCGTCCTCGCCACCGAAGGAGCTGCTCAATGGCATGCTTTCTGTCACACTGGCGGGGGACAAAATACAAACATTTGAGTCAAGAAGACAGCAGTTATTTTCAAAGTTAAGAATGACCGGAACATCTAGTACTAATTTACGTCAGCCCTCCTATGACAGTTCGCATTGTTTGTTAGCATTAAGCTAACATACCTTCTCGAGCTGGTTGATACCACTTTTTTTTTCAGTTCTGATACCAGTAGTACTTTTGATACATACAAGGAAATTAATGGAATTTTTCTATTCTGGTAATTTCTAGTTCCTGGTCAGAATACGATCACCAGTATCCGTCGCGAGTAAGACTGGGTATCGGGCCCAACCCTCATACCTCCTTGTTTGGGAACACTTCCGTGTTTGAATACACATGTTTACTAGGTTACAATTAGGTTTCTGGCCGATCTCCAATCTTTAAAAAAAGTCTGACCTGCCAATCCCGATGTTACTGATCTCGATTTTTTTTTATTGGAAAACATTGAACAATATCTGTGAAATAATACAAACGGGTTGTTTCAACTGCAATTTAAGTAGTTCTCTGAAATAAAAATGAAAAGCTTGTCCTCTGAGGAGGGAGATGAAATCTGTGGAAAAGATCGGTTTATATTTAAGGGATCGGCCAATCACATTCCCCAAAACTAAGATCAGCCGGCCGATCGATCAGCGCACCCCTAGTTACAATACTACGATATTATCACAATATGAACCTCATGATACGATAATTATCATATTGTGATGGTGTTGACAGTTAAAAAAAAAGAAGAAGCTCAAAATAGCTCTAAGTTTTCTGCTATATTCATGCCACAATGCCAGTATGGTCGCCGCCCTCCGCCATCTTGAATTACTTTGTAAACAATGCACAGTGTATGTTACTATTGGCTCAGCAGCGTAAAGTGTCATAGTCTATGTAGTTCATAATGCTGTGCTTGGCTGAAGCAGGAGAAAAGTACAGTTTTTAGATGGAGATGTGGTGCTTTAAATATCGTAGCATGACGACGATGATATTGTGGCAATTTTAGTATGGCAATATCACGATATTATGGTTATTGTTACATCCCTAATGTTTAGCAGGTATTGGTATCTGGAAGATACCAGGCCTGGGGACAACAGATGGAAACTAGCATAGTGCTGTATCTGGTGCAGCCTTTGTAATGTTGTTTTAATGTCACATTTCCCTTGAGATAAACTAAACTCAATTCAGCTCAACTCAACTCAACTACCAGTATTAAATTAACAAGTTAGAAATTGGAAGTTGTTAAAATGCTACATTGTGAAATAAAGGTCTTTCTTTAGAATAATCTGTCATTGTTTTCTTTTGAAAATTTCATGTATCAAACACACTAGTGGTATTGGTTCTTGTATCGGTATCAGTGACTACTAAATAATTGAGTACTTGTTAAAAGTACAGTGTAATAAAGTGACAGCCCTCATTTTTACATACATGAATTGACATATTTGATGTCTAAATAAATGTGTTTAATGTATGTGGGTGGGGTAAAACCATTTTAAAATATATTTTATATAGTCTCTTTATATTGCAACGTTTCATCTTTTGTAGGTCTGTCAGGTCAAATCCACCACGCTTCCTGGTATGAAACCCAACAAAAAAAAAGTTACACTTCCTCATGGTCTTTAACTCTTTGACCGCCATAAACGTTATAAAACGTTTAGCATAAACCTAGGGAAGGGCGCCGAGGACGTTAAAAGACGTCCCCTATGTTTGTTTTTTTTGTTTTTGAAAACGGGTGCAGGAAAGCCTTGGGCAGCTGTGCTGAAAGTATCAGGCAGATCTGATTAGTAAAAGACTCGTTTTGGCCCCTAGAGGGCAGCGAAGACTCTCTTTGCACAAGGTTGGATGGGCCGCCCACCGTGGGCGTCAGTAGAAGACGTCAGGCGGAGCTAGAGTGTTGAGGAGACAATGGCTGATGAAGCCCACAATGGCTGACCAATCAACCGGTTGCAAGCAGCTCACGCTTGAGCATTTTTTTCAAAGACGGAAAGCATCAATCAATACTAAAAAGCGCATTGATGTCGACGATGATGATGACTCCGAGCTTGACGCCAAAGTTGGAAGCCTTGACGCGACTGTTATGATCACGTAGTAAGCCTCACCGGCTAAGCACGGCTAGCGCGGCTAGCGCTGCTAAGGCCGGAAAACGCGCACAATAGCCGACCGGGTACTTCTACACAATCGGACATTCGATCGGGCGATGGAGAGTTGGCATCGACCAATGCAGATTGATGATGATGATGATGATGACTCCGAGCTTGACGCCAAAGTTGGAAGCCTTGACGCGACTGTTATGATCACGTAGTAAGCCTCACCGGCTAAGCGCGGCTAGCGCTGCTAAGGCCGGAAAACGCGCACAATAGCCGACCGGGTACTTCTACACAATCGGACATTCGATCGGGCGATGGAGAGTTGGCATCGACCAATGCAGATTGATGATGATGATGATGATGACTCCGAGCTTGACGCCAAAGTTGGAAGCCTTGACGCGACTGTTATGATCACGTAGTAAGCCTCACCGGCTAAGCGCGGCTACCGCTGCTAACGCCGGAGCTTTCACATGTGGACATTTTGTCGGACAATGAAGAGTACCCCGAGTCCAATGCATATTCATCGGAGGAGCGGGTACAGTCTGATCACGGAGAAGACACTGTTTCTGGACTACGATGCCACCATGAATGGAGTGGATAAAATGGATCAAAACATCTCTTACAACCCGGTGTAGCAACTGAAGGACACGAGGAAGCGAGACGTAACGAAACCGTAGCATGATCCTGATATTAGACTTGATGGCAACACACACTGCAGTATATACTTGCTATTCCCCGGAAAAAACGGCCTGCAAGAAAGTGGAGCACGCGAAGAGGCAATCTGTTGTGCAAATGCTGTTGCGTCTTCTTGCACGCAGGAGAGTGTTACAAAAAGAAAAACTGTCGTTGAAACATCCACATATTTGTAAATAGCACCACAGTTGCACACATTTGTAAATAGTTTGCCAAATTGTTGTCAAATTGTTACACTGTTGAATGTAAATAAACATATTTTGCTATCAAAAAACACTTTTTCATTCTTGGTGGTAGTGTTTTATAGAAGTAAAGCACTATTTAGGTGTTTGTGGCATCATTCATGGACAAAAAGAAGTGTAAAATTCACTAGAATGCATGAAATAATATCGTTTCACTAAAAGCTTGATTTCTCCGTATTTTGGTCCAAAACAGGCGAAATTGGGTCAAACTAACCATTTTCTATTGTTGATTACTAAAGAACGGAATAAGGTAGAAACAAACTTTTTTTTTCTGATGAAAGATGAAAGTCCAATCTTTCATTTGGTAGTACGTGTGTTTCCATAGTCCAAACAGAACATTTTCTGTGGACCTTGAAAGATCAGTCAAAATGCTTAAATCGGCTGGCACTGACGGCATCCCTTTTCTGAAAACGTCTGGCAGTCAAAGAGTTAAAGTCTTTTAACTCATTCACTGCCATTGACGGCTATAGACGTAAAAAATTCATGAATGAAAACCTAGAATTTTTGGGGGGGATATTTAGAACAGATATCAAATCGTGAGTTAACTAGTGAAGTCATGTGATTAATTACGATTATGAAAAATTGTAATCACCTCACACCCCTAATTTTTAATAATCTTTTCTTTTTTAATTTAATTTTTTTAAAGAAGAAAAGCTTATTAAAAATTAGAGGCGTCAGGTGATAATTTTTTTTAATTGTAATTTTTTTTTCTTTTTTTTTTTCTTTTTAAGAGCTCAGTATTGTTCATTCGGAAATGTCATCATCATTGCTCTTTTTTTTATTTTATTTTTTTTATAAATATATATATATATATATATTTATTTTTTTTTGTGTGTGTGTGTGTGCGTGCGTGCGTGCGTGCGTGCGTGTATTTGTTAGCTCACCAGAAAACCTATTAGAAAAAATCTCATACCGTTCACCTAAACCGAACACCAGGAGACCCGAGGGGACCAAAGAAAACCAAGGAAGGTGAAATCCAGCACCGACCAGACACCCCCCACCAGAACTCCTCCCCAGCCCAATTGTTAATTGTAATTAACCGCATGACTTTACTAGTTAACTCATGATTAACAAATTTTATATCTGTTCTAAATGTGCAATATTTTTTTTTCTAGGTTTTCATACTCTGTTAAATTAATTAGTTAAAATGAATTTTTGACGTCTATAGGCGTCAATGGCAGAGAATGAGTTAAGATGAAATAAGTAAATTGATCCTTCCTGAATTGCATAAAATGGACTTCTATTTCTTCAACTATTCGTTTTATATTTACAGGCTGTCTGGACCCTCTGTGGCACTATGCTGCCCCTCACAGGTTCATTTTGTTACTACACTCCATATTTGGGAGTTGGGGGGAGGACGATTGTCGCTAGAGATGTCTCTGTGTGTGTGTGTGTGTGTGTGTGTGTGTGTGTGTGTGTAGTGCCTTGTCAAGTACACTTGCCTCGTCATGTGTGGGGTCTCGGTAAAGACATTGAAAATGTGTGCACCTCGCTCTAGTGCCTCAAATAACAGCTTTTAAAAGAAATAACAATACTTGGTTGATATGAAAACAAGTGCTGCTAAAGAAATCAAAGTCCGGAGAGCCAGGAGCAGACATTTCTGTGGTGTGGACCAAACGCTGACAATTTGGCTCCATTGACAGGTCCTCGCCACAGAAATGTTTGAAAATAAAACTACGGGTCAGGCCGAAAATACTTTTAAAGTAGAAATGTTGGATTTAAGAAACGGCAGGATGAATAGCGCTTTTCTGGAAGATAGCAGTCGACTGGCCCAATAACTAGCCACCGTATCTTTTGAGAAAAAGGCCGCAACAGCTGGCCATGGCGAGGCTTTCGCTCTACGTCCTGCTCTCGTCCTCCTATGGCTGCGTCAGCACATGGCAACTTCAAATAAAAATAGGACTGTTCATCGTCAAATTGAGGTCAGAGATAGCCAGTCCTCCAAATAAACCACACATGAACAAAAAGGCAGTAAAACCATGTACAAATGTGATCTGTGTTCTTAATCTCACACATGAGGGACTCTCTTGCATTATTTAGAGGTGAGCTAAAACCTCAGTAGCTGCACAGGATGCCAAGAGTGACAGCTCCTATTTCTGCTGGAAAAAAAAAATCCACCAGGCCATCTGTTTCGACTGCTCACTGTCGTCTGAAGTCTTTTTTTTTTGGCAGTACTTGGTCACCTGTGGCAATTGGTCACGACCAGACTGTCGGGCTGCCCGCTGGACTCTTCCATTTCCCTGGCCCTCAGCCGATCCTGGCGGGCCCGGCGCCTTCTCTCGCGGGCCGCCTCCTCCTCGTCATCGTCGTTCCTAGACAACCTGGCAGAGGACAGGTGGAGGAATCAAGAGACCAGAAGCTGAAACGTCAAAATGGTTCAACTCCTCATTTGGACTGTAAATTTCACTTTTGGACTGTACACAGCAAATTGGTCAGTGTTAAATTTCCAGTCTTCGATCAAATATGCTGTCAGCAGTGTTATTTTAACACTGTTTTTGCCATTAATTTCATACAATCTTAGGAAAAATGCCATATTGGGATATACCGTATGTCCTTCTTTAAAAGTATCTGTCATTGTTTTTTGAGGGAAGTGTTATGCATCAAAAGTACTAATGGAATCGGTACTTGGTATCGGTCTGAAAAAAGTGGTATCGTACGTCTCTAGTTTTTAGGCTGCTGCACTTCCAAAGATGGTTAAGGACACCAAGAAAACCAAGTGCAGTGTGAATAGGTTGATTGCTTTGTTGCCAATTATAAACCTTTTAACTCATACGTTTTTTTTCAAATGTTTGTTTTATGCTAGAGCCTACAGAAGGCTTTGATGCAGCCTCTTAACTGAAGAGAATGGTTGATGCAATGGTATGTATCACAAAAACGGTAGCAGGTGGCAGCAGAGTATAGGAGATCAACCAGGGCCATGTTGCAAAAAAAGCTCTTTTCCCCACTGTTACAGATAAGTGAATCATGATGAAACAGATAGAAATATACTTTTCAATTCAATTACTCATCCCTTATAAATGTAACATTTTCTTCTGTAAAATCTGTTTTAAAAACCCTTACAGAAATGAGTACAGGGTTCAATGTTGACAATGTTCAATGTTACTTGATGTTAGATATCAGCCACCCTCAACATCCTAAAACATTCAACAGCCAAGTGTTGTTTTTCCGGCCACCTGACACGGGCCAAGTTGGCTCCATGCTTGATCTGCGTCGGCCCGCCTGACCTTTACACTCCCTCCGCTGAGCACACGGCTACCTAACATCACACGAGCGCCTTTGAGCTGGGGCGGCCGAGCGTGCCGTTACATGTTAATTGCAACATGTGTGGTGAGCCGCACCAAAGCCGCTTTTGGCTTGATGTGAGCTTTTGCAGCTCGTCAGCTAGCGCTTCCCCTCCATCTCTTTACCTCATGATGAGGAATGTTGTCAAAACAGAGCAGACCAGTCCGTTAACACAAGCGCGACAGTCACGTCAGCCGGCCAATGATTAACCTACAAGGAAATTGTAGCGGTATCCAAACATCACAATTGGATCATTTTCACGATATTGTGGGGAAGTTGGCAATATTAAAAAAAAGGTCACAATATTGTAAAAAAATAGCTCATACTAAAAAAAAAGCACAATATTATGCTTTTGTACATGGCAGCAATGCATATAAACAACCTACAATATCTAATAACACTTAATATTGATGGAATGAAAAACTAATGCATGCACACATTGAGTTCCTCCACATATTGACTTGGTTCCCAAGACAATGACAATTCCCTTCATCTGACCATTAGCGTGGATTTTAAACATAAAAGGGCCAAAACATCCCTTTTAAAAATTAAACTGCACAAAAAATTGCCACTAAAGGGTGCTAGAACTGCACAAATGGAAATCAACCTGGCTTTTTTTAAATTGTATTTTTATTTTTTATTTACAGATGTGCTGCTTTTAATATCGTGACATGACGACGACGATATTGTGGCAGTTTTAATATCGCGATATCATGATATTGTTATCGATCCCTACTATATTGTGGCTCAATGTTTGCTAAACTTTTTTTTTTTTTACAGGATACACACGTCAGAATTTTAAGTTGTGTGCCTTCGGTTCATTATTTTCGACCCAGCAGATTGAGTTGAAGATTGGATTTGGGTGGGCTGAACAACTAAAGCTGGTTGCCATTTGGACAGTTTTGTTGGGGAATAAGTTGAAGTAATTTTCATGGAACAATTCTTAGAAAATGGTGGTGGTGGTTGGACAACTTAGTGGGTAACACTAAAGACTTTGGGTTACTTTTTACCCAGCAGTTTTAAGCCCGAGTTGTTTAACCACCTTAGCATCAATGCTAGTTTCAGTTAGCTCGTCTATGGTTTTTCTCATTGCATGTTAGCATTAAGCTAGCATACATTCGTTAGACGGAAGTATAGGGTTTGGTGGAAAATGTTGGTGTTTAAGGGAAACTAAAGTCAACCAAAACATTTCCTTAGTAATATGTTCTATGCAGCCCCACTAGCCTACTGTGATGTCATGAAGATGAGTAGAGGAGTAAAATCATAAGAAGATTCACTATACAATAAAAGAAGCACAAAAAACTTCCAACTGTGCTTTGTGTACTGGGGCAAAAGCTGTAATCTCAAATCCACTTCAACTACCCCTCAATGTACAAATAACCTAATTAAAATGTGACTTGTGCATGTCATATCCACACGCGCACGCACGCACACACACAAAACATGGCAAACATGACTTTCTAAACTCCCGCAGGACTGTGCTGTCCCAGAAAACGGCAGCAAATGTCATGAGAAAGAGGAGGCAACAGCTAAAAATGGAATAAAAGAGTCCTTGGCGGCAGGCGGCGACAAACCCAGGGTTCAAGATTCCTCGGTAGGAGAACAAACTTCTAAAAGCTGAATTAGCATTCCTGTCAATCAGGGCGCTCACACAATGAGAGCCCCGCTTTAATATCCCATTTTCCTTACTTAGGCCCCAAACTCCATCAGCGTTCTGCTGCAGAGCCTCTTGGAAGGGGGAGGAGAGAAGAAAAAGACAGAATGGGAGAGAAATGAAAAATGAGAAAGGTTAAGAGGTGAGCATGATAATAACGGAAAAGGGAATATTCTGCTGATGTCATCACAGGCGGTCGACACCCTTTCCTGCACAGCGTCATTCGTTTAAGCCCAAACTGTTAATAAAACGACACGTCCTGTACAGGCAAAATATACGATTCCCCCCCCAAAAAGGGGGGGAGGGATGTGCTCCTTCTAATAGGCACAAGTATGTCTAAATATTTTCCTTGCGGCATAGCATCGCAGTTATGCGAGCAAAACCCATTTAGGGGGGAAAGCCCGGGAGAAAAGACTTTTTCACCCCTACTTGGTAGGAGAGGAAAAAGTAAA
Organism: Leptonotus elevatus; assembly: GCF_054856555.1. Classification (NCBI taxonomy): domain Eukaryota; kingdom Metazoa; phylum Chordata; class Actinopteri; order Syngnathiformes; family Syngnathidae; genus Leptonotus; species Leptonotus elevatus. The sequence continues at coordinate 15,912,851 of NC_141255.1, read as the reverse complement.
AATGCAAGCGGCTACAGAGCAGGAGGGAGGAACCATGAGGGGAAGGGAGGCGGGGCTTGGGCTGTCAGAAATGCTGACCCATTCCCACGCTGGACTCCCTGGACGATTTCCTATCCGAAGAACCGCAACCACGCTGCCGACTGGCTCGCTCATTCTGCTCTCTGGTAGAAATCCCCTAAATCCTCTTATTGAATTCATTACCTCCACCAGGGTTTGATTTTATCACCGCTTGTAATGACAATGACTTCCAATGACAAAATGGAGGCACATCCATGAAGGTGGTTTGGCCTTGGTGGAGGTCTGCAGTTATTACAACTCACATCCTGCCCTTCCCATGTCATTTTCACTTCCTGTCAGAACTAAACCAGACCATATTTGGAAGCGGCACACATAGTCAGGGTCATTCACGGAGGATGGGTGTTATTTCCTCAGCCCTTCCTGGATCGCACAGGTGGAAGGGCAGCAGCGGTGTGTTGCGAACAAAGAGGAAAAGGACGAGGAGAAGGGGTAGAGGAAGAGGAAAGGAGTGGTGTGACATGGGTGTGTGTGAGAGAGAATGAGAGAAAGGGAAGGGCTAGAGATTAAAATGGAAGCATGAGATCACAAACTAAAGGGGGAGTTGAGGTGATGCGCAAGGGGAGGGGCTATAAGACTGAGTGGGAAAAGGAGATGAAGCGGATGAGGACATGACAATGAGAGTGGGAGATGCACAAGTGGAACAGCTTGCAAAAAGAGCAGGACAGCGTCGTGGGATGGAGTGGAGATGAACGAAAGGAAACGCTTCCAGAAAGTTCCAAAAAAGGAAAGTGACAGACTCCATATCTCTATCTATAAGCAGTACGTCAATATTTAGATAAATCCAAGTGCTGCAGCTGCATTGCGTCCTTTCTTCCATAAGTCCGCAAGGCATTCTCCGCAGGCCTAAACACTTTCAGCACTGACCTACATTTACAACTTCATCCACAAAATTGTTTTCATTTATCCCCAACAGTCCATTCTCTTCATTTTGTAGCATTTCCCTTGACAGCACTGCTTCCACTACAAGGGGATGTTTTGTTTTTTTGGTCAAATTAAAAAAAAAATGGACCAATCAAATTTCAGCATCCAGCATTATGTCAATATAATCTGCCATAATAAGTAGTACCGGCCAATGTAATTGACTGCAAAACTATTACAGCAATGTGACTGTGACTGTAGCCAATCAGATTTCAGATTGGTCTCCACGCGTGTCAACATTTCAATGTCCTCTGATTGGTTAGTCAGTACAAGTTGAAGAGAACTTTGGCAAGCAAAACCCACATTTAACAATCAACATCTGTTCTGTGGCGAGTATAGTTAAAAAAAATTTAAGTGCAATTCATGTTTTCAGATTAATTACTAACTTAACTCATTCACTCCCAGTTGTTTTACTGGATTTTGACTAATTTTGCAAGCACAGAATATTGTGTTCTATTGCTATAAAAAAACATGGAACCTACCAAAAGAAAGATTAGTTTCTCCCTTTCATCAGGAAAAAAAAGTTTCCGTTTTGCAACAATTAGCATTAGAATATAGCTATGTTTAATCATTATTCACAAATCTGTTTAAAACAGTAGGGGAAAAGGCTTTTTGCAACATGGCCCTGGTTGATCTCTTATACTATGCTGCCATCTGCTGGCCGTTTTTGTAATAACTACCATTGCTTCAAGCATTCAGTTCAGTTCAGAAGCTGCATCAAAGCCTTGTATGCTCTAGCATAAAAAACAAACAAACATATGAATACATCTTTGGGAGCATGGTAATATTTAAAATAGAACGTATTTATATTTCATTTAGCATTGTTGCTCTGAATCAACAGGTGAAATCAAAATATGACAAAGTACATGAACGCAACACGCTGCCACAAACTGGACTAAGTGCTCCCTTCTACTTCCTGTAGCTTTGTTCAAGCAAGGGAGGGCAGGTGTGCCGTTTCCTGGTTTGACCTTGATAATTTCACCTCCTAAAAGACGCAGAAGTTCCACGAGACAAGGGAAAAGGCATTCGCCGCAACCGATGCTCGCATGCTTTTCGCGGCGACCCTGAGAACGACATCATAGGTATGACGCGCCTCCGCGGAGCTGGATTCCTCTTGGCCGTGATTGGTGGGCTGCTGCTTTTTTTGCACAGAAAGTCTCAACAGCAGACTGATGGCTCGTCTAAGGCGCTGTGAAGCATGATGGCTTTTCACTGAGGTTGAAAATGACTTGGATCAATTGACAGGCTGGGACTGGACTTTGGAGTTGAGTGACTAGCCATGGCTTTCTTACAACTGGGCCTTGATAGAAGACAGCAGAGCAAAAACTTGGCTGCATAAAAGGGAATGGGCTTCGTCAAAACTTCGGCATCGGTTCCAAACACACTCAACGGTTAATTGAATGGGTGGACTCAAATGTTGCATACAAAGCTTTCCAACACAACAACATGTGGTTTTGACTAGTCCAACCGAGGGAGGTTGTGTAAATACATGCTTCGATATCTTGGCAGAAATGGAAGAAATGTGGAGATGTAATCTTTTTTTTTTTTTATATATATATATTTTTTTATCAATAACAGGAACAGCTTGTCACCTGCCATTTCAGTTATTACTGAAGCATAGCCCGCCAAGTCAACATTTGATGTTTACTACTATCCAAGCCATCCAATTTTGGTCTCTGAAAATGTTCCCAACCTCAACTTCAATCATCTCAGCAAATACAGCTCTGATATATAATATCCATATGCTATAATAAATACACATGATAGCAATGCATGTTGCGTTACAAGGGAGAATGTTCCACTTTAAAGGGGAAGTTACCCCATTTTTTTTGTTTTTGTATGTTCTATGCAGCATAAATGTGGTATTCTGGTTAATATTGCGTTAGTAGAATATGAGTTAAGCAGCAAAATGCAGCCCTTTTTATCCATCTCAGGGGGCGGCCATTTTGTTACTTATTGTCGACTGAAGATGACATCACAGTTACTCAGGTTTCAGGTAATGACCAATCACAGTGCAGCTTCAGAAAACAGGTGAGCTGTGATTGGTCGTTGCCTGAGCCCTCAGCAACTGTGATGTCATCTTCAAGTGGCAAAATGGCCGCCCCCTGAAAGGGATAGAAACAGATGGATTTATTTATTTCCCAAATGTATTATTAATCAGAATGTTATGTTTAGACTAGTGAGGTCACATATAACATATTATTGTCCAGAAATGTTGAAGGTTGACTTCCACTTTAAAGGTGTTTTTATACTTTGGCCAATTCGACGGATGACCTTGGCTGTTATCTACATCCTTATCAAACTTTTCCCAAGTGGCCTAAGGCTGCGGAACTGATGAGGAAACTTTCGTTAAAAGAAAAAAAAAACTATAAAATACCTTTGCACATTGTTCTCACGATTTTAAGAAAAATTTAGAATCTTATGCCCGCGTTTGGCACATTACCGCTCAATCACTTGTTGGAATGGGCTTTAGTCTAATCAATTTTGCCCATTGAATCAAAGAGAGGGCCTCCATATCTGGGAGAGAAAACTGGAAGACGAGCGGGAGGGCATGATTGAGCGTTCCCACTTAAAGGTCATCACATTGCTTATCTGATTGCTTATCAACCTTTTTTTTTCTCCTTCTACAACCCAGGCTGCGGGGAGACAATGTTTGCCAAACTATGCTTTTAAAAAGACTTCAAGGAGGCCTTGAGCTTTTAAAACAACACTGGCGCCGTTCTTGTCCAAATTGGCACCAACATCAGAAGAGGTACTCTGACAAGCAGCTTCGCTCCGCAACACGGCCTGAGGAATTTTTCCCTAAGTAGGAAGATCCTAAATGACAGCGGCCTGTGAGCTGGCTCTCATCCAGCCAAGGACATCATCGGAACACATTTTGAGACAACATCAAAATCAGGAGTCTTACCGTTCAGCCTCCAGGCGCATCTCCTCCCGCTTCTGCCTCCTCAACTCCCGGCGCCGCTCAAAGTCCATTTCATCCATGGTTGTATCCTGGGAAGTGACCAAAAAAAGTGTTTTTATATTTGTGCGAGAGTTATTATCGGCAATTATCGACCAATTTGACGTCAAACAGATAAACCAGATAATAAAGAAATCCGCCAATAATTATCAACAATTATTGACCAATTTTATGTCTCCTCAAAGTGTTACCCTTAGTTTTTTGTTGCATTTTTTAAACATCTCTTTTTGGCAAACTCAAGATGAGTTACTGGTTGTCTTTGAAGCAGAGATATCAACAAAATTCAGCTTCATGTTCCTTCACACAATGTTTCAATGTATTTGTACATGTTAAAGATTTATAGAAAGACTCAAAACTATATTTGTATTCAAGTTAATTGTGCAATCAATTATCAGCTTACTACCGGTTATCGACATTATCGACATCGGCACTTTCTAAACTATCGGTTTATCGTATCCGTTGAAAATAGCATTATCGTGCATCCCTAATGGAAGGGAGAGAAAAGTGTCCAATCCACTCAAAACGCCCCATCTAAGAGAGCTGTTTAAGTCTGTTCTGGAATTGGCCGCAATTCATCATGGTGCCAGTAAACGGTGCTGTGGTGCCGTCAACAGACACAGACTGATCACGTTTTCCACTTTGCGCTGCTCTTGTCGTAAACAGTGGACTGGAGCAGGCTACAGCGTGTTATTGTGGCACTGGCAGCCATGTTGGGAGTGGAGATGCTCCCATCATAAGTAATTGACATGGATATTAGCTTAGCATTGTCGTATCTACCTGACCAATTCCCCCAATCAGTGTTAAACTGAGGTTCCACTGTACATCGTCTGGGCATCACAGTGAGAAGGAAAAGAATGGAGGACATTGGACAGAAATGGCGGAAGGTCGCCACAGGATGTTAAACGCATTCTCCCTAAAAAATACCCACAAGGGGTACATGTGCGGCTGGGCGGGGAGACCACCCAGGATCTGCCAGGCCGAGCGTCATCCGTCTATGATGTCTGCTCAACCACCATGCACATCCAGCGCACGGCTGAGCAGAATAAAACAAACTCGAATTAAGCACTTGAGGTGCATTTGGAGTAACAGTGGGGAGCGGAGTCACGTAAATACAAGATTTAGGTACAGCATGTTGATGCAGAACGAAAAGGATCCGACAGTACCTTCAAGAAATGAGCCAACGAGTTTTTTTTTTCCTCTCACACCAGTTGCATCTCATCAGCTATGTCTTCTCCAACAGTGCCGCCGACAAATTCCTGCCCCTTCCCCTTCTTGTCCCCCCTCCTATCCCTCAATGACCTCCTTCCGTCTCCCCCTCAAGCCTCTCGTTTGCCCAGCCTCAACCTCCCCCCACCCCCTCTATCGCCAAAGCTAACACTTCCTGTGTTGTTTACACAGAAAAACGCTCTCCTAGGACATGACTCGGCTCCTGAGCCTCACTTCCGGTCTTGTTGTCGTCTTCTTCTGTCTGCCTGTTCTCTACGCACTGCATACACGCATCCGTATTAAGGACAGGCAGGATTTATCAGTTGGCTCATTGTTATGGTATCAACAACGTCATGCTGCATTGCGGCTCAGTGTTGAAGCAATTCATTCACGACACGCCAGCTATTCATTTTGTGGGATATGAACTAAAAAGACAATCCGCTTGTTTTACAATTTGGTGGGTAAGCATGAAAGTGTCTCAGAGATATATACCTGACGTGACAATTTAAAATAAATATAAATAAATACGTTCTATTATAAATATTGTCATGCTCCCAAAGACATATTTATACGTTTTTAATGCTAGAGCATACAGAAGGCTTTGATGCAGCCTCTGACATGAAGAGAATGGTTGATGCAATGGTAGTTATTACAAAAACGGCCAGCAGGTAGCAGCAGAGTATAAGAGATCAACTAGGGCCATCTTGCAACAAGCTCTTTTCCCCACTGTTTTCAACAGGTTTGTGTATAATGATGACAATTAGCTATATTTTAATGCTAATTGCTGCAAAATGGAAACTGATACAAATATACTTTTTGCTTAATGTATTATCATCAGCTAGAAAGTATATTTACAATCAAAGACTGCTTTCTTTGATCCTCGGGTAGAATTAACTCCTGTAAAATACAGCTGTTAAAACAATCAAAATGGACTCAGCTTTACAGGCCATCTTTTTCTCATAGCAACAATTCTCAGAATTTCTCACTCTCAGGTAGTTGTGCCCACAAGCAGCACACTTCAGAAGGGTTGATTTGCAAATTTGAATAATCGATAGATTAATTTATTCTAAGAATATTCGATAGTGATGGCACTAATCAAATATATATATTTTTAATACCCTTATCCAGTATTGTTGTGACGAAAGCCTTTTTGGGCACACAACATAAGCATTTTCGAATGTCGCTGGTATATACGTAAGAAGTGAGACTTTTTTTTGTTATGTCTTCACGAGTTTTTCGAGCTAATCGATTCTAAAATAATTCGATAGTAACTAGGGGTGTTAGAGAAAAAAAAATCGATTCGCAATTCTCGAATCGATTCAATAAGCGGCCGAATCGATTTTTAAACATCAATTTTTTATGGGAATATTCAACAAAAGTTTTACTTAGGGTTAGGATTTACACATTAAGCATGGAAAAATTTTATATTAATGGAACATTAAGCCTTATTATTTTATTTCAGTGCTGTTCTAACATGAAACAGACTGCAACCTGAATTTTCAGATAAATACATTTTCATACAAATCTCACAGTGTACATGTACAAGTTTACTGATGAGTATTTTCTAAATTTGAGTAAAAAAACGCAATAATCAATTTAGAGATGTGTATCGGGATTAATCGGTATCGAATCGAATCGTGACCGACGAATCGTGATACGAATCGAATCGCCAGGTACTAGGCAATTCACACCCCTAGTGACAACACTACCGATGTGCTTTCGCCATGTTGAGATTCGAGTGCACATTTAAAGGGGAGTGAAAGGAAGTGCTTTGATTGGCTATGACTCAAGCCGGCTGCGACCATTCCCACAGCGGTGCAGTCCCCTCTACATTTTGACGGTAAATTAAAAAGATTCTTTTTACCGAAGCGCCTCACTACTCAGTACAGTAAGCACTCGCCTCCTCACTATTACACACAACAGCCGTGACTGAAAACAAGGAGATAGATTTCACAACGCTGCAGTAAATCACTCTATATTTGGATGTTAAGATAGCGTCGTCTGTGACTGTGGGCAAGGGCCAATTAGCGCTGGCCACGCATGCAACCGTAATTAAAACGAGAGCAGAACACTAAGTACAAGTGACAAGGCCTCCAGAACAGCACCGGTCTAATCACACCCTTCTACATATAGGGGACGCCAAGGGAGACACAGCACATTAGTTACTCCAGAATGTCTCCAAATGAAATACGGTTATGAATTGAATGACTCAAGATAAGGTTGATCAACACAAATGAATCGTATAGTAAGACTTAACACGAATATGAAATGTGTATTTCAGCTGCGACTGTAACTAATGATACGCTTAATACATTTATTGAATAAATGCAGTATCATAAGAATCTCAGGCTTTTAAATGGAAAGCACTAAGCAAAGGACCCAGGGGGAAGCCTCTGGCTTGCATCAAAAGGGCCTCAGCGAAACTGTGTATGCGTGTAAAATGGTGTATAGAACTGGAGGGACCACCCACACTTTTTACAAAAGCTAACAGAGGCAGAATGAGAGGACGAAAAGGGGAAGACGGCGTTCCACACAGTTGAGCAACCTGCAGTGCAGTGCTTGTGACATATTTTAATTTTCAACTTCAGACTGACCTCTCACTTCCTTTCTGCTCGCACTTTATCACAGCACTGACCTGAGATAACCGTCCGTCCGTCCGTCCATCCATCCATCTGTATTCTCCAAAAGTCACAGATTGACCACAGTATGACTAACTATGGAGAGCAGGTGTCCAGGTGGAGACAGGCATTCCAGTTATGTGAAATGGGAGTCAACACCATGGCACAAAAGCCGCCTTCTCCGTCCGTGAAGACATTTCAAAGTGGCAAGTAATGACAGCCGTCGTGACCTGCTCCCGGCCTTCAATAAGTAAGTACACAGTAAATTCTCTATTTAGAGTGGGACCAAATAGACTCAGTTTTAAAGTCATATTTATACTTGGAAGAGAGTAAAATAAAGAATTTAAAAAAAAGTCACTCAAGGGTTGAAGAACAAACTCACAACATTCAACTTGGGAGACTGCTACACTACCACCTGAGCTGTGCCCCTCCTACAAGAGGAGACCAAAAACATCGACCAAAAAAATACATTGTTTTTGGTCTTGGAGTTAAGAAGATTCCAGCTGACACGCGCGATATATGAACAAACAGCAGGAGCTGCGTGGCTCAGGGAGTAGATCGGCTGTCTCCCAAGCTGAAGGTCGTGAGTTCGAGTGACTTATTGTTTCCTCTCAATTCTTTATTTTACTCTCTTTCAAGTGTAAATATGACTCTAAAACGGAGTCTATTTGGTCCCACTCTAAATAGAGTCAAATTTACTTTACAGAATTTACTGCGCACAACAACCAAGTGTCGACAAGCTTCCATTGGGCTAAGATACAGTGGTAATTGCACAGTATTTTGTCATTGGGTCGTTCTAATAAGACGATGGCACAGCAGATAAGGCTAGTGGAGCCGGAGAGGGAGCAAGCGGAGGGAAGAAAGGCAGCGATCGGCCTATTGCATGCCTGTCGGCGCTTAGGATGAACAGCTGTTTTGGCAGAGGCTCCTGAGACAGTTTGAGTTGTGCAAACGTTTTCTGCAGGCATAGTCGTACTGTTGTCTCCTGACAGTGGAGCATAGAAAGCTAACAACATAACAAAACTGTACTTGAGGGTGTCTCTGCGCGTCACTTTCTAACAAATATTAGTCACAAATTCACTTTTTTTTTTAAACAGAGATAGCGTGATGAACTCTGACTTCAATTGATGATTGTTTAGTAAGTAATGTATAAGATAAAATGCAAAAAAAATGATAAGTTATGTAATATTTAATACAGACAGCTTCAACCTTAACTAGTTTGGCGTACTGCCAATAGCATAACATAAGCCAAAGAGCTGTCAAAATTAATCCATTAATCGACAAGTGAGCGATTGCGAAAATTAATCGACAACTATTTTTTTATAGAGTAATCGTTTGGAGCCTTGTTTTTTTTCCCTTCAAAATCCTCTGATTTCAGCATATCAACAGTAATTGTTGACTGATTTCTGTAGTCCATCATGAAAGAAGACTGATTACTGAAGACTGAAAACATTTGCAATCATCTCATTACATTAAAACGATGACCGAATGAATAGTACAACATCAATCCCCCCTTTATTTAATCACAATACAAAATGCGAAATAACCACCAATCGCTGGTTAACAGTCATCAGGGGAAAAAATGCGTTTGTAATACACTTTAAATAGATATTTCAATCATTGAGCTATTTTCAGCAGTAAAAAGTTGAAAATGGCTTAATGAGTCAAGCATCCTTTAATGCAAAATTCAAATGAATCTGATAAGCCTATTAATCGAATAATCAATAGATTAATCAATTCTAAAAATATTCGATAGTGACAGCACTAATTAGCCGTGACGGCCTCTAGCCAGAGGCTGAGCAGCACTGTATTTGTTAACACAGTAGTTGTCTATAACATACCTAGGAAGGTAGGTCAAGGCAAGCAAACGTCACATGACCAGGAGGGCCAGATCTGGTCTGCGTGCCTTGCATTTAACACCTGTGCTGTAGACTTGTGAGCTTCGTATGGAACAAGAACGTGCATACATGTGATTTCCATCAGTGCCCACAGTGGTGAGCTTGGAACGCGGGCCGAGTGGTTGCGGTCGTCTCTGCTATGCACCTTCACTCTCGCATGCAGCACTCGGCAAGCATGCGAGCGGAGCTGCCGCAGATGAGCATTCATGAACTCACTGGAGGTTTTGGGACGGCGCGGCCAGAATATTTCCTTCTTTCCATATCGGCCTGCGCCTCGAAGGCCTTCATTTGTCATCGGGCTCTCTCCGCCCTCCACTTAAAAGGATGACATACACATGGGCTGCATGATGTATTGGCTAATCTTGAGTGTGTCTTGTCAGATACATGGCCTATGTGCGTGTTGGCCAGTGCCTGAAGGAATAAATATTGATTTTGGCAGCGCGCCAGCTTGTCGCAATTTGCCGTTAAATTTTAATTGAGGTCAGAGAAATTTTCTATCTACTTGCGCATGTGTAACTAGTAACTTTAAAGGGATACTTCGCTCATTGAGCTCTTTTTAATAGGAAGATAATATTTTGTCTATAATTAACTCATTTGCTCCCAAAAACTTATAAATACATTGTAATTTAAATGTTTTAAATTTCCCAAAGACGTATTTATACGTTTATGTCTTTTCATGCTAGATCATACATTAGGCATTGATGCAGCCTCTGAACTGCAGAGAACGAGTGAAGCAATGATAGTAATTACAAAAACGGCGAGCAGGTGGCAGCAGAGTATAAGAGATCAACCAGGGCCATGTTGCAACAAGCTCTTTTTCCCAGTGTTTTTAACAGATTAGTGAATAATGATGAAATTTAGCTATATTCTAATGGTAATTGCCGCAAAACAGAAACAGATACAAATATAAAAAAAAATCCTGATGAAAGAAGAGACAATAATCTTTTTTGTGTTAGGTTCCATGTTTTTATAGCAATAGAACACAATATTCTGTGGGCCTTGCAAAATCAGTCAAAATCCAGTAAAACAGCCAGGAGTGAAGGGAGTTGCTTCTGGAAAAATGGCTGCGAGTGAATGAGTTCATGCGATAACTTCAGTATTGTAACTATTATTTCATTAATACCTTTAAAAAACAAAATTTCCACTTCTTGTCGACTGAAAATGACATCAACTGTGCTGAGGAAATAGGTAACGATTAATCATGGCTCAAACAAGTGAGCGTTCGTGGAATATGAATTAAGCAGGAAATTCTACCCATTTTTATCCATCTCATGGGGCGGCCATTTTGCCACTTGCTGTCGACTGAATATTAAATCACAGTTGCTCAGAACTCAGGGAACAACCAATCATGGCTCATCTTCAGGAAACAGTGAGCTGTGATTGGTCGTTAACGGAGATGATGCATTTATAGCCAATGAGGAAATGTCAATATTTGCTTTGTGGATTTACAGGACGTGGCCCTAAATGGGCCCCTAAAATTTCATGTTAAAGGGACACTGCTTTTACAGTCTGAGGCTTGAGCAATTTTGGGTGATTTAGACAAGAGGTGGCAAATCCAAGTCCAGAAAGTAAAAACCCTGCCACAGTTTGGCTTTAGCCCCTTGTGCTAGCTAGGAGCTCCCTCGCTAGCTCCCCAGTTGCTCATTTACCTGCTAGCTAGCTAGCACAAGGGGCTAAAGCCAAACTGTGGCAGGGTTTTTACTTTCTGGACCTTGCCACCTCTGGATTTAGAGAAGTGGGCCCTGCCAAATTGACATTCCTAAACGTTTCATTTTCATCCAAAAGTTTGTCATCTATTTACATAGTATGACAAAACAGTAAAACTAACACACTCATAAAAATCCAGACTATACGGTCAGGCCCATTTTTTTTCCACCCAATCTGTCTTGGCACTGACAACGGAGGCTTATCCAGTGACTGCATACTATTATGCAGATAAAATATGAAAAGACACTTGAATTTTTTTTATGATAGCCCGGATAATATTGCACGTATAAGGGAGTACGCACATTCTTTCTTCTTCAACCGTCTACATATGAACGCGGCGGCGTGAAAATCAACCACAATGTCTTCTGTTGTCAACGCCGCACGGAGGCAGCCAAACTCAACACGGCTCGGCTCGATCTCAATACCATCTGCTTCCTGCTCACGCTTTCTTCCAAGCGTCCCAAAAAGCGAGACTTCAACCCCAACGAGGACTCGTCTAGTCGCCGCTGGTGTCGCTAACATCACGTGAAATCAAATGCCAAGGGAAAGAAATGCTTGGAATGGGGTGTCATGTGGGATTTGCTGGGAGCTGACCACACACCCAAAACTACCCCGATTAATCCGACAGCGGAGAAAAAAGAGGAGGTGGAGAGATGTAAAGTTTCCATTCGCTGAGGAAAAATGAGGCTCCTGCATTCCCAGACTGTGTTTCATATTGTATAAGGTCTGGCTGTGTGAAAGTGAATCACAAACACACACACACTTAAGAGCATGAAAATCTCAATGGAATACCTTGGATGCATTGTACTTTGACGACTGCAGGCTGCATGATGCGCTGGGGGATTAACAGTGCGTGCACGTGTCATCGCTGAATCAGTCAGGCGAAAGATTACATTTCAAAAATCAAAGTGGCATCCAAACAGCAGCTCTTTACGCTCAACACTTCAATATTTTGTTGATAATTCATTGTCAAATGAATGTGACGTACAAATGATTTTAGATTTTAGAAGTTTCATGCATACGCTTCAATACAGTAACAGTATAAGCATTAGTGATGGGAAAATGAAGCTTCATGAAGCACTTGTGATATTTTTTGACTCCCCTAGATGGTGCTCTTGGTTTTAATATAAAGGCTAGTGCAAAGGAAATTGATTACATTTCCACTGCAACTTTCAACCAAGAGTGGCATCTAGAGGAGTCAAAAAATATTACAAGTGCTTCATGAAGCTTCATTTTCCCATCACTAGTGGTGGGCTTTCAGAATGTGATTTGATGACTTTGTTACTGTTTAACAAAGCAATTTCTGTTTCCGTCCTCTCTTTCCAAACCAGCTCCTTTGGATTACAGTACAATTCATTCAAACTGCAGGTGGTAGGCTATATTCAATTAGCAAGTGATGTTTACTTTACCGGAGATAATGTACTGGAAAAAAAAAGTCAATAAAAATAAGGCAACCTTGCTATAGTGAGGGCTAACTTTCTATAGACTATAAATGTCTCTTTGTGGTCTACTTTATTAAGATTGTCATAGCATTTGAACAGAAACTCCACCTGAGGACACATCATTGGCACTTTTGTAGTTTAGTTAACCAAACTGTTGGCTCAATTCAGTCACACAAATTTACTTAACAGCCTTTGAAACATTTAGATAAACTGCACACATAGGCCAATACTGAATTAAGTGTGAGAATTTAATGCACGCATTTAATTAGAAAATCTCTGGAAATAAACTAAACAAATGAAACTTGCTTTCCATAAATTTAATTAGGAAACAATTATATAGAAACCAGCTTGGGGGAAAAAAAACTATTCTGCAAGCTTATATTCTTCTACACTTGATGCACTGAATTTGTCAAAATTATTAACTAGCATGTTGGCTTGTTTGCAACCAAGTGATTGATGGCCAAAAGTTTGAAAAATAAAACTCAAAAGATTTTTTCATGTACTCTGTAACACAACTACAACTGCCTTCATTAGTACTAATTAACTTCCCAATGACAAATCCTTGTTTTTGGAACGCAAACTACAATTTGATTGATACCAAAAGAATGTTGAGACATCATTTTTGCAACGTTTGTTTGATTTTCCACTAATCTCACTGCACGCTGTCACTCGTCACTCAGTCCGACGTTTTTCTTGTCAAATCGTTCAGTGGGTGAGTGAGGAGCTGCTCTTGTTAATAAACACGTGAAGGCAGCTAAAAACACCTGCGCCGGCTTGGACCGACTGTTTATATGTTCTCCAACAGCAGGCTTGGAGCAAAGTCACACTTAAATTGCAGTAAAAACAGCGCGCCAACACACCATATCCATCATCCCCCATCAAGCAGCTCTCGAACAGAACATTTAAAATGCAAATATTTGGTCCCACCAAAAAAATAAAAAAATATAATTAATTCCAGCTGCAGCTTGTCTCACAATGAAGCGCTACAGTAAAGCAGCCAGGATGATAAATCCCAAAGGTCAACTGCTAATCCAATTCCCCAAAATAAAGAGCAGCCAAAAAGAGCCTTAATTTAAAATCCTATTTCATTTTAAGAGTGACATTTGCATTACAAGTTGAATCTCTGTTGCTGATATCCAGAGGTGGGTAGAGTAGCCAAAAATTGTACTCAAGTAAGAGTACCGCTACTTCAAAATAATATTACTCAAGTAAAAGGTAGTTATCAAAAAAGTCCCTCAAGTACTAGTAAAAAAGTATTTGCTGAAAAGAACTGAGTAACTGCTTGAACATAAAGTCTGATTTAAAAAAAATAAACAATGTCATCAGACAGACAAATATTGTATGTGCAAATTCTGGCATCTTCAAAAAAAAACGTTAGCCCAAGCATGCACAATCCATTCACAAAATGTGGCGTAACTCTTAAAGCAAAAGCACCAAGATATAATCTTTCAGTTGACTCTTTCTCACCCTGCCTGCCAGTCCTGAACCATGGCCACAATTCATGTATATAAGCAATGTGTCCCCGGTAATGCTCCCACACAACAAAATTTACAGATTTTAGAATTCGGTGCACACAAAAGGCGCATTTCATTATTAGGCCCGCCGTCGATTATTAAGAAAATTTCAGACTTTTAAGTACGCCTTATGGCCATAAAAATAGGGTAAATTTAATGTATGAAATGGGGGTAACGACTCTAGTGTAGTCCAATATAAATCTACATCTACTCAAGTAAAAGTAAAAATTATTGTATGGTAAAACTACTTAGAAGTATTTTTTTTCAAAAAGTTGCTCAAGTAAATGTAACTTGTACCCACCTCTGCTCATATCATAAATTGTCAACTTTTATAAGGATGCTGCATCCTGCTAAACTGGAAAGCTAAAAGGCATCCAAATCCCTCACAAACTCGGCATGTTTGTAGTGCATCAAAAGACGACTGCTCACTGCTGGTGCTGCTCCATATGACCAAATATGGAAGGAAAACATGCGGCCTTTCCCGTAACCAAACTTGGAAAAAGGAGGGGGGAAAAAAGAAAAGGTTTTCTTGCATGCTGTGTGCATAGCGCGATAGCAGCGCTCTCACACTAACGTCACAGTGGCTGGAGTTGGCGCCCACTCAATACTGCGTGACTGATGGCCACGCTGGACCCACTGACACACACACATGCATGTACACGCTACCACTAACACACCCATTATTTCACCGCGCAGACGTTTCACCCTTAGCCGCACTCTGGTAAGCTACATTCCACTCAGTCCAAAAAAAAAAAAAAGCCCTCCATTTAAATGAAACTGCGCTTCGTGCCCTCTACATGTTTTGACGTTCTCATGTCACTGCAAACATGTCTGTGGACGCTTCACAAGAAGCTTGGATGCAATGAGCTGCGATGCCAGTGGTGCAACCACATAACAAAGCGATCAAGTTAAATGTTTTCCACGTTCCGATATTGGTTCTCGTCTTGTGCCTCACAGCTTGCGTTAGCTTGACGGCTAGCGAAAAATGCCTGTCAACACTCTGAGAATCAATCTATTGTTCATATAATGGGCACATAAAGATGCACGTTGAAAAAGTACAAGTTGTTTATAGCAGTAGCCATCTGTTGGCCAGGAGGTTACAAAGCCTCATGCTGAGCTAAGATGCACTATGCTTGAAATAGGGACTCACAAAAATACATTGTTTGTGCTAACAGTAGTGAAACCGTATTTTCATCACCATTGTGATATCACTAAATGGAATCATTCATCAAGTTTAATCTAACAAACTAGCTATGATTTCATTAATTTGATCTCAACTTTTGAAAGTACATGTCAACCTGTTCACTGTTTCAGTACTTTTCGTACAACTTGCTGAACAGGCGCTAAATCCATGAAAATGTCCACTTCTATACCTTTATGTGGCTTGTCCAGGCTTGCTGTGTCTCTGTTGCAACCGCTTGTTGACACTTGAAGCTCAGCGGCCACCACCCTCTAAGAACATCATGTTTGAAGCATCACAATGGCGAGGTATGTACTGTTAATCAATTGTGGCGTCATCTTGGTCTCGTGATGTCACAAAGTCAACAGTATGATGAGGAGGACTGTTTGAAATACCAATTTAATCAGGACTATATATATATATATATATATATATATATATATATATATATATATATATATATATATATATATATATATATATATATATATATATATATATATATATATATGTATATATATATGTATATATATGTATGTATGTATGTATTTTTTTCCCATTTTATATTATGCAAGTAATTACCTGATTAGAAAAAGAGGATGAGAGTGTGAAGTTGATCAAATAAATGTTGAAGACGTCCTCATAACATTAAATGTTGAAAGAATTAACACATAACAAGTGCTCTTCATATTTGTATAAATTGGTAAAATTCTAACGTGATTAATCTGATTTAAAAATGTTTGTAGTTTGACACCTCTAATATATATATATATATGTATACATATATATATTAAGGGTGTGCCCAAAAATAGATTCTCATAAGAATCGCGATTCTCATTTAGTATGATTCAGAATCGATTTTAAATGTCCCAAAATCAATTTTATTTAAATTATTATTTTTTCTTGCCTTTATCTGTGTGTGCCTTTATTTGGAGCGCTGTTCATGTTGTACCCGATTTGGCCACTTAGGGGCAGTGTGGTTCCACGCGGCCTAATACACTGTTAAGTTGTAGCCACATTAGAGAGTAGAAGGAAAAAGTCACGATCAAGTTATTCCAATAAAAGTTGTTTTTTTGCAGTGTGGAGCCGTTCTTTTGAGTGATAAAAGTGCCGTGAGTAGCGCGGTAATAAACATTAGTGAGTCAGACTGGAGTAGATCATTACAATTCCTTGCACATCTATAGATTGAAGCAAAAATCATTGTCAATCAAATAATTTTGAATCAAAATCGAAAATCGATTCTGAATCCAATCGCAGACCCAAAAATGGGAATCGAATTGTGAGACATTCAAAGATTCCCACCCCTAAAATATATATATATATATATATAGCAAATTTCATGTTTTTCAAAAATCAGTACTTTTAGGCCAGTCTCAAGTATTGAAAACAGGCTTCCTCTCTTTGATGTTGCAACGTTAACGCATGACAAAACATGATATTTTGACGTGTGTGAAGTTGGCCCACCACCCCACGCAAAATTTGATGGAAATTGTCTTTCGTTTGTGCTGCGTTTGTGCTGGTTTGTGCCATAAAAAGTTTAGTTTGTGCTATTACTGTTTTGCAGTTATTATAAATTATTTTTTAGGTCATCCGGAGTTCACCCAGCCCCCCATCTATTGAGAAACGGACCCGAAATAGGTCCATTTGTTTGTGCTACGTTTGTGCTGGATTGTGCAGTTAAAATGTTCGTTTGTGCTGAAACGGTTTTATTGATATTAAACATTTTAGTTTCGTGTGATGACGTCATCCAGCCCCCACGTTTAGTTCAGATTGGAGCCGAAATGGTGCCAATCGTTTGTGCTGCGTTAGTGCTGGTTTGTGCAGTCAAAATTTTCGTTTGTGCTGCGACGGTTTTATAGATATGGCACATTTTAGCATTGGTGGTGACGCCGGCTGTCTTTATTTGTTTTGGATGCGGTCTATCAAGAAAGTTTGTCCCATGGTACCGCGCTCGGTGAATCGCTCGTTTATTAATTCCATGTAATAACGCATGTTTCTGCGTACTCTTCAAGATCCTGGAATGCCACCAGTTAGTTGCAGGACGAACTTCGGGTTAACATTTTACTCTTTTGTAGCTTTTTTGCTAGCTAGGCTACATAAAAACATATTTTCTCAACCGCTTATCTCGCAATTGTGTGCTGGAGCCAATCCCAGCTGTCTTCGGGCAGTAGTCTCCAATAACCGTATCATGTATGCATATTTTTGTAAAACTTTTTTCCTATGCTCATTCTTGATTAGCATGCATTAAGCCCATGTGATTATTTGATGAAAGATGCTCACAATAACATCTTGCGTGACCATATCGTCAGAGACAAAGCACCTAATTTATACAACAAATTGATACATGTATTAGAAGTTTGACATGACAGCCTGCAGAAGAAATTGATGTTGGAACAACGATTTAATGTGTCAAAACACACACACACACACACACACACACACAAAATATCAAACAATATGTGTTAATCATTGCTTTGTACAAAACACAGCATGTGGGTAGATCTTTGTGTTATCTGATGCTGCTTTCACTCCACTTCCCAGGTCATCATACATCTCCCAGGTGCATGCAGCCCTCCTGCAATATGCCACGTAATGACCAAGGGAATCCTGGCTCAAGCCTCTTTGAAATGCGATGACTGCTCTCAAAGTGAAGGTCTTCTCTTGCAGCACCAGACTGGATGGCAACTCAAGCAAGGCAACTTGTGCACAACTGCTCCCAAGGTCAGCGTCAATCCACACAACTTCTCCCAAACTGTAGCTGTGGGAAACCGTCCCTGAACATACAGCTTTTCCCGTACTGTCTTGCTGTTGAAATGCGTCAGGACACTGAGATGGATTTTGGATTGGTCTGAGGCAGGTAGAGTCAGGAAGGTTGAGTCCTTCTTCAGCTGCGACCTGAAGATGAGCCATGCCATAGGTCTGCAGTGTATCAATTTTGGTACACACAAGTGGAACTTCCCTCGTTACAAGTGTGCTTAAACTGCAGTACTGTGAGGAACATTGTTTCTTTAAATAAACACTTGGAAGGTTCCTCATGGCTCTCTCAATCACAGTCGAGATGTGGCAATGTGCATCAATTTGGAGAGCACCACAGGTCAGGTTGACAGGTGTGAATATTTCCCTCAGCAGTTCTGCCCTCTGTGAGTACACCTGTTGGTTCACTCCCCATGTAGTC
The DNA here is from genome assembly GCF_054856555.1 of Leptonotus elevatus. Classification (NCBI taxonomy): domain Eukaryota; kingdom Metazoa; phylum Chordata; class Actinopteri; order Syngnathiformes; family Syngnathidae; genus Leptonotus; species Leptonotus elevatus. The sequence goes on along the minus strand of NC_141255.1, from coordinate 15,894,153 downwards.
ATTGTTTTCACCAGGTGGAGGAACTGGTTCTCACGTTTGTTGCTACTGACAGCTTTTTCAAATGAAAAGCTGTCACAGAAAGAACAACACAAGCTCTGAAAAACAGCATCAAATGCACACGTGTTCAGCACGGAGACTTTCAATTTGCCAAGTTTGACAGGCTGCTGATGGTTTCCATTTTTTAATAACTGCACCTTGGCTTTTTTACGTCCCACAAATGGATCAACATGCAGCCATTCGGGACAAGGAGAGAGATTTGAAGTCATCTTCCTTTTTTTGGGCGGAACCACTAAGCTTCTCCAGTTTTCCACTTCATTGTTCCGACGTATTGCAGCGGCATCAGACTCCTCACCAGGTTGAGCATCATTTTTTATTTTGTGCTCATCAGTCCGAGTAGTAGTGAAGACATTGTCAGGCCCTGTGACAGTCGTAGCGTCAACATCATCTGCCTTATTACTTTTTTGTTTTGCATAACAAATCCGCATGTTTGCCTCAATGAAGAAAAGGTGACGAGCAACAAAGCGGTCAACGCGAATGGGTAGGCTGTCATGCTTGAAAAGTCCATTTTTGAGGATGTTGAACTCCGCTTCAACAGCAGCGGACCTTGCAGTGATGCTGGGGCTTCTGAAGAGAGGGACCATTATTCCTGTCCAGAGTGGTAAGTAACTTCCAAGTCCTATTATGTGGGGAATGATCTCAGGGAGGAAGTGGATGTTATTTCTATCCCCATTAGCCATGGCAAGTGACTTGCTCTCCTCACAGATTTCTGTCACCCACTGTCGGGCGTTAGTCTGGATCTGCTGATTGGACGCATCCGCTGGTTCTTGCGCCTCAACCTCTTCATCTGGAATGCTGACAATTTCTTCAGCAATTTTAGCATTCAGGTACTTCTTGCACTTTTCTGATGGGAGCGGTGCTCCAGAACTGTCATTACCTTCTGATTCACTAAGTGCCACAACAGTGATGGCCCGTAGAAGTTCTTTTGATTGTTCCACACATTGTGACTTCAGAAGCTGTGCTAATGACCTCACAAAGAAATGTTTAACGCAATATCTTTTGTTTTTCAGGCAGTCCCACTGGCAGATCATCTTGAGGCAGTGTGCAACATCTACCCTGACAAAACATGGGGGCAGGTTTGCATGTTCATCCCCAAGTAAGACTTTAAAACATTCATTGACGTAGCTCTTCAAGTCGGGATGAGGGGTAAAAGCTTTGACTAGAGCTCCAAGAATGGCCAGCGAAAAATCACTCACGGCTTCTTTTGGAACAGGTGCACCTGCATGAATCCATTCCTTCAGCCACTGCGTGATAGCACAAATATCATGTTTCTCTGACAGCATCTGCACCACGGGTATACTAGAGCTGTTATGCCCCGTCATAACACCCTGATAAAGGAAGATATGGCCTGATGAGCCATTCGGTCTCACTAGCTTTTTAACTACTGAGCCAGTTGCATCAAAACATACTGTTGGTTTACATTTTTGGGATAATGTCTTGTACACACGCATCTGCGTTTGGCTCCAGTAGTGACAGAAAAACTTGTCCAGTCCAATGTCTTTAATGCTACCTCTGTGAGGTGCACTGTACTTCAGCAGCTGCAATGACAAAATGGGGTTTTTGTCACCTAATGCCATGTTATTTTTCTCCTGTTTTGCCTTGCGCAGGGTGGCCAAATTTGGGAGATGGCTTGGCTCAGGATCTCCGAAGTCCATCAGTTTCTCTGCATGTGATGCCCGCCACACATGTGGTTCCATCCTGCCCTCAACGTGTTCTTGAGCTATCTGCGCACGCAAATGACCTGACATGAAGCGCTTTGAGCTGCCGGTGTGCAGGGAGTCATCACTGTTCTTAATGTAACAATTGAGCATCATTGGACTATTGATTTGGGGTTCTTTGTCACAATTAATGCTGAGAAGGCCGTGACACTCCTTGCAGTAGCCTCTGATTTCGATATAATTATTTGTGGCTAATGGAAAGACCTTGGCTCGTTTAAAAACAAATGTGCAAGGAACTTTAACTGCTTTCCAGATTTGCTCATTTATGATGTGGCTCCAGGTGCCAGGCTTCAAAATTTTATATTTTCTTTCTTGGGTTTGACAGTACTTATCTTTGTATATAGCCTTTTCTGGAATACATTTTCTCCACTTGTCAAAAGGCACTTGAATCTGAAAGGACCGTTCAGGGAAAAGGGGCTCTGATTCTGAGCCCGTGTGATCGCTAGTTTCAGGATCAGTTTCAGCTTCAAACCCCAAAGCTGACCAGACGTTATGTCTGTTTGTCTTAACAAAGCTGTATATAGCCTTTGCAGACATCTTTTTCCCCAACTTCTCACTCAGATCCATCCACACAGTGTCTTTTGGAGTGGCTATGTTGCCGTTTTGGTGTATGGCCTCTTTTGATGAGCAGAGAACAGCAAAAATTGAGTCCTTGTCTACTGCTGGTTGTTTGGGCATCTAGTTTAAGGATAAATAAATATAATTAGGATTCATTACTTGAATAATTTTGCCCTTGGCGGAAATAAAATCATAATACACTCCCAGGACTCCAGACTTCTCCTAAATGGTGGCATTTTGCCCCTAAAATTTGAGACAGTACAACTAAATAGATTATTTTTAATGGTTGAATATTAGATTATTTAAAATTCTTAAATATTTTTGTTGCTGACAAATGTATGCTCCACACTTCCACCTAATATCAGTAATATAGAAATGGATGGATGTGACAATGAGTAGAGAAGTGAAATGTCAATTTGTGGGGGGGGGGGGGGGGTACATCTGGAGCCCTGACTGTGTACTATACTTCAGGTGCTTGGCTTTCAATCAAGTGTTTTTGGAAATGGTCTAGAGTCTACACCAGCTGTTAGAAATCCAATGCAATGAGGTGCTCGTAGACAAAAATATAAATATAAAATAATATGCATCATAAAGCTGCATTATGAATTATTATTAAAAATTACGTTTTCCCTACGAGGTCAATGCAGTTGCTAAATTACAAGGGTCTACATGTGAATAATGTCATCTAACTAGCTAGTGGGTATAAACATTTTCAGTGGTTTTGCACTGTAGACATTACTCTGAGACTATCAGTGATGCCTTTCATTATTTACATGAACTCATTTTGTACACATTTTACTTACATTGGTGGATAGATGAAGTAAAGCTTGAAACTTGAAGTTAGCAGGCAGAGTTTCAAAAATGGACCAAAAAGACGAATACCAACCATCTGCGTGAATACACTGTTTATTATTTGTACACGTGCCCATGGTGGGGGTTGGGGGTACACTGAAAAAAGTGTGTTGGATTTGTTTTTGTTTTTTAAAGAAGAAAAAACGGACATTGGTTGCACACATTAAAGTTATGTTTTACCAACATGAATATTGTGCAAAATAAAATCATATTTATCTTGTTAGCATAACTTCTCAAGGTCGACTGTTGTGTCCATTTGGAGTTTTTTTTCTTCTTCTACGTGCTAACAGCATAGAAAATAAAGGAATGACTTTTTGTTTATTATGTACTCGTGATTAAATTAACATGGACAAAATTGTCGGTATGAAAGAAAAAGCATATGTAGTAAGTTAATGAGTAATCTGACTTCTGAATAGTGTTTCAACAGAATTATTTTAGTAAAACAAATTCACGAGAAAGGCATGGACAAAAATGAAGGTATTTGTTGCACAACGTTTTGAGGCAATCACGGCATACAAATGATATTTTGTATGCCGATATAACTTTAATTTAGACTTTGATCTGCACCTCTCAGCAGTTGGGCCGACTCTTGTTCCACAGATTTGAAGGTTGCTTTCTCCAGACGGCGTGTTGGTGGTGACGTCATCAGACTAAATGTACCATATCTATAAAACCGTCGCACCACAAACAAAAATTTTAACTGCACAGACCAGCACTAACGCAGCACAAACGATTGGCACCATTTTGGGTGCATTTCAAAGGAAATGGGGGGCTGGAAGACGTCATCATAAATTAAATATGCCATATCTATAAAACCGTCACAGCACAAACGCAAATTTTAACTGCACAAACAAACACTAACACAGCACAAACAATTGGACCCATTTCGTGTCCGTTTCTTAACTCTTTGACTGCCATAAATGTTATAAAACGTTTAGCATAAACCTAGGGAAGGGCGGCGAGGACGTTAAAAGACGTCCCCTATGTTTTTTGTTTTTTTTTCAAAAACGGGTGCAGGAAAGCCTTGGGCAGCTGTGCTGAAAGTATCAGGCAGATCTGATTAGTAAAAGACTCGTTTTGGCCCCTAGAGGGCAGCGATGACTCTCTTTGCACAAGGTTGGATGGGCCGCCCACCGTGGGCGTCAGTAGAAGACGTGAGGCGGAGCTAGAGTGTTGAGGAGACAATGGCTGGTTCAAGCCATTGTGGCTTGACCAAGCAACCGGTTGCAAGCAACTCACGCTTGAGCATTTTTTTCAAAGACGGAAAGCATCAATCAATACTAAAAAGCGCATTGATGTCGACGATGATGATGACTCCGAGCTTGACGCCAAAGTTGGAAGCCTTGACGCGACTGTTTATGATTACGTAGTAAGCCTCACCGGCTAAGCGCGGCTAGCGCGGCTAGCGCTGCTAAGGCCGGAAAACGCGCACAATAGCCGGCCGGGTACTTCTACACAATCGGACATTCGATCGGGCGATGGAGAGTTGGCATCGACCAATGCAGATTGATGATGATGATGATGATGATGATGATGATGACTCCGAGCTTGACGCCAAAGTTGGAAGCCTTGACGCGACTGTTTATGATTACGTAGTAAGCCTCACCGGCTAAGCGCGGCTAGCGCTGCTAAGGCCGGAAAACGCGCACAATAGCCGGCCGGGTACTTCTACACAATCGGACATTCGATGGGGCGATGGAGAGTTGGCATCGACTAATGCAGATTGATGATGATGATGATGATGATGATGACTCCGAGCTTGACGCCAAAGTTGGAAGCCTTGACGCGACTGTTTATGATTACGTAGTAAGCCTCACCGGCTAAGCGCGGCTACCGCTGCTAACGCCGGAGCTGCACAAGCGGACATTCGATCGGACAATGAAGAGTACCCCGAGTCCAATGCATATTCATCGGAGGAGCGGGTACAGTCTGATCACGGAGAAGACACTGTTTCTGGACTACGATGCCACCATGAATGGAGTGGATAAAATGGATCAAAACATCTCCTACCACCCGGTATAGCAACTGAAGGACACGAGGAAGCGAGACGTAACGTAACCGTAGCATGATCCTGATATTAGACTTGATGGCAACACACACTGCTGTGTATACTTGCTATTCCCCGGAAAAAACGGCCTGCAAGAAAGTGGAGCACGCGAAGAGGCAATCTTGTGCAAATGCTGTTGCGTCTCCTTGCACGCAGGAGAGTTACAAAAAGAAAAACTGTCGTTGAAACATCCACATATTTGTAAATAGCACCACAGTTGCACATATTTGTAAATAGTTTGCCAAATTGTTGTCAAATTGTTACACTGTTGAATGTAAATAAACGTATTTTGCTATCAAAAAACACTTTTTCATTCTTGGTGGTAGTGTTTTATAGAAGTAAAGCACTATTTAGGTGTTTGTGGCATCATTCATGGACAAAAAGAAGTGTCAAATTCACTAGAATGCATGAAATAATATCGTTTCACTAAAAGCTTGATTTCTCCGTATTTTGGTCCAAAACAGGCGAAATTGGGTCAAACTAACTATTTTCTATTGTTGATTACTAAAGAACGGAATAAGGTAGAAACAAACTTTTTTTTTCTGATGAAAGATGAAAGTCCAATCTTTCATTTGGTAGTACGTGTGTTTCCATAGTCCAAACAGAACATTTTCTGTGGACCTTGAAAGATCAGTCAAAATGCTTAAATCGGCTGGCACTGACGGCATCCCTTTTCTGAAAACGTCTGGCAGTCAAAGAGTTAATAGATGGGGGGCTGGGTGAACTCTGGATGACCTAAAAAATAATTTATATTAACTGCAAAACAGTAATAGCACAAACCAAACTTTTTACGGCACAAACCAGCACAAACGAAAGAGACTATTTCCAGCAAATTTTGCATGGTGACAATTTTGGAGGTACAAGGTTTTGGCCCAAAGCCAGTGATATATAGTTAAAAATGTCAAAATCTATATTTAGAAAAAACAAAACAGGAAGATCAACATTGGTGGGGTTGAAGACAAACATACAATGACATCAACAACCTCCTTGGGGCGTTAATGTGATGTCTTTAAGCGTCTTGCAAACAGCATCATAAATAAGTAACAAGGACAAACAGAGGCTTGTCTTAATACACTAACATTAAAACCAAATTCCAAACTGCTGCTAATACAGTGAGAAAATCATCAGTAAGAGTACAAAACTACACTTTAAAGCTATTGTGGCTTTTGTTGGCTTCCTTTCGACACCTGCCTTGTGTCAGAATAAATGGGACCCTGCCAGGAGTCTTCGTCTGCTCAATGGGACATTAATCTGCTACTAGTGAGTGGGCCGCGAATGCTGGAGTAACCAGGCACTGATATATGGTGGGTTTTAAACCAAGCACTGCTACTGCCAATGGACGATGGAGTTTATTCAGCTGACGACAGTATAAAACCGAGTCCAATGGAAAAAGATTCAAAGCGAATGGAACACAAACAAACTCCGCTAAGAACGAAAAATTTAACTCTGAGGGCTGTATGTTTTTGTCTCATAACCAGGCAACAAAAAGTATCCGAAGAATGCACAGAAGCCACCTAGATGGCAAAAAGGGCTCAAATGAATATGAGGTCATTCCAAGACATGTTGGAAAAGTGAAAATTCTGACAACATTCGCAACGTACTTCCTGTAAAAGCCACCTTTCAGACACAGTGGATGGGAAGAAAAAGAGACACAAGCGGCCGGATGATTTATGTCGCCGCAGAGTCAAACCACACAGGAAGAACATCTTCCCATCATACCTTACATGGAAACATGCATAAGACTGAAGCATGATGCAATGAGTCACACACACTGGAAGAAACCGTAAACATGACAGCTGAGTGCAAACCTGCAAAAGAAGAAAGTCATTTGCACGGAGGACATATTTGTTTAAATGTCCCCAAAATGTCATAAATCTTCATCTCTTCTTGTCTTGTTATAACACACGTCACTAAATCACATGGTGGAATGCCATTTTTTCCCCTTTTTTGTGCTGCGAGGCTGCTTTTCAAGGGTATTACGTGACAAGGTATTTTTCAAAATAAGGGGCTGCATTCCTTGAGAGAGATAGGAGGGGATTAAGGGGCGGTTTGGACCCAGGGTGGGGTGTTGGGGGAGAGCAAGATGACTGGACCGAGAGGCGCTATTGCTCACAGTGGGCGTAGCGAATGATCCCAAGACGCTGTTTGGAGTTTGCTTGGATTGACAATAGTGACATCATTCTATAGAATTACACACAAAAATCCAGTTTGTCACACTTTCTCCGTCAATGTATATTGCGCTGCTCATTCTGGTGTACACCTTGGCCACCTGGGGGCAGTATGGAGACACAGCTCCTCTCGATTCTCAGTCTCATGTCAGTAATATTTGTCATTATGCACAATGCATAGAGAATAAAGAATATATGCCTGTGAATATTATTATCAGGGGTGTCAATATTAGTGCGTTAAATTTAGTTAATTTAATGTTCCTTTAACAGCACTGATTTTTTTAACGTGCGATTAATAACCGGCCCTTACATGGAAAGCCTGTAATGTAATTCCAGTCGCAATGCAACACGTCCACGTCAAAATTTAGCAGTAATAAATGTAATAATAATGCATATATTTGTGGAGACTGGGGTTATGTTGTATTTTACAATTTTAAAAATGTGCAGAATTTCACAAATTACTTTATGTTAGAGATTAGATAGCTCTAGGGAAAGAAAAATGCACTGAGCTGTCATCAATGTCTTACAAATGCAATTATGCCATCTAGTGGTAGAAATATGACCTCAACACAAATCAATGTTTTTTTTACAGTACAGTACATCTTTTTAATTTGAACTATTAGTCTATCAATGACTAAAAGATGAAGCCATATTTCTATTAGTTCAATATTATTTTCCACTTTTATGTTAACAAGAATATGAAAACTTTAACTTTATTGTACATTTAGAACAGATAGAAAATTTGTGATTAATCGTGAGTTAAATATTGAAGTCATGTGATTGATTACGATTGAAAATGTCAATAGTCTGACACCCTTAAGTATTATATAATCTGCCAACATGTGTTCCTGCATTGTTTGTGGTCACACAATCATCTATACAGTACATTCATCTGTACATACATACGTGTATATATATACATATATAATGTATATAGATACAAAAAAATATGTATAATTACAGTGCAATCATTAGGAATCTTGCACGATAACGAATGAATACAAATACCACAACACTTCTCGGCCGCATCCCTCGTTTGTGTCCTGCCCCGTGATGCATGCCATTCCCATCTATTCCCGTCATAGCACAATAGACACTATCTAGTGAAAACAGAGTGCAGCCCAAAATGAATTGAATGGGCCGATAAGTTCTTTGAATGACATTGAACTGCATTGAACTACGTGACTTGTGTGCTGCATAAGAGCGAGCCAGTAAAACTGGCAGCGACACACTTGGGCCAGAAGGAATGTAATAGGAAAGTGACGCTTTTAATGGCAATACTGCACAAGTCAGCAGAAAATTCTGGGGTGTAAACCCATCAAATTCCAAGTAGAGCTCAGCCACCCCGCTTGACAGCGAGAAGCAAAAATGACACACCTTTGTTGAAACAGCTCATCCATTTTGTCTTAGTGAGAAGAGAGCTCACTTCTTCATCCAGAAAACACATTCCAGTCGTGTCATAGCTAAGGTTCCTTCCTGGGCGAATCTTTATTAGCTCCACAGAAAGCTTGAGTGCATGGCTGTGCCGCTTGTTATTAGAATGGCAGGTAGCCAACAAATGTCCTAACAGTGGTCAATGATAACGGTCCTTCTTTAATTGCAGAGTATTCAGATGTCACCCTATTCCCACAGGTGTTTTTTCTACTCATTGTTCCAGACAGTTTTGTGGACAAAGTGACCAGCAGTGCAAGGACTGGATACCCCCATATTCACATTTATGGGTGAAATTCCATTAGAAATAACAAAGCTCTCTTTCTCTGCCTTTTGTATCTTTCACAACGCTGTCTGCCCGAAAACTCAGAGGCCAGTGAGTTCATGTCATTCAACGGCCAACTGCGGCGCGTCACACAATTTCGCTGGTGCCATTTCATCACTAATATGTGTGTGCTAATTTTAGACTACAGCCTATTAAGACCATGGAATGCCCAATCATCTTTAAATTCCATTAGCATGATGTGGTATTTACCATTAAATTGAGGATAAAATTCAGCTTTAGAGGTTAATATATGTACGGTATTTAAGCCTACTAATTCCTAAATTTATTGGAATAACACGTATCTCAGACAGCCGTGAAATTGTAAATAATTGAGCGGCGCTCTTCGGAGGCTGCTCGCTCCGCCGAGGTTGTTGCTGGCACTTTTTTAGCTGATGGCATAACTGGAAATGAGATTTGGTTCACAAAGCAGCACAGCTAAATGGTAAGAAAACCAAAAGTGCAGTTCTGCCCTCCTCCGAGCTGAATCCACGGGGGGGTTAGTCCATCTCTTCTCACAACAAAGTGCCGTCTCCGTCTGGGTTAATTTGGCTCTCAAACGCACGCGGGTGCATGCCTGAACTGTCTTAAACACATACACAGGCACCTTGATGCATACATATTCCTCTCCAACCACCACCCACCTTGTGTTTATGTTGACTGACTGCTATTTCATTTCAGGCCAATTCGGATCCTCAGTGCCCAGTTTGGCTTGGCCGGTGTACCATTACTGGTCATTATTATGTCTAACCTGGACTAATAAGGCTCCATTTTCCAAGCTGCTCTCCCAGGTGGCTGTCAAAGGGCTGAGTGGCGATGTGGGAATCACAATCTAACTCAGGCACACTCAGAAAATAAATGGGATGCAAGCCAGATAGAGGAAACATTGTTGAGTTGTGGGTGCGAGTGCATTGGGGAATAAAAAAAAAAATCTAATTACTTTTAATGAGGCTACTAATTTCCCACCATTGCGCTCTATTGTATGTGTGCCCTCTTCAACATGCAATCCAATGAACCTTGAATAAAAAACTGAAAGCAACCTCCATTATCCAAGCTGAGTCCAAAAACAACAATATGCTAATGAGTATTTTTCAATCAAGCCAATAAAGAAGTAGAGTACCGATAAACTAGTCAAACTGCAGTGTCCGTATTTGCTTTGGGCTGATGCTGGGACCTTTTGAGCTGATACCAAATATTTTAGGTCGTTAAAAAAGACAGAGCAACTACATGGCGATTTGGATGGAGGTCATACACAACCTCTCTTGACTTCAACCCGTTTATATGTTTTAAATCTCCTTTGCGTGACATGTGCCATCTTTAATCTGAAGAGAAGAAGCCATTAGTCTAAATGCGGCGGCTAATTAATCCTTGCTGCTGTTCTGTTAAGACGTCATGCTCAATTTGTGTACAAGCGATGTGTACCGGGTAAACACACTCTGACCTCGTTATTCCTGAAGAGCACACTGTTGATGGGAGCCACAAATGAGGGACAAGGTCTGTATTGGATTTGTTAATTACAGAATTCATTTGTTTTTTTTGGGTGCTTCTGGCTTGTTGAAAATCTGAGTGGACAGAAGCCTTAAAGCCGAAGCGTGAGCCACCAAGAGGGTTAAACTACATTAGGGCACATCATATGAATCAGCCCTTCGTTTAATAAGTACCATTTGGCTGTCACCTCAGTGGCTATAGAGCCGCTCTATTACAGTAAAGCCCCTCCGGTCCAGGGCTTGGGTTATTCAATAAAACCTGACAGAGTGTTTCTTCCAATCACCACTGGCAGGCCTCTGATGAGGTAAAGAGATCTCCCACGTCAACCTCGGCCTTTGCACAGCACCGTCTGATTAAAATGGTTTTCTGAAACCATATTTTTGTTCTCCCTGCGCCCTTGCCAGACATGAGAATAGAATGCAGAGAGACCAAATACAAATGATCCAATAGACGGTGAAATTAATCCACAAAAGCCACAAGATCTTATCTGAACAGGACAGAATACATCCTGAATTTCTTAGAAGCTGAATCCTAAATTTAACAGTCCAATGCCCATCATCTGATACATGATGGGCAACCGTAGCTCATTCCATCTATTTTTCAACAGTGTGCCTACCTTCACCATATCATCTAGCATTTTTGATAGCAACTTTGACATATGTATGCAAAAATGCATGACCAGAACGGACTGTGCTGTAATGCAAGTCTTTATCACAGTCTGGTTTGGTGCTGCCACAAAAAGGACAAAACCCGACTGCAACAGACAATTGGTACCCCCAGACTCACTCTTTTGGGCTTGCACGCTGCAAGGACCGAGATAAGGGCAGGCACAATTCTCTCTGACCCTCCACATCCTGGTCACCACCTCTTTCAGCTCCTTCCGTCTCGTAGATGCTATCTAACTATACACACTAAAACCAGCAGAAGTTCAAATAGCTTCTTCCTCTCTTGCCATCAATTTCCTGAACAGCTGACTCGACATATAGAAGGATTTTCTGCATCATTGCACATTCAAAATTGAGCAACTGGTCACTTTCAATGGTGCAACAATTGTTATTAGAGCACCAATGGTCACTATCTTTGTTGATGACTCTCCGCATCATTTGCACAACTGTTATTGGTAGAAACTCTCTGTACATTCATGTCAGGTCTTTGCTTGTTACTGTTACTACGAGTGTCGCTCATATTGAGCGGAGACAAATTCTTTATGTGTTTTCACAATCACATACTTGGCCAATAAATATGATTCGGACTGCAACATTGAAATGCGGCGCTGGTATCCATGACTACATTTACATGCAGGCAATAACCTGAATATTGGTTTTAAAGGCCATGTAAACACGCACAATAACCCAAATATGCGATCCCTGGGTTACCCCTTCCAAAACTCGAATTCTTGCTCATATAAACGCATTCGGAATTCCTCAATTGAACGGCGCATTGTTTTTCGCTGTGCGCATGCTCTCTATCTTCTTTACTTTTTTTTTTGTTTATTTGAATTCGCAATGAATCTCGGTCTTTCTAGTAACGACTTGTATGCGCAGCTCTGTCCCACTCACTAAAGGAGCTTCACTTGAATACATTGATTTCTCTGCGGCGTTTTAACGTTATTTTGTGACTCTACGGCTTGTGCCTATTATACAAGTATATAAGTTCGTTCTTCTGGCGTGTAACCCGCCGGAAATACTCAAGGCGGTTGTAAACAAACACGACGCTCGCAGCAAAGAACCACACTTATGGAGCGAGGAGGAAAACGACTACTTTAATTAGCGTGGTGAGTGACATAAATATGTCTTTTATTGATCGTAGAATATTAAAAGCGCAAAAGACGTTGATTTACATAATTACGTTGTCCGTGCGTCACGATCTGAACGGGATATTCCAATCGAACACGAATGAGCATGTAAACGAGAGTCGCTCTCTCCGTCACGCATGTAAACAGGTTATCGCCAATGTTTCAGAAACCGGAATTCTGGCCTTAACCCGAATGTTGACTGCATGTAAACATAGTCCATGTCTGAAAATCTAAGGAAGGGCTCACTGGGGATTTGCCTGAACACACTCTCCATTTGTTTGGGGTGTTGATGGAAGAATGGCTCTGCTTTTGATCTTCACTCTTAATCACTTTCACCGACCCCCCCCGTCCTCGTCTCAACAGGGCAGTGACACGTGAAGTGGAAACTAATGGCAACAGCGGAGTGTCTCCGCCGCCAGCCCTGTCGGTAAAGCATTCCTGAGCGATCCTCGGAGGCTCATATGCAAATCTATGTGAGTATGCTTTTGATTAGGAGGTACAAAAGACTACACTCTATAAATGTGCTCTTAAAACAATTACCGCTACTCGGCATGGGCCCCAGCTGCTTTACGTATTGGAGACGTACAATACATGCATTGACACCACAAAGTCTGTCCATTCCTTGAATCCTTCTGGTCTAAGCCCTTACACCGTCAGGACTGACAATTTTACATTCAGACATTCACATTCCGGATTTGTGCTGAACTAATAATAGGAATGTCATCAATATGCCCAGCGGCTTGCCTCAAACTCTCTGGAATAACAACAACAACCTACAGTATATGCAAACTTGGGCTGAGTCAAACTTTGCACAGACTTCCCACTCAAGTCAGGTTTCTCTGTTGTTAGTACAGTTAAGCAGGAAATGAGGATGCCTTGGTTTGTACCAATGTTTTCCGGTAAACAAAGAATAGTATTTCTTGTGGCTGGGCAATGAACCGACAAAAGTAACACCAAAAGTCACCCAAGACCCTCTTACCATCCTAATTGCACTAATCGGCTCTTCCTGAGTGTTTAAGAAAATATGATAACGTTTGCAAATCCATCATGATAGCGTCATATTTGTTTCGGTTGGTTAAAGCGCAAAAGAGAATTCAAAATGCTCTCATTTTTGAAGTTCTTCCAAGGTACACACGCAGACGTAGAAGTCTGCTTCATGTGCATATCCATTTAAGGACAGGGTGATTGTTTTTATGTGTATGATGTCACTCCTCGCCGCCGTTGGACAAATCTCATGCGTTATGGCGGCCGTCCAACATGTAGTTCACACTAGCCAAGCAAACACACACACACATAACCTCCGTAAGCCACCAGCACAAATCCAGCAAGCCTATTAGTGACCCACACAGTGGCCTGTCTGTCCCTAACCCCTCCAGCGCTCTTTTTTTTCCTTGTGCGACTCAGAGCAGTTAACCTTGCTCGCTGTGTAAACACATGACCTCACTGATCATGTGTTTATACTCAAAGGTATTTTTCACACACACATCGCTGACATTTACCTCATCCTATTACAATCCACACTCTTTAAATTCCCCATCATTCCTAAAATATGGGGTTTAAAACATTAATGACAGTAATGTTACTTTCGTTAACAAAAAATAAACAAAAAATATTTTCGTCAACACACATTTTTCACCCGACGAAAACTAGACTAGACTAGGCTAGACCTAATTACTAAACAATAACTGGGACTAAATCAGTATGCAGTTTCATCAACTAATGAAGACGAGATGAAAATGTACTTCGTTCAATAAAAACGGGACTAAAATCTATGGACATATTAGTTCATAAACAAAGACGAGAGGAAAATATGATTTTGTAAAATCCTGTCCCTGCTAATCTGTCGCTGTGACACTGTCATGTGACACACACCCTTTCAAATTTGCAGCTAGCTAACACATGGGACAGACAAGGAAGTGGATTCACGTGAAGGGTTAAAAAAGGAAGTAAATTATAATTATGACGTAACATTAATCCAACGGCTTTAACGTCCCAACAATAATGTTAATCCGACCGCTAACTAATGCTGGCTAACTTACTAGCTCATAGCATGAAGCCATCGTAACCACTTGATGATATACTGCAATTGTGTCAAGTTTTTGATCAAAAAGATGTGAGAATTTTTTGTGTAAAATAGTTTTAGATCTGAAATGTTCACCACGTGCCTCTACCATTGAATGTGATTGAAACTGGACTAAAAAAGACTAAATTTGAAAACGGAGGACAAAATTAACACGAAATGACAGATTGGCCAAACTTGTTTGGTTATGGGAGGCTGGAGGGAGAATGATTGTAAAATACAAGGAAATATCCATGTACAGAATGAGTTATGTATAGCATTTGTTCTTAAGCGGAGTATGAGAGTTTCAAAAACAAAGGTTGTAATGGTGGGGAAGGAGAGGAATGGCGGGAGTAAGTTGCTTCCACAAAGTAGAGTCGTGCACGTCTGCGGTCCCGCTGGGAGGATGCAAAAGGAAAGCACAAGGCCAATCAGCTAACAGAGACATTTCCTGTGCTCGTTTTATCAGATGAGAAGAAGCCCAAAGGCTAACTGTTCCTGTCGAAAGCACTGTACATTTCTCCCAATAACCTGCTTTGGGGAATGAATATGCATCATTGCGGGATGACATCAGAAGCGGCGCTTTGGAGAACTGACCTCACTCTCAATCAATCATCCACAAAAATGCCATGAAATGTGAGGAAGAAAGTATTTTATCTTTAAAGATACAAAGCAACGCTGCCTTGCTAAGATTAAAAACCATCACCTAGTAAAAAAACTAAACAAAGAAAAGGATTACAAATGTCTTGTTTCACATCTTTGAAACTTGGCATCTGGCGGCGAATAGATGGTGGGCCAACCAATGCCGACATGCCATGCTGCTTATTAGGCAATCTGGCTCGGAGTGATAGCGCTTTAAAGGCAGAAAAACGACATGGATGAAAGGTCGCTGGCATTTTCAGTGTGGCTAAAGCCTACGGAAAGTCAAGCCTGTCAGGCCTACCTGATGGTTGGTTCAGGCCTAAGAACAAAAGTGTTAGTCTATTCCAAAATAATTGTCTTCAAAATGTAGTTCGATTAAATGATAAATGGTACTTCATTATAGTGCTTTTCCACCTTACAAGGCGCTTTATATTCGACTACTTATTCACCTACGGATGACGCAGCGTCAGGAGCAACTAGGGGCTCATTATTTTACTCATGTGGTCACAGTGGCATGAGATCGAATTTACACGACCACTCTACCACTGAGCCACGCCGCCTCCAAATGGTTAGTTGTGCACTAACAGGCCAGACTCAGCTTGACTAAACATGGGGACTGAAATGATTCAGCATTCTCCTTCACCCAAGAGACAGCACAAGTCCAATTGCAGAAACATATCAGATGATGCAACGGCGGCGTGGATGCTCACCAATGGAATTGCCCCACGTCAGCTTGGCTGCGTTATGACGAAAAACAAATACAACGCTAAATTACGCTAAAGGAAATGTCATGGCAAGGGAGGGGCGACAGCGGTCTCAAATCTCAAATTTCTATATCACAAACATCTGCAGAGCACTTACGGTGTATTTTCCACGACCTAACTAAACGCGGTCTAGTGTTTTATGCCCTCGTGTGATTTCACTAGCAATTAGGCAGTGCGGCCGCTTTCACTTGTTACCCAGCGAAGAGTTAAGATTTCTTTTTCCTATTCCAGATCTGTCTGTGGGTCCAAACAGTGTGGTTCTGGTTGCAGAGCATTCAAATGACATGCTATCCAATTTTGAGGGTGTGTGTATGTGTGTGAGGGGGGGGCCGCAGACCCCATAAGCTTCTTGTCAAATCTCAATCACACTCACAAACCTCGCCTAAAGTGCATCTGGCTGGATGATTTTGAAAATAATCTAATTCTGATCGTTTTTCCCCTCAATACAGTAATGTGATCTAATATCCAATTATTTTTTTAAAGGTCCTCTCCCTGTTTTTTTCTTCTTCTAACAAACAAGCAACAAATGAATCAGTATTGCAAAAAATAATAGGTTAGCCTGATGCTAAAATAAAGACAAATGAACCATCAATTAATATGAGAGACATTTTGTAAATTCCGTAACGTATTCAGCGATGGCTTTGTGTCCTTAATTGTATTTTTCGCGCTTATTACTTTTTTTAAATAATATATTTATTCATAATAATAACTATATTACTATATTACATATTATATTTGTGTTTATAATTATTATTATTATCATGAAAACCTAATGTGTTTGAGAAAAAAAGGTCAAATTTCAAATCAGCGCAAAAAAAAAGTATCTCGAAAACTTTAATTGCATCTCTGATGAAAGATTCAGTAAAAAAAAGTTAACAAGTGTAATTTAACTCATTCCCTCGCAGCCATTTTCACTGAAGCAACCCACTTTGCACCCAGCTGTTTAACTGGATTTTGACTACCAAAAGAAAGATTATAGTCTCTTCTTTCATCAGGAAAAAAAAGTATATTTGTATCTGTTTGCAGCAGTTAGCATTAGAATATAGCTAAGTTTAGTCATTATTCACAAACCTGTTCAAAACAGTGGGGAAAGGAGCTTGTTGCAACATGGCCCTGGTTGATCTCTTATACTCTGTTGCCACCTGCAGGCCGTTTTTGTAAAAACTACCATTGCTCCAAGCGACCTCTTCAGGTCAGAGGTTGCATCAAAGCCTTCGATATGCTCTAGCATAAAAAACGTATACAAACATTTTGGGACCATGGCAATATTTAAAATAGAACGTTTTTATACGATTTTCAGAGCAAATGAGTTAAACACTTCTGTGGCTGAATCATTTTGACATTTCATGTTTCATGAAACAATGACATGTAAACATTCTTCAACCTCACTTTTTAACACTGAACATAGGGCTGCTCGATTATGAAGAAAATATTAATCACAATTAATTTTGTAATAATTAATCATTTGTTATACAAAACAAGAAAATGTTTAAACGTAAAAAAAAATATTAAGACAAATAAATTTCTTTGAAACACTAAAATTTTTGGACCAAATCAAGATTTATTAAATTAGTCAATTTAAAATTAAAAACAGGTGCAAATATATACATTTAAACAACTCAAAATTTGTATCAATAATCTTTCATTTTTGTTAACAATTATGCCGATGGAGTGTAATAATTGAAATTGTAATTGAATTTGATTAATTGCACATCCCTAACTGAACATATACACTACATATAAAACCTACCAATCGACCAAAATGAAACTCAGTTGTTGTTTTTTCCAAATTGCATTCTACTACATAGTGATTTGAATTTGATTAATTGTTCAGTCCTACATTTATCACAAAGCATGACGATTCTCAAGACAAACATTCTGCATTGAAAGTAGGTGAAAGGTTAAAAAGGGTAAAAGAGACAGGAAACAAAGTTGACAGTTTCATAATGAGAAGAAACTGGTATAATAGAGCTGGCACCTGCTGCCAGGAATCAACGTATGTTTGGCCACTACATCTGCATGCAGTGACTGGAAGCTGGATTTGGGAAGAACATATTGTACATTAAAAATCTATTTTCCAGCCTATTCCACTTGAGTTGGCAGCTGCTGCTCAGTGGTGGTAAGAAACGGCAGATTCCTTCTTTGGAACTCGACACACTGCTGTATTAAGGGGCTCTGGTATCAAACTTGCATGCACGCACTGCACGTGTGGACGCATGTTGATGATGACGTTAATGAGGCGGACGGGGGTCACCGGATCCGTATTGTTTTTTGTTCTTTTTTTTTTAAACTTTAATCAGAGTGAGCATGCTTTCGAGCGAGGGAGTGAGCGTACAGTAACCGGAGGCCTTCAACCACACATTGCAAGTCCAGACTCCGGAAATGCATGGCAATGTTCCCTACATCCTGCCTGCCCGGTCCAAACGCCAACACAGCCAAAGCCCTGTTATCACCCTGTGCAATTACCTCCGCACTGACAATTACACAATCCTGCTGTGCACGCCTCATTATACTGTAAAACATTATGGGCAAAGGGACCCCAAATTTTACTAGATTTTTCCTTGTGCACCTGGTTGATGATGTAATGTCGGAAGGTAGAGCCAAGCAAGGTGCCAAGAGTTCAACTCAAGTCCATTCTCAATGGCCGGACTGGTCTGTTTGACAGCGGCATCCTTTAGTTTGGAATCCAAACACATTTCCTATCTTCAGACACTTCATTAGGTACACCTACACAAACCAATGAGATCCAATGCAAGAGCTGCATTAACAATTCCGCTCTGACAAAAGATGATGCACTGTCAGAGAGATATTAATTAGATTTATTTTTGTGGTTGGAGTTTGCAGCGGTGGCAAAATATTAGAAACAGCTGCCAGTATGATGCAATGCAGTTCTTCGTCACTGCAATCCAATAATAAATACATAATTGTACGACGTGCTCCTGTTGGCATTTTTTTGAGTGGATTGAGGTAGTAAAACTACGAAAGAAACACAACACTATAATTTTAGAATAGTTTCTGCAATGATACCGATTTACTAATTCATTAACTTTACCTTTGTTTTACCATTGCCTACCCTGTAAGAACAGTAAATTACATAAATTACATGTGATATTGTTTACTGTAGGGCGGGGTTTAAAAAATTTAATAATCAATTTTGAATAGATTTTCCTTTTCAAACCTGAATCGATTATTTTAATCTCTCTTTTCCCCATAAATTTATAAGAAAATATAATGAAATCGCCAAGTGTTTTTTGTATTTTATTGTTTTCTTGACATTTACTTTGAAGTGAATCTGAAAAATAATTTGAAATTGAATTGAACTGACAACTCATATTAAATTGAAATATTGTGCGGCGGAGGGGAGGTCACTGACTTGCTTTGGAGTGTGCAAGTGTACCTAATCTAATGTTGGGTTATATCATCCTCAAGAAATTTGGCAATGTCTGAAATCACACAACTGCATCGTCAGCTCCTCCCTCTCATCAGATACTTTCATTTTCAATCACTGTCCCGCCTATGGCCTAAAAAGCAAAAAAAGAGACAAAGGCACTATGCAAGCTCCCCTCCTCCCCTCTCCATCCATGCATACATTTCACACATATTAGTGTGTGACAAAGCTGCGATCAAAGACTTGAAGGCCAACTCAAGTTCAGTATGAGTAGGGGGACCAGTTTTGCTTCAGGGGGCGAGGAGATCACAAAAAAAGGTGTTACCTTGAAAACAGATAGTATGCGGGTTTATCTGCTTTTAAATATTATGGTATTTGCATGTTAGTACCGCATTCTTAAGAGAAAACTGTTTTCAGGATAGCATAATGCTGTAAAAAAAAAAACACACACAAAAAAAACATTAAGTGACTTTATTGTCCTGACTTCAAAAGTGCGATCAAAACTCCAAACCACGTCACCATTGTTTATTTTTGTATAAATCGGGTGTGAAAATACAATTCTCAAGCTTCCGTCGTGACTGACAACGTTATGCATAAGCTCATGAAAAGTTAGGAGAGCGCACAAAGGAGGGAGCGGCTAACGGGCCAAACATGCTCCACAAAAATACGCGTAGCACACCGATCCCCTTTGTTTCAAAAAGACATGTTTGAATGCGTCACAGTAAGTCGGCAATGACATGGCCGGGCTCGTTTTGCGTGCGCTTACCTGTGGATCGTAACGGGACATGATCTCTTCAGTCGAGTGTGAGGAGAAGAAGGAGAAGCAGAGAGTAGAGGCAGCCAGACTGATGTTGCTCCACCGCTCCACGCAGCACCGATAGAAGCCCAACTTAAGCCCCGCCCCCTAAAAATATATAAATAAAGAATACAATGCCAAGTTGGTCAAGTCCGGCGCTGAACTATTTAGCAAATGACACACTTTGTTTCATTCAAATTATTGCGAAACTTTTATTCTGCAGAAGGAAATGGACTTTAAGCAGTCCTTTACTGCTGCACTTTTTTTTTTTTTACTTCCAGTTTTGTAACTACATAATATTAACTTTACTAATATAACAGCTTTAACGACACGTGTTTAGCAAGTGCTTTGACAGACAGAATTACGTAAACAAAACACAGGAAGATCGTCATCCTCATAGAACGTTTAAAGCAGTAACAAAAAGTACATTTACAGCCATGTGAAAAAAATTAAGAGACCACCATGTCATCTTCAATTTCTTGTTCATTTTAATGTCTAGTAACACGAAAAGTGTATCAAGTGACTGACACAAAAGAAAACATGGCATGCGTAAAAGCACTGTTTTGGCAGTACAATGTATATTTATGTAAGAATTTGTTAAGTGATTTTGGTTATGAATGAGAAAACCATTGGAAAATGTCTCGATCAGCTCTTGAATTCAACTCTTATGAGCTGTTATTGTTGTCTTTGTGCCGGTTCTCACTCTCTGTTAAGAAATAGGAGATTAACATATACTTTCAAGAAACAAAAAGACAAAGACTCACTCGCTAGCACAGTTCTGCAAATTGACAATTCAGAACATCCGGCCATTACTGATATTTCCACAATGCAACGTAGGCTAATGCAAATACACGATGAAAACAAACTGCATATTGTATTGCTTTTGCCTGTGACTAGCATACAAACCATGCAGATTGTTTCAGTAGTCAAATTACATTTCTTCACAATTTGAAATCAAAATAATCCTCACAAATCAAATTACAACGATCCAAAATCCAATGCTCTTCAATGAGCGGAGAGCTTCCTTTCGCCAAGTTGACCGCCATTTTGACTTGTGTAAGCACAAAATTGACTACAGAAGGCAAACGTGTGCTTGCGTCAAACTGTTTATTACTCATTCACAGATTCCTGTGATTTTCCTTTCACATATAAAACAAAAAAAAACAATATAAAACCAAAGATAATAACTTCTGATAAGAAGCAAATTGTACATAAAAAAAACTGTATAATGTCGTCCACTAGCCTAATGCTAACTTAATGCTAAACTATTAGATGCTCTTGTAAACAACTGCTGCTTTAGCACTCTGGGATCAGAAGCACATACTAACAGAGCCTTTATGCTCTGTGCTCCGTGAAAAAAAAAAACATTTTAAAACTGGTTTGATACGTACATTGCTTTTAATCACACTGCATCTCTTTTAGTAGACCTCAGTGCTGTCCCCAAAACCCATACAAAATGTTATCTTAAAAATCGACACTATAACAGAGGCACAATATGATGAAACGCAATATAGTGTGGATTCACTGTACTGTATGCTGAAATAATTATGATATTGTCTTAATGTATTCACAAATGTACTCAATATTGTGCAAATGTAAGTGCCGTGAGTCTGAAAGCTAACTGGTTAGAATCTCACAGAGAGAAAAAAAAAAAAGCCATATGACATCAGCTCAAAATAGCATATGGGGATCTATTCTGTTGTGAATGAATGAATGTTTTGTTGTATTCTTTTACTTCAAACATCCATCATTTTGAATGATGACGCTGTAGAATTGAAATCTTCACAGTCGAAAAAACAGTCCACAGCTTCCCGCTATTTGTTACCTGTCAGTCATTTTTCTCAAAGGTGACAAAAACAATAGCTGCACTGTTCTTTTATTCCCTCCCTGTGAATTAACAGCAGCACAGCTTTGTCTTTCCATTAAAAACAACGATGCACTGAACAAAGCCTTGAACTTAAGAGCATTAAGCCACTGGTGCAGAAATGAGCACCATATGCGCCGCCGACGCTCTTTTGCATGTGTCTATTTCAGATAAAGGGAAAAAAATATGAATGTGGCATGTTGATTGCGTGCATGTGCGGATGTAATTGCGTGCGCGGTAAAATCCAAAGCCGACGTGCATGAGAAAGAAGAGAAACAAAGACAAGTGGGTTGGGCAATTCATAGCTCTTCTCATTCCTGAGTAAAATGATGAATTTCAAGATAAACCCGCCATCCATTGTGCAAGTTCTTTCATGACTTTCATCCCAGATCATGTTTGCAAAACTTGGCTCCGAAAACCTTTGTTAGCCTGTTGCCAAATCACCTCATGGTATAATGTGATTGCCAGAAATGATTCTCAGGGTGAGACAAGTTAATGTAAACGTACTATTTAGGAGGGCTGGGTATCGGTTCTAATTTCCTCAATCCATTCGATTTCGGTTCACAAGAGTTCAGTTTGATCTGATTTGGATTTTTTCCAGATTCGATTCACTTCAGTTCAATCCAATATAGAAAAGGAAAATTGATTCAATATCAACTATTCCATGTTTATTTAGTACATCCAGAACTCAGGTTTTCGGATACAGAATCGTGCAACTTGATGACTGAAAACAGCCCCCATAGTCCATGGAATGTCCAGATTTCTGGACATACACCAAACAGAAACATGACAGTCTGAAGTGTTTTTCCACGGTTTTCTCACCATTGTCTGAGTCCCCAGATCAACAAAGGAGTAGTGCTCACTATCACACATTTATACTGTTTTGTGAGCAATATTTGAGAGAAATTGTGATATTGTGTATGTGGAAAAAGTTTTAGATCTTTGAGTTCATCTCGTGAAAAATGGGAGCAAAAGTAGTGTTGCTTTGTGTGTAGATCACTGCATTGGCCCAACAGCAGTGATGACAAACTTTACTACAAATTAGAGTTTGAGGCAGTTTTAAATCAAAGTTTACATGAGATCAACTTTGCACAATTGTTGACACCTGCGCGAGTACCAGCTGTTCCGAATTAGCCCTGGTTAGCGCCATGTAGCTCCTGAGGTGACAGGGTGCGCAAACACAACTTGTTGAAACAAATTCAAATACAAATAAAAGTGAAAGTCAATCGTGTAAAAAAAAAACACACAAAAAATACGATTTGAATCATTTTGTAGCTTCAGTATTGTGAAGTAAATCATGGTTTAATTAGTCTAGAACCGAAAAATAATAAAGAAATGCTTTAAAAAAATTGTGCATAATTGTTGGTGATTAACGCCCACTGTATTGATAATGTAAACAATTTCTACAGTAGTAGTTAAAACAGAGCACATACATCACATTCACATAATACTGAACTTAAAATCTGTTAATGCAGATGTTGAAGCCAGAGTTGAATCCCCCTCTCTGCACACGAAGCCATCTATGACCTCTTCCATGGCCAATTTCCACAATGTCAAATGATTGAGTGATTACTTTTACGCATGGATTAAAAGCCACGCTGTGACCCACTTGGCCGTGGTTGAACTCTTTGACATTTTTTGGGGGGCCCGAGATGGATCCCTGAGGGTCGCCATTGCAACAGCGCAGACTGCATGTCCAAGCAAAGCAAAGACAGAATCCGTTGATTGTTGATATTAACAAAATGTTAAATCCGGTCGGGGAGAATATCAGTCCAAATACGTTAGCTTGATACATTTCATTAAAAAGTGCTTCTTTAAAGGGGAAGTCATATTTTTGACAATAATATGCTCTATGCAGGCCCCCTAGTCTAAATATGGTACAGTATTAATATTGTGTTAGTGGAATATGAGTTAAGCAGCAAAATCCAGCAGTTTTTCCCCATCTCAGGGGGCAGCCATTTTGTCACTTGCTGTCGACTGAAGATGACATCAATGTTGCTCAGGTCTCAGGTAGCAACCAATCACAGCACAGCTTCAGAAAACAGGTGAGCTCTGATTGATGTCATCTGTCAAAATACGGCTGGATTTTGCTTAATAAGTCATATTCCAAAAATGTAATATTAATCAGAATGCCATGTTTAGAATAGTGAGGTCACACTTTAAGGTAAAACAGAAAATTTAGTGGCATAAAACTTAAGATGTCTTCTTCTGCCCTTATTGCTTCAACAATAATGATCCATTTCCTAACCATAACAACAGAACACATTCATTTCCCCCATTTTTTTTTCTCAACTGGCAGCAGCATAATGCCCATGTATGGATCGTTACCACATCCTCAATAACATACAGTATGTATCTCTACCCGACCTAACAGGACTGTTTATGTTGACTTGATGAAATCTGTATATTGCAACCACCGATGATTGGAAGCAGATGCATGTCAAAGCATTTCTGATTTTGCAGCGCACCGGATGCAATATGCTGCGAGTCGCCCCGATGAAAAAGATTAGCGCAAATGCAGGGAGCTGCCTTTGATACGCAGGGAGTCTTGGAAAGTGGGCTAAGTGAGAGAGGAGACGTCCCCAAGGTTATTAGGTGGGCACCTCCCATTACAGATGTGAAACAAAATTGCCCCAGTGACACCTGCACCCGCAAAAGCTCCTCTTAATCACGGCGTTGCCACATCGACAAGCAGTGAGGGTCTCTCTGGATGGATCTCCGTGGCAAAACTGCTGATATTCGAGAGGCCCATTTAGTGAGCCGAGCCATTTGGACGGTAATATTAGCAGTTTGCGGTCCATTCGTTGCTCGCTTCAGCTGAGCGACATGCACAAAAGACAGTCGACTGCAATCCTTTGAAATGATTTCGACTTGGGAAGGGAAACTGGGGAACTTCAAATATCGAGCGTGCGATGTTTGATATTACCCCTGAAGCCCCATCTGTGTCCAATCAGAGTAAGGTCATTTGTTCAACATGAAGACAAAAAGTAACAGGACACAACAAGATTAGGGAAGATTGGGACATCACATATTGTTTCGTATTCACATGTCTGCCAGAAGGCCTCAACTCAATTTTGTGCTTCTTTTTTTTTGTGGACACTTCTTGAACGTCCCACTAAGTAAAGGGAGATTGGCCTGGTGAAGGGTGATGCTTGGACATCCCCTAGTGGAGACAAAAGTGAACGTTGTAAGTCAGACACCTTGTTGAGTCATCATCTTGACATAGCAGAACTGGGATGTGCACTAATGTACTCCATAGAGCTCAAGATTGTATTCCATATTCCAAGCGACCTTTTATACCATTTCCAAGACTGGAAGGGTCACAGATGTGTTCACAACCTACCTTAGCTTGTGATTTTGCCCACATATGGCCATGGGGAGAAAGTACGGCCTCCATTGTAATTGTTTGCAACATGATCAGAATTTGCCGACATTTTTGTTGACACCGTCTCAGCCTAATAGGTATGATGTCAAATGGCAGAGAAGCATGTAAGGTTTAGAACAGCCTGGAGTAATGTAACTTCTGTGGGCGCTGCCGTGTTTTGCAATCATGAAATTGTCACTACTTGTATGTTCTTATTGTATGTGTTGCTGTTTTGTGTGTAAAGTAGCAGTTGTTTGAAGTTAAAGGCCTAATAATTACAGTACTGTAATGTCTATGCTAATGTCTCTTAGCCCGTCTACATTAGTATAAAGACGGTGGACTTAAAAAAAAAAAAAATACTATACAAATATGAAGCACAAAATAACCACCAATCACGGGTTAGTATTGGGGGTTAAATGCTTTTGTAATACACTTTAACTCATTCACTGCCATTGACATCTATAGACGTCAAAAATTCATTTGAACTATTTCTTATTAGTTTAACATATTTTTCCATTTTTGTTAAGAGTATGAAAACCTAGATTTTTTTTGTACATTCAGAACAGATATAAAATTTGTGATTAATCATGAGTGAAGTCATGCAATTAATTACGATTACAAATCGTAATTGCCTGATGCCCCTAATTTTTAATAATCTTTTCTTTTTCTTTTTTTATAAATTTTTTAATTTTTAATAATCTTTTCTTTTTATTTTTTTTTATAAATTTTTAAATTTTTAATAATCTTCATTTTTTTATAAGGAAAAGATTATAAAAATTTGGGGTGTCAGGCGAATACAATTTTTAATCGTATGACTTCAATAGTTAACTCACGATTAATCACAGATTTTATATCTGTTCTAATAAAATTTTAAAAAATCGAGGTTTTCATACTCTTGTTAACAAAAGTGGGAAAAAATGTTAAACTAATAGAAATTGTTTAAAAAAATTTTTAAAATTATAGCCGTCAATGGCAGTGAATGAGTTAAGATAGGATTTAATGTTCAACTCACTTTTGTTTTATGTGACAGTTTTACAGTAAACTTCAACTGCAAGCACACTTTGCCTCATAATTGGAGAACTATTAGTATATACGCTACTGTCATGCCGTATAATTATTGTAGAATTGCTGCAATATGCAAAGTGGAAAGGTGAGAATAGTCGCTATAAAGAATACTTATATAGTATTTTACTAGATTTAAATGTGTTTAGAGCATGTGGTAGAGGAAAACAAAATATATACCGTACAGGCCAAAAGTTTGGACCCCCCCCCCCACACACACCCACACCCACACCCACACCACACACACACACACACACACACACACACACACACACACACACACACACACACACACACACACACACACACACACACACACACACACACACACACACGCGTGCACACACACACACTGGTTTTGGTTGAGGGTCCCGATTGGTCCTGAGTGGGTTCCAGCCCTTCCGCGGGTTGACCAATCCGGGCCCTCAGCCACTTGTGCCTGGCCCCAGGTGTGGCTAGTTACCCAATTAGTGTGTGTGTATTTAGTTCCCGGGTGGTGATCAGTCGGCGTGGGATCATTGCCGCTTGTCACGGTCACACCCGGAGTTCTGTCTGTCATTTTGATTTGGTATCGTTTCAGTTTGTTGTTTAGTTAGCATTAACCAGTACCCTGGTTAGTGTTTTCTGTAAAATAAAGCACGCCAGTCTCGCCCGCACTCCTGCTGTGGTTCTCCTGCCTCCCTGCATTTTGGGTCCTCCACTTCACACGCGGACAGACACCACGCCGCTCCGTGACCACACCGTAACACGCACACGCACACACACACACACGCACACACGCACCGAAATTAATTTTTTTGTCCGAAACCGAAAATGAGAAATGCTTATCCTTAAAAGTTAACCAAAACAGCAAAAACAATTATGCCAATTTTTACTATCATTGAATTTATTATAATTAATAAAAATTATAATATTATTATAAATGGTTTATTTAACATTGGCATTTTAACAAAGCACAATTTAAATTGAAATGCACACCGCAGACATGTTGGCTAATGGTACATTAAACACCAAACGAGTGGTGAGCATTTTCTGGTGGTGCCATTACACTTTATAGTCAATGTATTTCGCACGGGCGGGCACAGATGTGTCCGGTGCAGATGATGCGTTTGTATTTGTTAACAGGACATGGTGCTGCACGCCGCTCACTTAAAATCCACACATTCACATATTCACACACATATATATATATATATATATATATATATATATATATATATTAGGGGTGTGAATTGCCTAGTACCTGGCGATTCGATTTCTTATCACGATTCATAGGTCACAATTCGATTCGATACCGATTAATCCCGATACAAATCTATAAATTGATTATTGCAAAAAGAAAATTTAGAAAATACTAATCAGTAAACGTGTACATGTACACTGTAAGATTTGTATGAAAATGTATTTATTTATCGGAAAATTCAGGCTTATAACTGAGCCACTGCATTTAACAAACAGATTGCAATCTGTTTCATGTTTGAACAGCACTGAAATAAAATTTTAAGGCTTAATGTTCCATATATCATAACATTCTTCCATGCTTAATGTGTGAATCCTAACCCTAAGTAAGACGTTTTGTTGAATATTCCCAGAAAAAATTGATGTTTAAAAATCGATTCGGACGCATATCGAATCGATTCGAGAATTGCGCGCTGTATTATTGCGATATATTGCCAAATCGAGTTTTTCTAACACCCCTAATATATATATATATATATATATCTACTGCTGCGACAATCTACTACTACGGATATACTCAGACCAGTCCAGAATTGATCACCCCTTTTTGTGGAGCTTTTTATTGGCTTTTTGTATAATTCAGAATTCGTTCCAATACCTGAAGGCACTGGATAAACTCACAGCCAGTAAATTCACTTTTACATGCCCGTCAGTCAGCTTGTTATCTGCCGCCCACATCAACTAATTACATGAACGTGTCATAACAAACTCAACCCGATCCGATAGTTTAGAACCGTGTCCGTCAACAGCCACAGATGATAATGATGCTCAGTTTTCAATGCCACTGTCAGAGGTATCCATGAGCTCAATTTTGTATTTGCAGTTTGCAGCGGTGTACAACTGAACCGCATCATTACCATTATTGAAGTTCAGCGCTCCCACTAGAGTGCCGACAAAGAGGAGAGCGGTTCAAAAATGTTGTTTGTTTTTACATCATAAATCATGACTTTTATTGCAAGAAAGCACGGTCACATCATCTTTTTGAATATGAAATGTGTTTTCTAGCTTCACTTAATCTTGTGTTTGGCAGGTTGAAAACCTACCGAATTCTAATTCAATAGTAGGTGAGCCGTGTATTGTCCTCGGATCGCTGCAATTTTTCTTTTGCAAACATCCAAACTGCTGCTGACGAATTGCAAAACGGAATGCTTTTCATTCTTCATCCTGCTGGCTTAGAGCGGCTCACGGCAGCCGTTGGAGTACGCGTGTGAATACCATGTGACACCGCACGTGGATTTTAATAGAAATCTCGGCGATTCCCTTTGAGATCAGACATCGGAGATAATCATTTCACTTTGGGTGTGCTTAGAAACGTAAACAGATCTTATCGCTTGCTGAGGAGGATTAAGACGCGAGCGCAGGGTTTGATTTTCAAAGTACACACAAACGTGCACTTTGCAGAGTTCTGTTCATTTCCATTACAAAGACAAGTGAAGCTTTCTCCTACTCAAACTTGCAGTAAAAAACAGGGGAAAGTAGACTACATTATGTCATGTACCGAACTGTGTCATTGTGGGAATGCTGAAAAGCATTTTTCCCGTCACTTTTTATTCTCCACACTTTTTTGCCATGCAATAACTCCCACATAATACTTCCGATTCGCTTCAAAGATTTACTCCTCCCGGGCATATATCGTCTGATTCCACATTACTTACGGTATTGCCACAATTTAACGTTTAATATGAACTTTTCCCTATTCATTTTCAATGGGACTGACATTCCACTTTCCACGCCCACTTCCATACATACAACTGATCATCATCATTACCAGCTGCCTCATACTGCTCAGTGGCGCAGTTGGTAAAGTGTATTGTCCAGTAACCAGAAGGATGCGGGTTCGAATCCCCCCTCTGATTGTATATTGCACATATCTCCATGGCCATTATACTAAGTGATATACACGTTAGTGATGGGAAAATGAAGCTTCATGAAGCACTTGTGGTACTTTTTGACTCCCCTCGATCGTGCTCTTGGTTTAAATATAAAGGCTAGTGCAAAGGAAATTGATTACATTTCCACTGCATCTTTCAACCAACAGTGGCATCTAGAGGAGTCAAAAATATTACAAGTGCTTCATGAAGCTTCATTTTCCCATCGCTACAATTCACTATCATATCAGGAAATGCATATTAAATGCATGATAGCTTTTAAGCATCAGATGGCCATTTTCAATATAAATACGCCATTATCCATAAACTTGAACATGTCGCTTAGCTCACTGGTAAAACATCAGCAACAACAATTAATAATTTGTCCTTTTCACATAATTGATCTTTTCTTTTACTTTATAAGCATTCTTCAAGCATTCAAATTTCTGCAGAAATTGCACTTTGTCTAGTTTTCAAGTGGACTCTGTAGTATTTCTCCACTTGTGTACCATTTCCGAGAGTCTTCCAGAGAGCTTTGTATGTCGATTATGCATGTTAAGTATTTTTGCACTGCAGTGACAGTTGAAGGCTGATTCAATTCCACGCACACAAACTTCATTTGGCTTTTAAAGTAAAAACGTCCATTAGGCTTTGGGAACCAGCGGATGCATACCAGATTACCCCTCAGTGACAGCCAGCAGAGATGCAAACCAGCACAGTTAACTTATTTGGATAAGAACAAATAACGCCCTCGAAACAGGCATCTGAGCCTGAGCCGTGATCTTTTTATTTATTTATTTTTGTCCCCCCTCGTAGCGTGGAACTGTCACAACACAGCAGCTAATTTCTAGCAAGGATCCCTTTGGATTTAAGCCGCTGCAAGGGCCTATTTATCCCTGGAACCTCGAAGCAGAAGGCAGTGTGTCAGAGCCTATTGCCAGACCTGCTGGCAGGGGAAGTGCGAGTGGTGACACAAGCACAACTTGCTGATGTGTTTTTTTATTTTTTTGAGCCCTTAAACTGGTAATGCTCTCATGTGCCACATAAAGGCTTGAAAAGGGTCAAGTGCCGTTGCTCTTATTAGTTGTTTCAAAAATGTTATGCTGCTGAAATATTTTAGAAGAGCAAGCGAGCAACGTCCTTAATGAATTAATCATCAAGACCTTAGTATTTGGGTGAATACTGAGACAGGAATTCAGACTCATATTCGTTTAACTCATTGTAGCCTATTATTTATTACGAGGGCTGTTCGATACCACTTTTATTTTAGGCCGATACCAGTCGGGGCATTCAAATACTTTAGGAAGAGCAATCCATTTTAGATGCACAGATCTTCTTTTCATCCACCTTTGTTTTTGAGCACATGACAAGGTTCTCTGGAAAAATCTTAATTTTCTCTGAAAACTTTCTTTAACCTTTGTGGTATAAGTTATCGGGTTATAGGGGGAAGAAAAGGGGCTTCCTCTTTCAAATATAGGAAAGGACGGTACATTTTTAAGCAACATATCACAACAAAGTCCCATAGTCTCGATTTTTTTAGTTTGTTTTGTCCATCCATCCATCCATTTTCTGTACCGCTTGTCCTCACAAGGGTCGCGGGGGTTGCTGGAGCCTATCCCAGCTGGCTTCGGGCAGTAGGCGGGGTACACCCTGAACTGGTTGCCAGCCAATCGCAGAAGGAGCCGGAGTTTGTTTTGTGAAGTTCACAAACGGAGCCATGATTGGTCGCCACCGGAGCCCTGAGCAACTGTGATGTTATTTTCAGTAAGTGGCTAAATGGCCGCCCCCTGTGGTGGACAACAACAGGTGGATTTGGTACTTTATTCCTATTCCACAAATGCAAGATTAATCAGAACAATGTGTTTAGACTTACGGGGCTGCATGGAACATAATATTGGGTTGACTTCCTCTTTTATTTGTCTTGCAATTTAGATAACAGACGGTTATAAAAAAAAACAAAATAATTCAAGGCAGACGATTCAAGAAAAGAATGGTCAATCAGATCAAGTTAAGTTTTTCTTGGCTGCTATCACAAAACAAAATACAGCACAATGTCTTGAACAAGAAGAGAATCAAAGTGTAAAAAGAAAAGAAAAAAGCGAGAAAAGTATGTCCCAGGACTTTCATCGAGTGCGTTGTTCCTGAAATACGATGCATCAAATTCCTGAATATGATACTGTGACCAGTTTTTCATTAGAGCCTGCAAAACACAGAGCATCGACTGTACACACGCTGGGCGCGAGCGGCCGCTATCAATACACGTTCGACCCGTAAAACGGTTCCAAGGCGTCTCTAATTCAACATGCATTGATTGGAGGAGCCGTTGGCTGAGGCGGCACTGATTACCAGGATGTAATTGTATGGCCGTCCCAAGGCTCGTCTCCTGTATGCTGACCTAAACCCCGACTGGATTGCCTTTCCAGACGTCCCTCCGGGGAGCCGCTTGACAAGATAGTCGAGCTGACCCCGTCTCCCTAATCAACGCGCAGAATTGAGGCGACCTGAAGGGAGGACCGAGGGTCGTCCCGCAGGTTAATAGGGTCCCGTATGAGGAAACACTGGACAGGAGAAATAAAACTGACGTTTTGAAAGATATCCCCTGCCTCTATAGACAGTATTTGCTGACGTCACGGGATCGCGAGTCCGCCCCTTCTGGTGGGTTTCTATTGTATTTACACCGAATGTCTTTTTGTTATTGATGAATGTCACCCCCAGCTTCTTCTGACGTTACTCGTGAAGCAAGACGTATGCGGAAGGTTTAGCTCAACACTCCTTGCTAGCGGTACACGTTGAAACGTTTGATGAGTGGAATCGATTGGATTACAAACATTTGCCGATGTTACTGCCCGAACCGGACGACATGGCAACATCGCGTATGCTCTGAGGTAGGATGGTTCACAAAACACAGACATTTTTGCGTCTTCTGTACTTTCGGCTTTTATTGGTTGCTATGTGCATTTCTCATTTGTGAATTCAAGGTGAAGAATCTCAGGTTATTTTTAAACCAAGTTAGCTAGTTTCCCGACCGCGCTAGCTACTAGCGCTAGCATGTTACAACAAAAACAACATTGTTGAGTCATCATTTTATTTCCGTGCACTTTAACAACAATTTCAACTTGTGGGCTGCTGGCAAAGGAAAATAAGAGACCTTAAAAGAAGCTATTTGAAGAGATCTCAAACATCTTGACCACTAGATCTATTTTTAGCCACGGCTAGCGACTCACATATATCACGTTCACATTATGTACATTTTACCATCTTATCATGACACTTACCTTAATCAAAATGTCCGAACACATTTAGTTGGTTGGAAATCTTTTTGATTTATCTTTGCAATTCCGGACACTTCTTTGTCCGTACCCATTTGACATTCCATGGACACAATGTGGGTCACATGACATCATGTATTGTAAATACTATCTATTGATTTCTTCTCATGCGTCCGACAGGCCTTCTGATGTTTTGAGGACGAGAACTAACGTGACTTCCTGCTCTAATTGGGGCTCGGGGACGGCGATGGTGTTGCATTAGGAATGTCACAGTGGTGACATTAAAGCAAGCGGTGAACTTATCGACCTTCATCGTGACACGCCGTTGTTGGCGTCCTGGTGGCCTTATTAGCTCCTGTGAGTTGAAACGATGAAGTGAGCCCCCAGTTTGAATTGCATGGCATGTGGGAAGATCTTTTTTGAGAAGGTCACAACGCCATACATACACCTTTTTAACAGAAACACATTTCCCAGTCATTTTTACACATGTAAGAAATACACGCACACACAAAGGAGGAAAATAAAGTCAATGCAGAATTTCACAGATAAGCAACCCAGGATATAAAAAAAAATAAGAAATTTTTATTAGGACAATTTCTTGCTTGAAATAAGATGAAAATGTAGGCACATACACACACACACACACACACACACACACACAAACAAGCAGGAAATGAGTCAAGTAAAAAGACTTGACCTATTTGTATTCATTATCCCTCGCACAACGTTATT
Source organism: Leptonotus elevatus (assembly GCF_054856555.1). NCBI lineage: Eukaryota > Metazoa > Chordata > Actinopteri > Syngnathiformes > Syngnathidae > Leptonotus > Leptonotus elevatus. The sequence goes on along the minus strand of NC_141255.1, from coordinate 15,860,670 downwards.
AAAGGAGATACGCGCCAGACAATTAACGCCGAACAACATCAACCAAATTATGTTCAGCTGTTGATTATTATTAAACCACTTGAAAATAGGAAAACAAGACTCTCCTCAAATAATATGTCGAGATTAATTACGCTTCATTACCCCTTAAAGTTGCTCTAAAGAGGCGCGCGCTGCGAAAGGATGAGGCTGCAAAGCTGTGATAAATATTTCATGTAAATGTTACTACGTTTGGACAAGCAATTTGAGGGCAGAGGACGATTTGCAATTACAGAAAAAAGTTAACTATTGGGCAGGAAACACACATCAAGAGATTTGACGATCCAACAACAACCCAAAAAAAGTCTTACTTATATACTTATACTGCTTACGCACAGGGCTGGACTACTGACACAAATAAATAAATAAATGACACTGGCATTTTGACTGGCACCGACCTGTCAAACTTAACCGATTAATCGACGAGTAATCGATTATCAAATTAATCGACAACTATTTTAATAATCGAGTAATCGTTTGGAGCCATTTTTTTAATATTTAAAATGGTCCAAATCCTATCTGATTTCAGCATATCAACAGTAATTGTTCACTGATTTCTGTCATCCTTGCGCAAAAAGAAAATGGAGAAAAACAAGAATTGAATGGGCCTCAAACGATGCCCGGCCCAGCACATAAAATACACCACTACTCCAAGCATCCTAAAAAAAAACCTCATCAGAAAGGTCTTCCCACCAACAACACCCACCACCGCCAAAGACAACTGTGACTGTCACTTACGGTCAGGTGGCGTCGTTATGAAGCCTCATAATTGTTTAGTGGAGCATTTTATGAGGCCGCACTGTGAGTCAGTGCCGCGTTGAATTCCAGACGATACCACGCCGGCTTGGATAATGCAAGGTTAATCATTGTGGATATTGGATCATCGTTGACTGTGGGCTGCAGCTGGAGGTGAAGCGCAGCCTTAGGGGGAGAAGAGATGCATTCAGGGCCCCCCCCCCCCACCTCTTTTTTCTGTATCTAAGTCAGGTTGACCCTGCCGCATGAGCATAAACACACATCAGAGGCGAGTGGGAAACGCTGTTCCTCCTGCAAACACAACACACATTGTGAGGATGCTGTGAAGGCGACTCCAGCGGTGTAGAGGAGACAAGAACAATATTGTGGGTTGGGTAGACACACAAAAGGTTTGCTAAACTGCAGAAATGGTCAGAAATGCTGCAGAAAGACAATTATGCATTCAAAAAGTCAACATTATTCCACGCTGGGATTTGCACGCTCAGCTTGGGCTACGGAAGACAGCGAGAGGGAGCAACCATGAATAATTCTTGAAATGTAAACAAGGAACAACAAGTGGAACAACACGCTTGCTCGGCGAGTTTTTCTGCAGGTGCCTAGATGCTGCCTGCATGGTGAGACAAAAACAACAGGCCAGCAAAAAGGACCAAAGTGAACAAAAAGCACACGGTGAAGCGAGCTGCCTGCTGCCTGAAAGCACATAAAACAGAAAAGTCCAAGGTAGTAAATTTGGTGAGGCTAACACTCATGAGACAACCTGAGTGCAGCTTGAGGAGGGTCATTATAAAGCCAGCCATGGGGAGCTTTTCAAACGGCTCCAAAGAGGAAAGGAGGACACGATCTTCGTCGTAAAATGGAAAAGAGCAACAAAATGGCCAAATCTCACTGAACAGCTCAGTTCTGTATGCAGGTTTTGAAGGGGAACAAAATAACAGATTTGTACCGGAGCTGTCAAAATTAATTGATTCATTGACAATTATTTTAATAATCGAGTAATTTTTGGAGCCATTTTTTATTTTTAAATTGCCCAAATACTCTGATTGCAGCATATCAACATCATATAATTGTTGACTGATTTCTGTAGTCCTTCTTCTCTGTTTCATCAAAATAAGACATTTTCAAACATCTGTTTTTATTTCGGAAAATAATGACCGAACCGCTAACATAGCAACCACCCCCCCCCCTTTTTTTTAAATCACTATACAAATACAAAATACCCACCAATCACTAGTTAATAAACAGTAATCAGGGGAAAAATGCTTTTGTAATACACTTTTATGCAAAATTAAACTGAATCTGATTAGTTGATTAATCGATAAAATAATCGATAGATTAATCGATTCTAAAAAATTCAATAGTGTCAGCACTAATTTGGACCATTTTTTGCACCATTTCCAAGTACGCGCATACCGAAAAATGCTGGCTAGCTGTGGATTTTCAGCAAATTGGGTTACTTTTACCAAAGGTTCGGTTACTTAGTTTGACCCAGCAAGTCAGGACGAAGATTCAATTTGGGCTGAAGAGCTGAAACTGGTCGCCATTTTATAGTTGAGGTCAATTTAATGTCGCATTCAATTAAATTCTCTGAGAAAATGTTGTTAATGAAATCAGTTTTATTTGTAAACACAGCTGTATTGATTACCCTGTAAACCATTTCTTGGTAGCTTTGGCTCATCAGTATGTTTGACTCCTTGCTGGATGGAAATCTTGACCCAACATGCATGAGTCAAATCCTCAATCCATTGCAGTGGGTATAAATAAGCCAGCATTGGCTCGCTCCCTTTTGGACCCAGCACCAAATTTGGGTTACTTTAACCCAGCAGTTTTAAGAATATAAAGGGCATTGATTGACCAACAGAAAATCCTCGCTTCGTTCCAACTTGAAGCACCAAAAATATAGACTCAAATGTTTTTCAGGAAGAAAACCCCCCACAACATTCTTAGAAAAGTCTCTGGATCAAGCTTGTGAGCAGAAAATCCCGGTTAATGGAAAATTGGGAAGAGAAGTCTGCTCTCTTGGACTACAAGTAGCTGGCCGGGTACACGAAAAGCTTATTAATAGCACTGTTAAAGACATTTCTTGTCACTTGGAAGCCTTTGCGTGCATCAAGAAGACCCTCAAGAAGCAAAAGGCAGCAAGCGATGACTTGATGGGCCAACTGCAAAGCCAAAGACGTCCTTTGTTGAAAGAAATGTTGCCTGTGATGATCATAACGGGCTGGAATCACTCCGCGTCCAACGATCTTTTCAGCATAAAAAAGCCACTTTTTCAAATGATGCAGCACCTTGAGGGTCTTAAAAATTAGACTTTGGTGACTCTTGCTCCAGTAAAACACATTCTTTCTATGTCAGCACCTACGCCTTGAGAAGAAAAAAAGATGCGAGAGGAACAGATTGAAAAGTGCATTCTGAAAAAGAACGTTTTCACGGCTTCACTTCAAAGGCTATTTCAATGTGAGCGCACGCTACTACTTTTGACGCCTCCGTTGATTGCAGAAGGCTGGGGGGGGTACAGAAGAAAAATCTGCTTTGAAGGTTGTGATTTTAAGCAGAAATGCTGTACATTCATTCTCTTCTCTTTATAATGCTGCCTCTCGGCCAGAGGAACAGAAATTGCTTCCTTCAGAGGATTTTGACTGTTCTTAAAAACTTCTAAGTGGTGTATTGTCAAGAGACGACTTCTGTTTTATGGCAGAATGTTGCATTCAGGGGACTGGAGGAAACAAAATGGCCTCCAAAACAAGACTTGACTAAAAGGCTTTCTGACCCAGCGTGACGCAGTTAATTAGATATCTACACTATTGCTGACGTTAGCATTAGGGATGAAACGATGACGGCAATGTCGTGATATTGCGATATGAAAACTGCCACAATTTCGTTGTCGTCATGTCACCATATTAAAAGCAGCACATCTGTTAAAAAAGTCAGGTTGATTTTCATTTGTGCAGTTCTAGCACCTTCTGGTGGCTAGTTTTTTTTAGTGCAGTTTAATTTTCACAAGGCATGTTTTGGCCCTTGTATGTTTAAAATTCACGCTAATGGTCAGATGACGTAAAATGCTTGTGAAGCAAGTCAATATGTGGAGGAACTCAATGTGTGCGTGCATTAGCAAGTAAGTGCCTCAATATTAACTCATTTGCTCCTGTATAGAAACGTTCTATATTAAATATTGCCATGGTCTCCAAAAAGTATTTATACTTTTTTTTATACGAGAGCATACAGAAGGCTTTGATGCCTCTGAACTGAAGAGAACGTTTGAAGCAATGGTAATTATTACAAAAACGGTCAACAGATGGCAGCAGAGTATAAGAGATCAACCAGGGCCATGTTGCAAAAAGCTCTTTCCCCCACAGTTTTAAACAGATTTGTGAATAATGATGAAACTGAGCTATATTCTAATAATAATTGCTGCAAAACGGAAACCTTCTTTTCCTTGATGAAAAAAAGAGACTTGAATCTTTCTTTTGGTAGGTTGCATGTTTTTATAGCAATAGAACACAGTATTCTGTGGGCCTTGCAAAATCAATCAAAAATCCAGTAAAACAGCTGGGAGCGAAGGGGGTTGCTTCAGTGAAAATGGCTGTGAGTGAATAAGTTAATAATCTGAATGCTTTAACCAATTTTATTTGGAATTTAATGTTTTGGGAGTTTTTATTATGTCATTGATAGTTAATAAGAATTGATGTTCCATAATTAATCAATATCGGTTGAAATGAAGTGAATCGAATCAGAAAAAATCCAATTCGATTCAAACTGAACACTTCAAACACAATCAAAATCGAATCTGCTGAGTATTTTATTCTGAAAAGTAACCAGAATTGTTTTATTTTGAAACTGCGTCAGTCTTCCTGTCCCGCTCGACATGTTCTGTGTTAGTTTGCCGTTTGACGGATGCCGACCGATGCGTCGTCCGGCAAAAATAGAAGGTTTATCCGTGCGGTGGGCTCCGGCACGCCGTAGCTGGTCCGCAGTCGAGCCGCAGCGCACACGCAGCCGGTGTAATTTGAACAAGCTGATAGAATGGAAACGAATCGGCTGCGCCATCGGAGAGGAGCGGAGACGCAACGCACACACATGCGGTGTCATCCCGGGGGGGGATATTGTAGGTTGTTTATATGCATTACTGTTATGTACAAAAGCACAATATTGTGTGTTATTTTTTAGTATGAGCTCTTTTTTAAATATATTTTTTTACAATATTTATATTGCCAAACTCCCCACAATATCGTGATAATTATCGTATCGTGATGTTTGGAAATCGTTACATTCCTAATTAGCATCATAACCCAACCACAAAGTTGAAATTGGTACCAATGAAGTTACTGTGATTCAGACGCCACGCGATTTGCTGTGAATTCAGGTGCACGCTGCACCCTTAAAGCTGCTGGGTCAAAAGTAACCGAAATTGGGTGAAATAGCTAACCCAGCACTGGCTTCAAAAGCGACAGAGCCAATGCTGGGTTAGCGCATTGGGTTGAGGATTTGACCCAGCATGTTGGGTCAAGATTCTGATCCAACAAGGGAGTACTCAAGAGTTAAAGATAATCATAAATAATACAAATTTCACGAGTGACATTCTCTCAGAGGAAGAAGCAACTTTCCGCTGTCACAGATCGCCATAGCGAGTCATTTGCATGATATGTTTGCCACAGTTTTTACACTGGATGTCCTTTCTGACACACACAACCCACCTTCTACCTGAGTGGGCCATGCAGGCAACACCAACCTTTTCTACAAATGTTACATTCAATTTATTTCAGTGCACAAAACTGTCCAAAAAAAAAGGCAACCTGCTTCAGATCTTCCGCCCGCCCAAACCTAAACTTCAACTGTCTGCAGCTACCCAGTGAGTGGGTTAGGAAAACAATCTAGCTTTTTTTTCTCTTTTTTTTTTTTACTGTGTAAGAATGATCAAGTTTGAGATTTGTTGAAAATGGCAGCGCAACCTATACAATAACATGCAAAGTACATGCAATCAGACAATCTCATGCAGACATAAATTATCTAATTTAAATAGATTAAGAAGTTTCCCCTCCGTGTCTTCCAAACATAAGCATAACCAACATACTGTACATACTACCCCCCAACACACGCACGCACGCACGCACGCACGCACGCACGCACGCACGCACTTTCTGAATAAAAGAGTTAAGCCTCCTAATCAGTCCCCCTGCATGCATCAATGAGAAGCATGCTAATTGCTGGTCATAAATAAGGAGCAATTAGGCTATACCTAGCAGGGGGTGGGGGGGGGGGGCTTCTAGTGCTGGTCAGTTGTTGTACGCATTCAAATACGTTTACATTGTGTTGAAAATGTGTGTTTTAAGACGGTTTAATTGTGTTTAAATAATGTGGAAAGGGTCAAACTAGATCAAAACTGATGATTTTGACACCATTGGTATAAACATGCAAACATGATCAGGACAGATAAAGGAGGAAGTCGTAGAAAACACAGATTACTTGCAGCGCAATAACCTTGTGTGTTATACATGAGCCCAACATCTCCAGGTTATTTGTTTCGATTTATCCTGTAATATGGCCCGATATGAGCTCAACACTGAGACGAGGTATTGGGTTATGCAGATGAGCCCAGTATTAATGCGCATTAATATCCCCTTCTCCCCAACCATACCTTGCGAGTACAGCTCACTTTTAATTAGATTGGATTTACATAACGATTTCCTATTAAGTGGTTCCCTTGTGACCGTCGCCGCTGATGGCTCCAACTGGTTCGCTCCGACTTTTTCCCTCTGCGCTACTTTGAAGACAGGTTTCGTGGGCGTAGGTGCTATGCAGGTTTAGCGTTAGCGTGCCAAACATGACTGACAGCGTCTGGTGTAACGACATAATCACTTTTGAGTTAACGGCTTGTATCGAATAATGAAATAATGGAGTCTTGGAAGACATTGTAAGCGAACTTGAGTATTTTTGATAACCGCTTTTTGTCATTTTCACATAAATTCACAAGAAAATTACGAATTTTAAAGGCTTTAAAAAAAATTTAAATGTTAAATTTCCCCCCAATTTTTTTTTTTGTATGTTAGGGTTTTCCTGAAATGTACTGTTCACATTAATTTAAAAGTATTTTCTTACATTTATGAAAGACCTGACTTATTGCGCTTTTAAACAATTCAGAATCTTTTAAATGTATATTTATAATTATTGAATTTGAATTATGAACATATTTTCGTCTCATCCTTGCTGACGATAATCTTTGTGTAACACTTAAGTGATTATATAACACGTGTTACTTTCATGAACTCATTTGCTCCCAAAAACATATAACAAACGTGCTATTTTAAATGTTTTAAGTGTCCCAAAGACATATTTATATGTTATTTTATTTTTTTCATGCTAGAGCATACAGAAGGCTTTGATACAGCCTCTGAACTACAGAGAACGGGTGAAGCAATGGCAGTAATTACAAAAATGGCCAGCAGGTGGCAGCAGAGTATAAGAGATCAACCAGGGCCATGTTGCAGAAAGCTCTTTCCCCCACAGTTTTAAACAGATTTGTAAATAATGATGAAACTGAGCTATATTCTAATAATAATTGCTACAAAACGGAAACCTTTTTGAGACTCTAATCTTTCTTTTGGTAGGTTCCATGTTTTTGTAGCAATCGAACACAATATTCTGTGGGCCTTGCAAAATCAATCAAAATCCAGTAAAATGACTGTGAATGAATAAATTAATAAACTAAAGGATTTAACCAGTTACTGCCTCCGCAAATTTGTATTTGGAATGTAGTTTGAGTTTTTATTATGTCATTGATAGTTAATAAGAATTGATGTTCCATAATTAATCAATATCGGTTGAAGTGAAGTGAATCGAATCAGAAAAAAATCAAATTTGATTCAAACTGAACTCTTGTGAATCAAAATCGAATCGATTGAAGAAATCAGAATTGATACCCAGCCCTACAAATTTTCCTGTCTGCATGATGCTAGCTGTACGCGTTAATGCTAATGCTAATATGGCAGGCCGGTCTCCGTCAAAGCTGAGCAAGAGTGCTGAATTTGGTGGTTTCATTCATAAATATTGTCATTGTGTTATATTCTTTAAATGGACTCTTTGGGCGATGATTCACCGGCCGACAGCTAGAGATGGCACATGAACGATTGGGCGCGCGGTCTCCAAATGGCCAGTAAATGGTGCAGATGTGCTTGCGCCTATGTCAAGACTCGGACGCTGCATTTAAGAATAATGAAAGGAGCTGCTTTGATTGAACATGATTCAAGTCCTCCCTCTTGCAGATCCTCCGGCCTAAGCTCATCTGTGAAATTACCAACATCGGGTCTAACCTGCCTATGTGCAGTTACGCTACGTGCCGTAATCTTTAAAAAAAAAAATTTTTTAGGATACAATACATTATATTTGGACAACAATGTTTTCAACTTTGTGTGGATGGGTGAGTTTGGTATGGAAGAACTTCAGAGCCCTGACTTTACCCCCATCAAACACATTTGGAATGAACTTGAATAGAGATTGAGAGTTTGGCCCAACTTTTTATTTTCTTCCATTTTTACTTGCCCCAGGTGCCTCAGTTCTATTTTCTGCCACCCAGAATATGTCTTTATTTTTCCATCATAATAGTAAACATATGATTTGTACCCTGTGGGAGCACATAAAGTAAAGCCTCCCTTTTTATATTTCTTGATACTGTGACACCGATTCTTGATGTGTTTTGCTCTCAACTGCTGCATATTGAAAAGAAGAACTACATTGATGATGTTCCCTCCTTTGCTGTTTACATGGAGAGCACACGAGGAGGAGACAAGTAATCCTTAAGATGACCTAAAAACAACTCCTTCAGGATATTCTTCATGTCTCTCGACAAACGCAGCTACACCATCAAATATTTACCAAAAACCTGAACCCCAACAACGGTTGTGTATTTGGGATATATATATATATAAAAAAAAGTTATTTGAAAGTGATCCAAAAGCATCTGCAGTACATCGGAGTATGCTCTCTCTCTTTCTCTCTCTGAATGGCGATACAGAGGCAAAGAAAAAAACTTCCTTTCTTTGGCTGGTGCCCTCAATTCAGATGAGTGATTATATGGGCCAGTATAGAGTCTTTCAGTGTGACGGATGCTCGCTGTAATTCTGTTCAATTCGGTGGAATCATGAGAACGTATTTGCATATGTATGATCGGGGTGGCACAATTACTAATCTTGCCAACACATGCATGGATTTACTTCACACCGGTGACTTAAGCCCTCAAACCCAATTTCACATCTTTCCTGCAATTAGGATGCCTTTTTGTCATGTTTTGCTATTTTGGAATTTGATTACTCAGCGTGTGTTGCCAACCGGATGACGGGAACTCCAACACGTTATCATTCACATAAATATGTAATACATTATGAAGTCAAAGCACTTTCGTAGGGAACACTTTTTTTTTCTCACTTGGAGTACAGCGTTCCCTCGCTATAACGCGGCTCACTTTTCGCGGCCTCACTGTGCAATTTAGTGCAATTTTGCATTATTTTCTTCTTCTTTTTTTTTTACAGTAATGTACCTATTTTATCAAATTTATAAAGATTTGAACATTGAGTATGTTAGTAAGTATAAGAGTAAGAGTAAGTATATATTTACTTTGGACTATCTTAATTCAATTGTGTGTTAACAATTGAAGTGATTAAAAATATTCAATTCATAATCTTAAATTGGTTCAACAATTCTCGTTTTAGAGTGTACTAGTGAGTTGTTTATCCGTACTAGTAAGACAATTTACTAGTAGAACCACTGTGGATAAGATAGAAGATGTTACTAGTAAGACAGAAGTGTGCACTAGTGTGCTTTTATATTACTACTAGTCACAGTAATACTTAGTAATATGTAGTTGTCATGGATGGATAGATAGATAGATAGATAGATAGATAGATAGATAGATAGATAGATAGATAGATAGATAGATAGATAGATAGATAGATAGATAGATAGATAGATAGATAGATAGATAGATAGATAGATAGATGTCTGACTTGATTTTTAATATAAAATTAATGTCCAAACAGCTTTCATTGTGCAGTGAGTACAATCCCACTTGCATTCCACAGGTTGGCCACTAGGGGGTAGAGGTCCTCTGTTGAGAGCAAAATGTGCTGCTGGGAGAATAAGCCAACACGCGCGCGCGCACACAGACACATCCACACACTCTGCTCTTAGAGAGAACCCAAACAAAGTGTCAGGGTGATCATGACAACAGTATCATTTAGAGAATGCATTAAGGGGACAAAATGAGATCTCTTTTAGCTAACATTTTGAGGTTACACCTTCAAGTAGCCGCCTTTGAATGTAGCTGTCCTCTATCCGTCACGTTCTTGACAGTGTAATAGCCTGGCTTGTTTCTGCTAGGCAATTATTGTGCTCCTAATTGGATTGTTGTGCAAAGCGCCGTCTCTGCTACTCCATTGTGTACACTGGCTTGGGATGGTGTGTGTGTGTGTGTGTGTGTGTGTGTGTGTGTGTGTGTGTGTGTGTGTGTGTGTGTGTGTGTGTGTTTGTGTGTGTGTGTGTGTGTGTGTGTGTGTGTGTGTGTGTGTGTGTGTGTGTGTGTGTGTGTGTGTGTGTGTGTGTGTGTGTGTGTGTGTGTGTGTGTGTGTGTGTGTGTGTGTGTGTGTGTGTGTGACTGGGGCAGCAATGACACATTAAATCAAGCAGTGCGCGTGGGTGACGGTGTCAGGGAGGTGCCCACCGGCTTGACACAGAGGGCTCATTTGCCTTTTCTGCAGGTGACACACACTCTCGTTCGTCACCCACTGAGCGTGCGTCACTGTTGTTGACGGACACTTTCAAGTCCTTCCTCCTCTGTCAGTATTTTGTCGGGAACTCTTGATAAGACGCCCGTGGGCTGTCACATGCAGGAAAGGCGCCAAATGAAGGTCACTGTCTGTATTGGGCTGGTGGGTGCATAGCGTGCCTGACCTCTGGAGAACACCTCAATCCTCTGCTGTGTGGGAGATGCACGCACGTAGAAGACGTACATACAGGCTGCCCTGAGGCCAAACGAGACAAGATAGCGGATGGAGGCTGAGGGTTAAGCTATGAAAGATGGGTAAAGTGATGGAGTAAAGGGAGGGGGTGTTTGGACAGAGCTTAGGTAGCACTCCTGGGAGAACGCTCGAAGTTGATGGATAGAGATGGAGTAAAGATAGGGAGCGGCAGAGAGAAGCGTTGATTGGCTCTGGGAAGATCATTTCATATGACATGATAAGGAGAAGGAAGCTGGTATGGACAGAAGACAACCGGGACTTGGTCTTATCGTCTTGGCTGGAGGGGCAATAGCAATATGAACGGGGACGAAACAGTAATGCGGGCATTCAAACAAAGAAAGTGCACCCAGTGATGTAATTAAATTCCTTATTATAGAATGATATTTATCATTGCTAAATCGTCAGACTTGTTAGTTCAGTCTGTAGTGTGGGAACAGGAAGTACGGTAGATCAGTGGTCCCCAAACCCCTGGCAAACCATGCCTGTAAAACCTATGGGTGACTTTTGAGTCACCCCTGAAAACCTGAAGTTTTCCTGGAAATTCAACAATATTAAAAAAATAATTGATATCTCAGCTCCTGAAGCAGATAGAAACATAATTCCAAAACATTTCAGAACTTACACCTGTGGTGTTTACACAAACATAAGTTTATTACTATAAACATTCAATATATTTTTAAAAAATCCAACAAACAACGGTGTCGCATCTACGGCTATATTTACCGTCAACACTGGAGCACAACTTGTAATAACTCAACAAAGCCATTGACATTTTTGACATCCTCATTGTCGATAAACATGTTTTTTTAACAATATGTCAATGTCAACTAGTTCTACTGATTCAAAGTACCCCCGCGCTGTCGTCAATTGCCAATTTATTTCAAACCAGAAAGTGTGTACGGGAAGTCGGGGGGAAAAAAAGGACCCAGACACCGACGGACTTCAATGTGACGTCACTCTACAATGGCGACCCTTTTGGAAACAGATCGTGAATTTTATAACACAATTTATTGGAGTATAAAACTAGATAGCTTTCTTCATTCAAATTGCGAGAAGGAAAGTTTGCTGGAGGTCAACATGAGTTTTGAGGACCAAAATATAAAACACTTTATCACTATACGGCGACCGCCATTTTGGTTGTTCACTTCGCCTCAAACGCTTTCAGGTCGGAACTGGGAAAAAACAACTCGCACTTCCGACCAAGAATTGGTCAAAACAAAACAAAATGATGTATCAGCTCTCCCAGCTTTAAGGGTAGAAGAGTGCTAGAGCTCACCCAGCTCTAGCACGGTAATGCACTCCCGGCTGTAATGGGTTAAACAGCATTTCCTAATCAATCAGGACAATTAGGATACTTTAGAACAGTTTGGACTATTTGAAATTGTTAAAATTTTTGGATTTTCCCATCGACTTAGACAGTTTGCATAGGGTATAAATAATTTTGGACGTGCCACTTTTTGTTTCAAATGTATATAAAAGCTGAGAAATAGTTTTTTTCCACAGTGATGCCTCTTGTACAACTTTCTACTATCTTTTGGGAGACAAGCAACTTTAAATCAAAATTTGCGGGCGTATGAATCATTTCTGGTTTGGCTGTACACATACACACGCACACACACGTTTGTTTTACTATCGTTGTGGGGCCATCTCATTGACATAATGCATTTCCTAACCCCTTCCCCAAACCCCAACCATCAAAAATGATTGCCTACCCCTATTCCTTACCCTAACCTCAACCATAACCCAATTCAAACCTAAACTCTAAAACCAAGTATTGACCCTCAAAATGAGGTCTAAACTTGTGGAGCCCAGCAAAATGGCCCCACATGGGCGGGTGGCACAACTCCACAACTCTGTAAAATCCCGAAATGTTGGCCCCACTATGTAACAAAAACAAGACCATACACACACACACACACACACACACACACACATTTGCTTTACTATCTTTGTGGGGCCATCTCATTGACATGCATGAATGCATTTCCTAACCTCGTCCCCTAACCCCAATCATCAAAAATGATTGCCTACCCCTATTCCTTACCCTAACCTCAACCATAACCCAATTCAAACCTAAATTCTAAAACCAAGCATTGACCCTCAAAATGAGGTGGAGCCCAGCAAAATGGCCCCACATGGGCGGGTGGCACAACTCCACAACTCTGTAAAATCCCGAAATGTTGGCCCCACTATGTCACAAAAACAAGACCACACACACACACAAGACGAACAAGAAATGATAGCGAGTATCTACAGCAGTTTCCTACATGATGTGATGTTGTGTCTGTGGGAGCACAAATGAGTTTTTGCCGTTTTTTTGCAGTTTTCTGTCATGCGCTTACTCCCATCGCTCTCATTGAAAGCTGCATTTAAAAAGCCATTCAAGTCATCATGTGTTGCATTGTCACTGACAGGTGTTGCCCGGGAAAAGCACTTAGTCATGTGCCACATTTCCAATCTTCCCGTCAACATTTTTCTTTCATTCTGGCAGTTGCATTGGTGGCATGTCTCAAGATGGACACTATTGTTGAACAAGTCCCTGCTCACTCCGCTCGGTGTGTTCAGTGCCAAGTTAAGTTGATATGTCCTGTTTTTTAATTTATGCTGCTTTTTTCCCCAAAATGCTAAATAGAACACATAATTAGCACTAATGTGGCATAATCCCCCCCCCCCAGTGTAAATGGAAATGCATTATGAAATAACTTCAAAGTTACATATAAGAACAAAGCATACGGCACAAGCTAATTAACTTATAACCCCGAACAAATTGCTTTCCGTCTGCTCCAGATCCGCCAGATTAAAATACTGCTTTTGTTTAAATTTAATGGCGATGGAGGTAGACCACACATTCCCTCGTCCCCCCCAACGATGAGCCTTATCAATCCAAGCACACACGGCCCATTAGACGCGAGGACTTAGTAGGTGATTAATTGATTTTTAATTGGCTAAAGCAGCATGGTGGCCAACGGACCCGCGTTATGCCCTGCCGCTACGCAAAAACATGCAGGCCGACTGTAACGTTGTTAAGAGAGCGGTGCCAATGCCATGCTCCTCACGCCATGTGGCGGGCAGGCGGGGAGGAGGATAATCATCAGGACCATGCTCAGGCTTCTGCGCCCTGCCTCGTTGCCCTCTCAAGGGCTTAGCCAGAGTCAGAAGCCCATTTCATCCTCCGGCTGTGCTCTGATAGAGCAGCCTATTAAACCAGTCTTTATCATACCAAGGCTTGATATACACTCAAATAGCCTGCAAAGACTATCATAGATGCTGTTGGTTTTATTTCCCCTTTTTTTTTTTGGGAATCATTTTTTTTAATATGCAGCCTTGAGGGCTGCTCACACACTACTGCCGTTCTAACATTGTTATCCAAATATCACATGCAAATGCACAAGGGAATTGTGCACAAAATGGGCATATGCGGGGGAACAATACGACCGTGTGATTTGGCACAAAATGCAATCACTGCAAGGAGACGCCCGCTTTGGTAAACATGGCTGTCACACGCGGCAGTGAGAAATATGATTGGTCAAAGGGCGCGGGATGCAATATGCAGCATGCAGAAAATGGCTGAGGTGCACTTTACAATGGCGAGTTCATTAGCATTTAGTAGCAGAAGTGACAATGTCAAAAGGTGCTCAAAAAACAATGCTTGAAATAGAAATACTGCAAGTCATGTTGAAGGACGTCAGGTTAATCATTTGGTCTTTTTTTCTATTTAGTGTGTCTGTTTAGTCGGGATGGAATGAAAACCGATTTGAGTGGTAAAATCCGGTTTCATTAATGAAATGCGAGTGCACCCAATCGAATCCCAGGTATTAAGATACATATCGAAGCGGAGATGCACACCCCTAATATATATATATGTGTGTGTGTGTGTGTGTGTGTGTGTGTGTGTGTGTGTGTGTGTGTGTGTGTGTGTGTGTGTGTGTGTGTGTGTGTGTGTGTGTGTGTGTGTGTGTGTGTGTGTCCGTAAGATGTCAGAACATTGGCAATACAATTGATTATCATATATAGAGTTTTTATTTCATTTCGGCTTTTGAGTGGCAGATAGAGTGGAAGAAACCTTTTATCATTGTGGAACTTGTTGTCCATTAGTTTTATGACCTAATTGTGTGCGTTTTCACACACAATTGAAAATATTAAAAAACCCAATAAAGAGCATGACATTGCCGATAAAGTGGTGGCCTGAGACTTTTGCACAGTCAGTAAATTGTATGTAAACTGCAAAGTGTTAATCATGAATACAGTCTGAACAATAATTACTGTTATGTTGAGCTGAGCGAGGCTACAGTTGTGGAGGTGATGTCTCTCAGCATTAGTTCGCGGTGAAATTGTGCAAATGAGGAAGGATTTCAGCGAAGGCTCAAACTAAAAAGTGGTTGAAAGTAAATCACGGCGGTCAATAATCCTGACCTAATGCGGTGAGTAAAGCCATCTGTGGCCTCTCATGCACAATGAGTTCACTCTCAAGCTTGTGGGAGACAAGTGAGACATAAATTCTCCTTTTTGGGATTATTATGCTCTATGTTCTTATTTTTATCAAACAGAGGTCACAAGATCAATTCTGCTTATGATGGCAAAGCTGTCTTTGAATTAATCACTCGCACACATTTGCAAGTTTAATTCAGTCTCCCGAAATCCCGACTGCACACCAGAGTGCTGATTGTCTCGACGCACTCAGTGAAAAAGCAGTGATTTTGAGCGTTCCTAATGGCTTATTGTCTAAATTTGTCAAGTGTTAAGAGTTGTTTTGTTGCTGTCTGGTGCACTAATTAGCTAAGTGCATTGTCTCCTCAAAGGCCATAACGGTGTCTCGGCTATTTTTACACAATTAATCTGCTGTCACAACAGTGGTGGCTAATAAAGAAAATCACAAATGTCTGAAAGATATATATATATATACTGTATGTTTAGCAAAAGAGTTCTATAGCTAAAATCACAGATTAAAAAGTGATATTTCTGCTCTCACATAAACAAGGTGAGCCACATTCCCCATGCTGAGAAGCACCGCTAAGTAGCAAATTGAAGCTAGTTGTTTGCAAAATGAAAAGCCCAAAGACGTAAATGGATTAGAAGCCATTCAAAGACAGAGTGAAAACAAATGGGGCCATTCTTTATGTAATCTGATATTGACTTAAATAAATTGCACTGCCATTGTCAGAGAAAAGGGAATGGAACAGCTACTCCAAATTCAATAAAAAAAATAAAAATAAATCTTTTGTGGCATGAAAAATATATTTTCAAAGAAATTAGAGTTTTGTCAGTGATTCCAAGAGGCAACCTCCTAAATATAGAATCAGTTCAACTGAGTTGACAGGTTTTTTTCTGCACAAATTTGTGCAAGTAGGCACCATCAACTACTTTGTGAAGTCGCATTGTCAAGCAAAGCTCCACATGAATATGCAAGAGCTGACACCTTGCTGCATGAGACGCTCGATTACAGCAAGGCGCTCGGCCTCCGATCTGCGAGTGCAGATATTGGCACTGACAGCTGGATGCCGATGTCGACTGCCGAGCTTCCTGGAGTCGCAAGCATTTAGCAGATGCTCCATCCCGGAAGCTTCAACGGCATCAATAATCAAATATCACATCAGGGTGCAAGAATTATTTTAACGAGCTGCTGTTCTGGTCTTTCTGAGTAAATACATTCATGCACAGAACTTTCTAACAATCTTTCAAAGGAACTCCTAATGAACCCTCACAACAAAACGAATGAACTCAAGTCATTAAACGTGAATACATTAACAAAAACACTGTTCATTGTTGCAACACGGCTCAACAGCGTCTTTCTTTACAATGGAAATACTGGAATAATCCATCAGCACACTCCTTTGGGTAATCAAACAGCCATGTCATACCTAAATATAGACAATGACCTTAAAAATGATGGGTTGCTGGGAGATGCTCTCAAAAAACAGTTGGGTCAAAAAAATACGGGTGCCAAACAAACGTTTTGGGATATTCATAAAATAAAAAAATAAAAAAAGGTCAAAATGAAAAACCCACAAAACAATCCCAAAATTGGGTTAACAACCCCCAACATTGTTTATTTTTATTTTATTATTATTATTATTATTATTATTATTATTATTATTTTAACAAAATCCCCCAAATTACATTTTAGAACATAAGCGTTGTTAATTTTAAAGATGGTACAATACAAGAAAAATTAATAAATAAATACAAGACTTTTCACATGAAAACAGGTCAACCAAATTGGATATCACACAAATGAAGCATCATAGGAGAAAAAAGAGATTCGACAATTTACTGCTTTTCTTATTGTTGATTAATTTTATAGCTTTGAAAATGGATTTCAATTCCAAAAGGAAACACACAAATCTGGGGTAGGACTTGGAATTTTTTTGTTTGTGAACAAAATAAAATATTCAAAATTGTTGTCTTCTGAATTACTATAATAGCAAACTACATCTTTTAGATTTAGATTCTAAGGGGTTTAGAGGCTTTAAAGAAAAAAAGCCACTAAATCACGGCAAAATTCTTTAGTGATCACACAGTCAAGAAATAAGTGAGAAACTGTTTCAACTTTCTTTCTTTTTTTCAGAACAAAGGTTGCTAATATTGGCAAATTTGGATATCAAATAATTTGTAGTGTATATATTATGCAAAATATTAAGATGTATATACTTTGGCTTCATTAGTAATACTAATACAATATTTTTAAGGTAAAAGCCGCACCCTTTTTCAATTTATATCTGTCATTTTAGAAAAACTTTCCTCTTGGCACAATTTTGTTCTTTTTTTTGGTAGAATCTGGCGTATATGTTTATTATTACATATTACAATTTTGAGATGCTGTCATTCATGATGTTATATCCGCAACGTGACTTCCAATTTGGTTGTCTTCCGGTTTGATCGCGTCGGCATCAGAGAAGCAATGCCGTAAGTTTTATAATATCATTTTAGAGACGTTTGAAATCCTTAATTGTATACATTTGGTGAAATGTATTGAAGTGATTGATTAGCGCCCTATGCTGGCTATTCGATGACAATTTTCTTTAAATAGTGATTTGCTTAGTAGCAGATTGTTTACTACTTTTTGTACATATTATAAAGTTGATTATGTTTCTCAAGTAAGTGATTATTTTGTATTGTTATTTTCCATTTTCACCGGCATGTCCGAAGAATTGTGTAAGTAAATGTTCAACTTCAACTTACATCAACTTTGTCTTCATTGGCTCTGGTTTACGTTGGTGTTAAGTCACTGTTAAAGAACACACTGCATGAGAACACGCTAGGTTGGTTTGTTGGTTATTCACTTGACCCAACTTTTTCTGTTAAAAGAATAACCCAAAAGGCTGTGACTGCCCATTTTTGACCCATATTGGGTTATTTATTCACTAAAAAGTTTTCAGAGTTTGAGTAGATGACTTTTACCCAGGGTTGGGTTATTTATTTTAACCCAGCAGATTGTGTTTGGGTCGGCTAAAGCAGTGGTCCTCGGGGACCCCTATCCAGCCTATTTTCCATGTCTCCCTCAGGAAACACAGGTGAGGATTGTTATCAGGCTTTTCCAGAGCTTGCTGATTAGCTGATCATTTGAATCACTGTGGTCCCCGAGGACCGGGGTTGAGAATCCCTGGGCTGAAGGTAGGGCTGGGCGATATATCGATATAAAAATTATATTGATATATTTTTAAACGGGATATGGAATTAGACTATTTCGTCTATATCGATATAGTTCAAACTTGCGCTCTGATCCTTGCTCTGCAGCGCTTCTGCTGTGCTCCGTCCGAGTCTCACTCCCCTCCTCTTGCACGGGGGGGGGTCACTTAGTACTTGTGAAGCACTTGTCTCTCCTCTCCGCCAACACGCAAAGCACGGCGGAAGAATTAATTTGTTAAAAAAAATAATAAGAAGAAGAAATCACAATATGTAGGGAGGGAGCGAGCAACAGCGAGTGTGCCAGCGAGCAGCCTGACAACAAGGAGTTGGTGAGCATGAATGTGGCTAGCAACCAGCTAGCAAGAACTCACTACACTAAGAGGAGTACGATAGACAAGTTCTAGGGAGGGGTGGAAGCAATACAAATACTTTTCACCGTCCAAACAGTGCCACAAACTTAAGTATAAAGTGTGTGAAGCTGTGCGCTACAAGAATCTTTGGTTTGTCATATTTTGTTCTTTTGTAATGATCCTTATTTGCATCTGTGAATTTGTCAGAAAGGGGAAGAAAGTAGTCGTTTTATTTCAGTAAACCATTTATATTCAAGTTTTCCAGTGCTACCCACACTGGAGTATGGAAGGTGCAAATGTTTGGTGGTGGTCGGAGGGGCCATAGGCGTACACTGGCAGCCACGCTTCCGTCAGCCGGCCCCAGGGCAGCTGTGGTTACTTAAGTAGCTTACTGCCACCACAGCGTGAATGTGTGAGCGCATGAATAATGCAACCGCTGTGAAGCGTGTTTGAGTGTCCAAAAAAGCGCTATATAAATCGAATGCATTATTATTATTATTATTTTCTCGTGAATAGAGCTCAGAAAAAGATTGGCTGATTATAGTTTATAGGCAATTTTTATTTAAGATATATTTTTATTTAACTGTGGCCCTTGCAGAGATTTAGTTTGAAAATGGTTATGCAGCGTTTATATTTACATTTTATTATTTGAACAACTGAGCATTTTCATGAAGCAGGTGAAGAAACACGTTTATTATTTATTCATTTGATTTAGCCACTATTCAGTGGAATATTCGGTTTCAATGAAACTACTTGTGTCATGTCATATTTGGCTTTGACTGAAAAATTTCATGCGGGGGGGAAAAATAACAAATATATATATATATATATATATATATATATATATATATATATATATATATATATATATATATATTATAAAAATAATAATAATAATTAAAAAAAATATATATATATATATATATTGACACCATATGAATTATTGGGAAACTTTCATCAGAACCTTCAATCACATTGTATATAATTGACCCAAAAACTCAATGAATTATTTGTGATTGGTTCACCGCTGTAGGCAAAAACCTCTCATAAAAGCTTTTATCTCATCATTACTCGGCAGAAATGTTTATATTTAGATTATGCACAGTTCATCTCACTTGTGCTTGGAAAAACAAAACAATGTAGCCAAAGCTATTAAAACAACAGGGTTACATTTTTTCGTGAATGTGAAGAAGGCAATTATGTTGTTGTCATTATTGTAAATGTCTCACGGGGGCATTCAACCAAATGTGGGAATGAACGAGGCGGTTTTAAACTCGGGTATCTTAAACATACAGAGCCATACTTGCAGGATTTGCAAGTCTGAAACCGTTTTGGCAAGGATGAGCGCTGCCATTAAAATGGATTGGCGTTGCCGTGTGTGTGGCCTATTTTACAGGCGATGCTGAGCGACTCCTCCGACGTGCAGGTCCTGCATTTGCCTTTTAAGAGGCCCTTATCGCTGTCACACTGTCTTTGTGAGTGCATGCAGATAGACTGTAGTGCGAGTCAGATGTGACAGCTGCTGATAAAAACACACGCACACACAAAGCGACATCCTCCATGAAAGTGTCAAGAATGAAATGCTCCGAAAGCGCTCTGCATCTCGGGGTATATTTCTGTCATGAAAACATAACAAATAGAGTATCACTTTTTACGTGTATATATATATACATTCGAAAATGCCCAAAAAGTCTTTCGTCACAACAACACTGCATAATTGATATTTAAAAAAAATATATATATAGAAATTAGTGCTGTCACTATAACAATATTTTTTTTAATTATTATTCAATCGATTAATTGACTTATCTGATTTATTTTATTTTTGTATTTAAGTGTAATGTATTACAAACGCAATTTTTTTTCCCATGGTTGCTGTTTATTAACCAGTGATTGGTGTTTATTTTGTACTCCGTATTCATATAGTGATTAAAAAACGGGGGATTGATGTTACCGGTGTGGCCATTGTTTTCCAAAGTAACAACAGATGTTTGCAAATGTCAAACACAGAAGATAATCAGTCTTCTTTCACGAAGGACTCCAGAAGTCAGTGAACAATTGCTGTTGATGTGCTGAAATCAGAGGATTTGGACCATTTTAAATTGAAAAATGTCTCCAAATGATTAATCGATTATAAAAATAGCTGTAGATTAATTTGATAATTGATTACTTGTCAATTAATCAATTAATTTTGACAGCTCTCTAAGAGAGATAAAAGGGAGATTTGACACAGACGTATAATTGGAAAGACTCTCAGGGTGGAGGTTGGGTCTTTTTAGCAAAGGTTAAAAAAGTAACATTAGAGAGGCAGCGTTTATATTCATTCAGCAGCGGTGCGGCACCGCTTCTTAATTCAACCCGCCGCTCCTTCGAGCAAGAAATAATTTTTTTGTGTGTGCGCTGAGTTCCGAAGACGTTTTCCTGTTAGACAAGCCTCTGGGCAAATTTTGCGGTACCAACGCAAGTTTCTGATTGGTGGGCGGGTTTCACGCTCGTTCCTGGTTGGCTGCGTATGACCTGTGACCTAGCAGTGCACATGCAGGGAGATGAGGCTGTATGTACTCAAATGTGGAGAATAAACGAGAAAGTGAATACAAAGAGAAATAAAATAAAACACCGGACAGCAGTGTGACCTCCTGTCACCTGCAGTTCATTTCGTCTACCCCGTTTGCGGAGGCGACCCGTACTCCGGCCTCGAGTCCGAGCAGGAACGGATAACAAAATGCTGCCGGTGTTGTGCCAAAGTAGTTACCCCCGAAAAAAACACAGACATCATTGCTAAAAAGCTGCAGGCAACGAGACTGATGAGGGGGATGTATATGTAGAGACCCCCGTCCTTTAGCTGACAGCGGATGGTTACGTTTAAGGTAGCACAGGTTGTTTGAGCAATAATCGTAACTACATGCATTAAAGTAAAGCATTTAATAAATGTTTGTGTATCACATTCAGAATATTTCTTCATGTCAAACTATTGGGGCCTTTTTTTTTTTTCATTTTGAAGTAATTAACTAATTAGAAAAAGAGGAGGATGAATGTGTGCAGTGGATCAAAAAATGTTGAGGACGTTTTCATAACATTAAATGTCAAAAGAATTAACACGCAACTGGTGCTCTTTAAATCTGGCGGGCAAAAAATGTTGATAAAAAAGCCTTTTTAATAAAGCGATTAATCGTGATTAATCAAAATTCTAAAATGTGATTAATTTGACAAAAAATGTAATCGTTTGACAGCTCTAATTAATTGATACGTGTCGAGTGATCAGCAAGATGAAGACGACAAATTCTGATTAAACCAGTGTACAGGGAGTCCTTGAGTTACGATATACGCGACCTACGGTGTTTCGACTTTACGGCGCCCGTGTCTCGTCCGTACCACCTTTTTTTATTAATTTCCCACAGTAATTACGGCATTTTTAATTTATTTTAAATTGTGTTGTTCATCTAACAGGTCGGCTCGCCATCAGGCGCGTCACATTTCCGTGTTTAAGTTTGAATTAGCTCCGCTCTGCCGTCCGTCAGCAATGAATGTCCGTGCTGAAACATGAAATATTGGTTCCGACATCTTCCGGGTGGCGCAAATATGTTTTTTTTTTAATTACTGTACAAAGCATTTTGATGTAAATATCGACTTAAACGGTGAAATCCAAATTAAGTCGAAATTCGGATTGCATCGTCAGCGTAGGAATGGAACTCGTCTGTAACTTGAGGACTCTCTGTATGTATTATTCGATTTAAGGATCAAATCGTTCAGCTCCTTGATAGAAAACAGCAAGTTCTGCAAAACAAAAAAACACAGAAACAAGAACAGGCAGCGTTGAGAGGAGGTCAAATTTCACCCGAAAGCCAAATATCGGTGACTTTTTGTGAATATCCTTCATTTTAGAGCATTGACGCGAGTTGCGTTTCTGCTAGCATTATATTCTTTTTAGGATTAATGTTGAAAAGAAGACACCAAAATGAGGTTATTTACTTTCCACATCCACTTCTGAAAAAAAGTCTCTGCCATCTATCTTAAGAGGATAAGAGAAGATTGTGGAGGTTAACTGATTGTTGATTGACAGGATGCGGACGCCGAGGACGGCAGTCTTTCAAAGAGAGGAAGGCGCGGGTGACGGTTGGCGGCGGCAGAAGAAAGGCAACTTAAGAGGAAGAGACAGGCTGCTGGTTCCAGCACAGTGCATGCTGTAGCTTCCCATCAACTCTGAGCTGGATGAGACTACGGAATGTATTAATACCTGTTGAAAATATCCCAGCGCCTGATGGACTCCCACAGGAGATGTGAAGGGCCATACCTCCATATCAGCTTCTCATCTAATTTGACAAATGGATGGCTATTATACCATTTTCTATGATAGGCGAGCTCGGCACCGGGGTGGCGGGGCGCTGCCACTTTAGATTTAGAAATAAAAGCTCCCCTTCTAAAGTCCTCCACCTTGTCTGTACCACTTTCTGCACATCTGCCTGGATTGCTGCGCTATCTTCACAACGTCTTCTGATTGAATTCCAGCGAAAAGCATTTTCAATGCATCCTCATCAAGCTGAGAAGCACTTTATCCTTCCAAGATGGTGTTTGGGCGTTTGAATTGACATCGTGCAAAACACATATCTCCTCTAGAGTACAGTAAAAAATAAAATCACTTCTTTGTTGCCTAGGGCTACTGAACAACTAAATCGAATTCAAATCAACATCACAATGTGGTAGAATGCAATTTATAAATTGCAGATGCTGAAATTTGGAAAAACAAAACAAAAGGCTGATTCATTTTGCTCAGTCGACCAAACATAGGATTTGTGTTTATGTCTAATTCATTTGTTGGAATTTTATGAACTTATTGTAGTGGATGCTTAAAAGACTGCAGGTCAAAGTGTTTAGTAAGTCAACAACTTGAATTGAAGTAGATAATAAACTGGCTTTATTTTAGCTTAAGCCTTACTTGCAAGACTAAAACATGCACATATAAATTAATTTGTTGCTTGTGTGTGTTTTTGGGAGGGGTGTTTTTTATAAAATATTTGTATATTTAGTCACAATTTTGAGAGGAGGGGGTGTCACAATTAGATTATTTTTGTTTATATTTATGTTCTGGCACGCTGTATCTCACAGAAGTTAGCACACCCCTCATATTTGTGTAGCTATTTTACTGTATCTTTTCTGTAGTCAGGTTTCCATCCAAATGTTTTGAAATTTTTAAGCACATTTTGTGAAAACGTTTCCAACCGTTCTTTTTTTGCGAATATTGAGAGAGGACTCCGCCGCTGTAGGTGGCAGTATACACCATAGAGATGTGATTTAAAAGAAGAACAGGACGAGACTGCGCCGTGCGATGACGTCGTATGAGTTTGCTTTTGTAATTTTTGATAAATCGTAGCATTTCTTTGCTGGTTTCCATCTAAAATTGCATTAATATTCGCTTCTTTAATTAATTCCAAAAATATTTCAGTTTCGTTGTCCCCCCCCAAACATACCTTACTATATCATCCGCCATTGCTTTCACACGGAAGCAAAGCCGGCTTCGTTCCTCCTCGTTTTGAAATCTTTCCACTCTGGAGCTCGGTTCCAAAAGTGATCGGTTTCAAGCTCCGAAATGGCGCCGCCGTGTGGATGAACTGCCCAAATGGTAAGAAACTTGTGCGGATACATTGAAACGGGCTTTTGTGTGGACGGGCCTCATACTCGTCAATGAAAGTTCAGTATAGCACCTTATGGAAAAATGAACTCTATCAGGATTTGAGAAAAAACAAATTGTTGCGCTACATAAACTTGGTCAAAACTATAATAAGAATACCAACACGCAAAGACCATACAGCAGTTCAACAGGAGAGGGAAAATATCTGAGTGCACTCACTTTTGTTGCGAGGGATACAGTGAATGTTAAATATCATTTTTTTCAGTGTTGTTTCATGAAAATATATACTTTAATGAAATCTATTTAAACAAATGTAAGGTGTGTACTGTATCCTTTGCACCACAATCGTTGTGAATGACCCTAAAGAGAAATCGATTTCAGAATTGCATGAAAGACAAAGCACGTCCAAGTGTCTAACAATTACTCTCTGGAAATACCCATTGACATCTGAGCACAACTATATTCTATTTACATCCTCAGTTGCATTACACATTTCCCCTCCAGCTGATGTTGACTATTAGGAGCATATAAATGTATCTGCTATCTCCGGCGCGACAAATTGTCAGTTAAGGAGTGTGTATTTGCAAATATGGCACACGTTTGACATGATCTCACTGTAAAGAGCAAGAAGGAAGCAAATTAATTCTTTGGAGTCAATAGTGAGAGATATAGGGAGAATGATGTCATTAGCATATATGTTAGGCAGTCTCAACATGCAGAGGGACAGATATGCGAAGACAAATTTCTTCCTATAATAATAAGAAAAGGTCATGAAGAATAATAAGACAAGCTTGTCAGGAAGCTTCCAGAAATTGCAATACAGAAGAACCACCTGCAACAGAAGCAATCATCGCTCAAACGCTGATCATTCACACACATTTTAGCATTTTGCATTATTCAACGAGAAATAAATCGTGTTCAGTACATTGTATGTTCTTTTGTCTCACAAAGCCCAGTTTCAACATTCTTGACTAAAGTGTTGGGTAATGATGAAAGCGTCGTAAAAAGTGCCGGAAACATGAAAGCCAGGCTCGTCTTCTAGAGGCGATTAATCAGTGATGAGCCTGCTGGCTTGAGTTCCACTTGAGGCTTTCTCAAAGATCTGGCTCGCCGCTGTCATTCTGGAGAATCTTAAGTTTGGCTGCGGATTTGGAATGTGACACTTCTCGTCAAAGGTTAAAAAGTTTCAGATCATAGACAATGAAAATGCTTTAGTAATACACTTTAATGCTAAATTTTAATGAATCCGAT
Organism: Leptonotus elevatus; assembly: GCF_054856555.1. Classification (NCBI taxonomy): domain Eukaryota; kingdom Metazoa; phylum Chordata; class Actinopteri; order Syngnathiformes; family Syngnathidae; genus Leptonotus; species Leptonotus elevatus. The sequence continues at coordinate 15,835,021 of NC_141255.1, read as the reverse complement.
GGGTCGATTAATTGAAAGATCAATAGATTAATCAATTCTAAAAAAAAAATCGATAGTGACAATTGGTGAAGATGTTCTTCTGAGATTGCAGCACAGGTGAGCCCTCAGCCCAGTGCTTTCCCCCCACATGTTCACACCCCATATGTTGACCCAGGACCATCCGAGCAACTTCCCTTCAAAAAAACAAAACACAACCTACTTTGACCCTCAAAGATGTTAATCCATCTGACATGCAAAATGTTGTTATTGAGCATATAGCTAAACATGAAGACTCTGCAGCACTAGCACATGTTTTATTGAGACTCAGTCCCTTTTCTGAACGCAGCCCCTGTCCGAACAATGAAGTGGATTATGAAACATGGCGCTCTAATACAGATTTCTTGCTGGAAGACATACATCATTCAGATGAATACAAATCAAGAAAAAAATATATATACAGCCTCTTGTCACCTGCTGTTGACATAGTCATTTGACACCAAATTCATCACCATCAATGTATTTGGCCATTCTAGATTCAGCATATGGTACAGTCAAAGATGGAGATGACCTCTATGCCACATTTTTGAACACACTACAAAACCAAGGCGAGAAGTCCTCAGCCTCTCTTCAGAGATTACAAGTGATGTTGAACACCACCCTCAGGAAAGGCGGTGTAAAAGCAAGTGACATGGACAGCCAGCTCCTGAAGCAATTTTGCGGAGGCTGTTGGAATAACACCCTTATATCTGAGCTGGAAAAAAAAACAGTCCACCTACCTTTGCAGAGCTTCTTTTGCTGCTTCGCACTCAAGAAGACAAACGTGACTCCAAGTATTTTTGTGCTTCAAAACAGAAAGTGTCTTCACACTTCCAGGGTGCTTGTGTCCAGTGAGTGGAAGAATGTATAGCATCAGATCAAACAGACAATGAACCAAAATCTGAAATACAAGACCTCAAAAGTCAAATAGCTGCAGTCCCAGCTTCTACCAATCACACAAAAAGGCAAGAAAGCTCGCTCGAAGAAACCATTTTCCCAAAAAGCTGCTGTCAAGCCCTCAGCTGAGAATGATAGCACACAACAAACAAAGCCAGCCAACAGTCGCGATGCAAGCAACCGTAATGAAACAAATCAAAACACTGGTGTTGTTTCTGATGTGGTGAAGATGACACATAAGGCCACAATGTGAAGCTGACCCTAATCCTTCTCTTGTTGCTTCAAAAAGGAAACTGCTCACTGAGAAACAGCTGGAATGGGAAGCGAAAAAGGCCTCCTCATCATCTGATCCTTTAAACTAGTACCAGTCACCACTGAGGGAAAAATGGCGGCTGAGATCTGCCCGCTTGGGTTCTTTGAATTTAACAGGATGCCACAACGGGTAACCAATGCCCCTAGTACATTCCAAAGAATTATTGAACGCTGCATGGGAGAGCTAAACCTTAAGCTTACGCTTGTTTTTATTTATGATCTGATCGTTTTCTCCTCGACACTGGAGCAACATGAAGAACGACTCCTGAATGTGCTCAACAGACTGTAAGAATACGGCCTGAAGTTGTCCCCAGACAAATGTAGGTTAAATACTTAGGCCATGTTGTTTCCGAAAAAGGAATCCATACAGACCCTGACAAGATTGCTGCGTTGTTGTCACCGGCAGTAACCCATTGAATAACATCCTCACCTCCGCTAAGCTTGATGCTACAAGCTACCGGTGGCTAGCTGCTTTGTCAACATTTGACTTTCAATTGCAATACAGAGCAGGGAAGCAAAACCAGGATGCGGATGGACTGTCCAGGCGGCCACACAATACTCTGACGAACGACTACACATCACAGAAGGAGATAGAAAGAATACAGCAGTTTGCACAAAGACACCTGTCCGAGTCCGACCAGTCAAATTTGATGGTTCTGAGCACAGTCAAAGCCATCTGCGAGAAATACTTGGTCCATTACCTGTTTGACGGCGAACCGTCAGAGACATTTCCCGACACCACCCTCATCATGTCACTTGCTCACCATCCAAAGGCAATACCAACCATTTTTTAAGAAGAAGACCATCTTGAAGGTTCCTCTGTCATCCTCCACCTCACAGCTGCACAACTGATGGAAAAGCAAAGAGCTCAACCATGCATCTGGGAAGTAATAACCCAGATGGGAACCTGTGAAAAAAAACACCTTCTTTGAGGAAGGAACTCCCTAATCTCTGCCTAATATTAAGAGAATGGAATCGGCTGGAATTCCTGGATAATGTACTGTACAGAAAGCGTCAGGAATGTGCAAAGCTGTCCTAGCAACTTGTACTGCCACAGGAACTCAGACCCATGGTCCTGCATGATGGCATTGGCCATATGGGAGTGGAGCGGACTATGGACGTAGTCACAGCACAGTTCTATTGGCCCAAAATGTCAGTCGATGTCAGAACCTGCAAACGCTGCATACGCCGTAAGTTCTTAGCTGAGAAAGGTGTATGCATGGACTTTCTCACAGTTGAACCAGACTCGAGCAACACAAAGGACATTCTGGTAATCACTGACCATTTCACAAAGTATGCAATGGCCATCCCAACCCCGAACCAAGAAGCTTGGACAGTAGCTAAGTGCTTGTAGGATCATTTCATTGCACATTATGGCATCCCAGAGAGGCTACCTAGTGACCAAGGTCCCGACTTTGAATCCAGAACAATAAAAGAGCTATGTGAAGTGATTGGTACTCAGAAGATAAACACCACTCCTTATCATCCAAGAGGGAACGTTTCCACAGGACTCTACTCAACATGTTGGGGACCCTTTAGAATCACAAAAAAAGTCAATACCGTGATTATGTCAAGCCATTAGTACATGCCTACAACTGTAAACCTAAACCTAAAAATGAAGTAACTGGTTACGCCCCGTACTAGTTGATGTTTGGGCGATGGCCCAGGCTACCAGTTCACCACCAACCAGGATCACATTCGCAGTACGTCCAGAACCTGAAATCCCATTCGGAAGCAAGTTACCAAGTTGCTGCAGAAAATGCAAAGAAAGTAGCAGATCGCAACAAAGCACACTTTGATAAGCATGTGGTTGACTCAACCTTGAGAGAAGGTGACAGGATCTTGGTCAGGAATGTCCGTCTTAGAGGCAAGCATAAGTTGGCTTATCAATGGGAGTCAGACGTATATGTTGTCATGAAAAAGTGTGGGGATATTCCGGTGTGCATTGTGAAACCTGCAACTGGAGAAGGTCCGCAAACAACCCTTCATCGTGACCTTCTGCTACCATGTGGTTTCCTGCCTTTAGTCCCACCTGAAAGCGAAACCAACAAAACTGAGGGGGTTAGGCGACCAAGAACCCGGCAACATCCACAAAACAACAGCTTTTATGAAGCTGAAGAGGACGATCCCCAATCAGACGCTGAGGGATATGGTCATGGTGGCTACAGGAATCTATGAGTCCAGACCTCAGGCTTCACCCACATTCCTGAGCCCATGGAACATTTTCCCGGACAGAACTGAACCAACATCTCTCTCGATGTTACCTGCTGCAGAACAAGATAATTCAGATATAGGTGAAACTTCCCCTGAAGTTGCTCCCACAGAGAGTTGTGACTCCACTTACCTATTGAATGTCCTGCAAGAGATAACTTACCCAAAGAGAGAACAGCTCACCCAACAGTCAACTACCTGAACACCTACCTGAAGAGGACATGAGTGACAACCCACCTTCTACTCAAACTGCCCTTGGGAAAAATAAGTATGCACCTGCTGTTAACCAGACGGAAGCTGCAGTGAAGACAGAATGCCTAAGAAGATCCAACAGAGAAAGACAGGCAACCAAACAAATGACCTACCCTAAGCTAGGGAACTCGTTAGTTACAGTAATCCAGTCTTTTTACTTTTTCAGAATTTGACTGAAGTGTTCACTGACTCACTCACAGAATCTAGCGAACCAGAACGACATGAAATTCTGACCGTATAGGCTATTTAAACAATACACTGGGGAGGATGTAACCCAAATTAAGATGAAGACACATCCTAACAGCTATCTAAAAAGACCATTTGAACAGACTCGTGTCCCTTTAAGAAACTGCCGTTACCTCACGAGAGCTCTGGCATCAGACAGACACGCACAGAGCAGAGAGCAGACGAGACCAGCAAGGAGATAAATACGAACGACTACGTAAACACTTTTCAAGACTTGGAAAAGGTTCGGCGTGGTTGGTGACTAACAAAAGTCATATTTAATCAACCTACAAGCGTTTTGGTAGTTGTGCAGGTCTTCTTTTATTTTTTGCTTACCATCCTTCCTTTTGGAAGTTTGGATTGAAGAGGAGTTTGTGTGTGCGTGAGGAAACATTCAAGATGGCGAGCCAGACCCGCGAACTTCGTTTGTTAAGACGCAGCTTCATCTTTATTGTGCTGGAGGAAGTGCCGCACAAGAATTGAATGTTCATGAATATTCTGTTAAAGCGGTAGGAGTGTTGGAACATATCGAACTCTGAATACAACTATTTGGACAAACTGAACTCTGAAAATAACTATTGGAGCTTTATTGAACTCTGAACAGAAGTGTTATATTTTGTGTATTTTGATAATTGTCATTGTTGTGATGCATAATGCACTTTATCTTGGGTTTTCAATAGGGAGGCACGATAATGGTATTTTCAATCAATACCGATAAACCAATAATTTAGAACGTGCCGATGTCGATAACCGATAAGCAAGCCGATAATTGTTTGCAAAATTAACTTGATTACAAATATACTTTTGAGTCCTACTATAAGTACAAATACATCGAAACATTTGTAACGCACCATGAAGCAGAATTTTATTGATATCTCTGCTTCAAAGACAACCAGTAACTAATTTTGAGTTTGCCATGTTTTAAAAATTCAACAAAAAAACTGTAAGGGTAACATTTTGGGGAGACACATCTTGAGCCACAACCACAACCACAACAGATGGACCAACGCGGCAAGTCTATTTTATTGGCTGATTTCTTTATTATCTGGTTTATCAGTTGACGTCAAATTGGTCGATAATTGCCGATAATTATCGGCTACCGATATGATCGTGCATCCCTAGTTTTCAATAATATAATTACAAAATCAAAGAGTTAACTCAAGATATCTGAACTTAGGTGAATTAACCTCCAAATTTAGGTCGTTGAAGACCGGTCTAACAAAACTAAACTATCTGAACTAAATAGATCATCATAACTAGGGTGAAATAGAATTAAATAAATTATTACCTCAAATCTTGAAATGAACTGAGGTGAGAGCAAAATAAGTCGAACTAAAAGAGATTATTGTTATTACCTGCAGGCTGTTGTATTTTAAATGTTTTTTTTCCCCTTGTTAACTTCAAATAAATGTTTTCGCAGCAAGACTACCTGGTCTCTGACTCAACTTTATATGTTACCCCGCTCATTTAAAGCCTAGAACTAACCCAGTTACAAGATAGTGAGTGTGCACTATTGAAATAATTGTTACATTTACACTGGCTTCCAGTCAGCTGTAGAATCGATTTCAAAATTATACTAATGGTCAATAAATCACTGAATGGTTTGGATCCTGAATATATTCAAGAAATGCTGATTGAATACAAACCCAGCAGGGCTCTGAGATCTACAGACTTGGGCCGACTAGTGGAACCCAGAGTTCGAAGTAAACATGGTGAAGCTGCATTTGGCTGTTGTGCTGCACACAAATGGAATAAGCTGCCAACAGAAGTGAAGTCAGCCCCGAGTGTAAATGCTTTTAAATCCAGGTTGAAAACTTTGCTTTTTTTCCACATACCTTTGATTAAGGTCTTTTAAACAGTTTTAAATCATGTTTTTTCCCCTTTTAATTATTATTATTATTATAATTTTTAAACCTCTTTACGCTAAATGTTTTTAAAGTTTGCTGCTTTGTGTAAAGCACATTGAGCTGCCTTGTATATAAAATGTGCTATACAAATAAACTTGCCTTGCCTAAAATGTGTCTTCTAAAATAATAATGCAATAATAATAATAATTCATTACATTTGGAAGTGCCTTTCAAAAAGACACTCAAGGACACTGTACAACTGTTAAAAACTAAAACAAATTCTACAGATAAAATAGAATTATGACTAAAAAACGAATGAAATAAAGGAGTACTGTGTTTACAGTGTGTAGGCAATCTTGAATAGCTGGGTTTTTAATTTTGGATTTGAAAATGGTCAAAATGTGCATAAAAAAAAAAAAGATAACACAACAATACCTGCAAATGCCAAAGCGTTCACATGTCCACGTATCTCCAGTAAATCCATCGCTTATTCCATTGTGGTTCGGTTAAGCTCGCATGGCGCAGAGCACGAGAAGATTCGCCGCTTCCTAACCTTTCCTCACATATTGCATGAAAAGAAGCAATTATAGATTGGAACAATACATGAGAGAGAGCCATCAGCACATTGCAGTTGGCCCTTGTTTCTCAATAATGGAAGAGATAATCCCATCAAAAGTAAAATGCACTAACATTTGCGGGGTCAAACTTGAGTTATTAAATTTTTTTCATGGCTGGCTGGTGGCTTCACAAAATTCCACTCCATTCCTTACACAACAAGAAGACTCAGTGTGACCACCTTGAAAGAATTGTGCTTAAAGCAATTCTGCAGATGAGAAATGCAGATCAAAAACGCACATGACGGCTGTCAGGCAGCGATCACAACCCCCACCAAAGATTTTCCCCATCTGCCGAGCAGCCATCTGTGGCGGAATCTGTTTTACCATTTAAAATAAGACTCCAAAAATTATGTAATCTTCCGTCACAGTCACATTACACAACATGCAGGGAAGATGCACCGTTGAGGGGGAGGTCATTTTATTTCATTTTCAATGCTCTACTTGCTCTAATACTTCCCTGAGACAATATTTCATCGTTAATATTAGTTGTTTTTTTGTTTTGTTTTTTTCTCCGCCTGTCTGGCCGTGACTGTGATCCCAGCTCATTTTCTATATTAGCATTATCCGCATATCTCTTTTGCGAGCATTAGTGAAGTTGCTAGAATGAATACTTTATTTATTTATTTAAAGAAGTAATCGCCTCCAGAGAATGAAATGTCACGACTCCCTGGATACATGACTAATGTCTCCTGCTTTGTTATGAACTGCTTCCCGTAAATTGTGCCGATAATGAAAGACTGATTAGGTCGTGGAGACTTTTGAACGTACAGTGGACGAGCGTCTGCAGGCACTCTGCGGGGTGTGAAGTCTAATTAGTCATGCTCATAGGCGACAATGGACTGTCAATAAAATGCAGCGACAAGAAGCAGGCCATGTAACCTCTGGCTACACACACAAAAAAGTGGGTGGGCACTGCATTAGTCATCAACAACCAATAGGAGGGGAGCATTGATAGATGAGTGAATTGGGACAGCGTTACCTTGGTAACAGGAGCCTAGCATGTCAGTACTATCAACTGCCAAGCTGGAGGCGACAAGTGAATTCCTTTTTAACCCATTTCTCATAGGTACGGCTTTGCACATGAAGGGACTCGCGCAGTATTGCACCAACCATGCCCACAATGTTTTAGTCCTCTATAGCTGGTTTCTGACAGACGCTGTATTTCATGACAGGCACATGATCCAAATAAGCCAGAGGGTGTGTGTTATTCCATCTTATTACTAAAATAAGATCACTTCAGCCTCATTGATCTGACCTAGCAGCCGTTGCGCTGTTGACTAGTGTATACAGAATACAGATTCTCTACAAGAATCTATATTAGCATTAGTGTTACACCACTCACCGGACACAGTAGGGTGTAGAATGAGCTTGTACTTTATTGCTCTTAACTCATTTGCTCGCAGAAAAGTATAAAAAAAAAACATTCTATTTTAAATATTGCCATGGTCCCAAAAATTTATTTATATGTTTGTTTGTTTTTTGGCTAGAGCATACAGAAGGCTTTGATGCAGCCTCTGACCTGAAGAGGTCGCTTAAAGCAATGGTAGTTATTACAAAAAACGGCCAGCAGGTGGCAGCAGAGTATAAGAGATCAACCAGGGCCATGTTGAAAAAAAATTCCCCCAGTGTTTTGAACAGGTTTGTGAATATTGATGAAACTTAGTAGCTATATTCTAATGCTAATTGCTGCAAAACGGAAACAGATACAACTATATATTTTTTTCTTGATGAAAGAAGAGACTGTAATCTTTCTTTTTGGTAGGCTTCATGTTTCGTTCTTATAGCAATAGAACATACTATTCTGTGCGCCTTGCAAAATCAGTAAAAATCCAGTGAGAGATCTCCAGCCCCCCCCCCCCCCCCCCGCCACAAAAAAACGGGTGATTCTTCTTCTCTTCCAAAACCAAAGCTCAACACTGCCCTCTAGGGTAGTGTGTTAAATTACATATTATAATAAACTAAATGTGCATACGTGTCATTAAACAGATACAATATCATACAAATGAAAATATACCATTTCAAGTGCTACATTAGCAAACAGTGAACCTGCTCTTATAGTGGTGTACACGTTCTAAAGCCAACCCTGTATATGGTCCCTTAAAAGGGCTACATGCGTAAACCATGTATAGTGTATCTCATCAAAGTGAACGTATAAAACAGGCACCAGTGAGCGACTTCCTGGATTTAGTGCGAGTCTCCCGCCCAACACTGATGATTCACATCCTGAGATCCAATTACCAGCGTGACATTTCCTTTTAATTGGGTTACCAATGACTCTTTTGAGCGGCAAAGGTCGTTCCCCGGCACAATTCTGTCTTCTTCCGTTTGTATATTTCAAAATAGAACTGACGACTGACAGAAAAATAATGTGTGCAGTGGGATGTTTTTTGATTTACAAGGACCTTGGTAGCACATTTCATCCACTTCCTGTCGATCCAACATGAGTTGAACTGTTGTTACTGGACTGGAGCTGCCAGCTCAGGCGCCAACATGCCGCCATGACTTCATCGTGCCATTGATTTAGCTCAGCACAGTAAACGCTGCCACTAATCAGTCACCTCAGGATTAGCGCATACAGAAAAGTATCGTTGGTCACGACACCAACAGGAAATTTAGCACGAAGGAACAACTCAAACTCCAAATTTGGGGCATTAGCAAATTCGCCTATTTGTGATTTTTTTTGTTGTTGTTGTGAACCTATCCTGTGTTTTTCAATTTTGTTGTGCTCTGGACAAAGCCATGTCTAATTTGAAACTCTGTTGAACTGAGGTTTAGTTATGCCATAACTTTGTCTAATAGAAAAAAAGTTGGTCCAGACCTTCTGCAAATAGTACATAAACTCTTAAAACGGCTGGATTTTTAAAAAATCGGGTGAAAGAGCTAATCTTGTGCTGGTTACAAAAGCTAGAGTTCACCCAATGCTGGGTTATTTTCACCCAGCAGAACATTGGGTTGAGGATTTGACCCAGCACGTTGGGTCGAGATTTTGATCCATGCACCCATATTGATGAGTTAGGTTATCAAAATAGCTATAATTAGAAATAATACAAATTTTATTACCAATATATATATTTTTTAAGAAGCTACTTGCCACAACCAGTCATTCACATGACATGTTTGACACAGTTTTTACAATGGATGCCCTTCGTGATGGGCAGTGGCTGGGAATCAGCCTATGGTGTCAAGTGCCTGTAGACCCACCTGGATGTTTGAACCCCAACCACCGTGTTCAAAGTCAGCGTGAGTCATAGACTGCGTTCACACTGCAGTTTAATTCCGATTTTTTCACAAGTATCGGATTTTTTTCATGCAGGGTGAACGATACAATTCCAATTTTTTTCACACCCAACCTGGGCCTCTTTCGTATGTGGATATAAATCGGATATTAATGCGATGCGTCTGCGCTGTGAACGCTCATCCACACGCCTCCGATGCATACGTTATCAAAAGCCTGATATGCGTTCTGTGCGGGCGGGAGAGCGTGCTTGGAAGGGAGACTACTGACACGTCTGTGAATATATACAAAGCTGTTTTGAGTAACAGTGTTATATTTTTATTTGTCTTTAATTGAATTACACTTGAAACATGAAGCATAAAGTTGACATGTGTGGCGATTCATCACGAACAGCGATGACGCGACGTCATCTTCGGTAAGACTTCTCGATGAAATGAGGAGGTCGAGGAGTGTCAACCATTTCCCCCAAATATTTCTATGACCTCTTCCAACCTCGTTACCCTGGCGACATGAGATGAAAAAATAAGTCGGACGGATTTCTGTGGCTGCTTGGAAACAGCATATTCAAAACTGATAGCAGCCTACCAGGAGCAAGTGTGAAAACAGTCCACCAACCAGGAGCGCGGGCGTTCGCACAGCGGAATTTGCATAATGTATGCAGACAAGACAAATGAACCAAACTCCTAACACGTCCGCAAAACGAGTCCACCAATCTGTAGCGTGCGTAGGCACAGCTAAATTTGCATATGACACTGATAAAAGTCGCTTGCCTCATTGGCTTGGCTGGCGGTAAAACGTTGCGAGTCGGGACGATATTTACTTCCGTGAACACCGCAACATGTCGTCGTTGTTTTGGGTGCCACATCACTCGATGTGTGCTCTTTGCGCATGCGAGTCGCACCACGGGTGCGTTGCGTTCACATTAGATGTCGCATTTGTTTTTGTAATGTGAACGGTACATAAAAACATTGGATTTGACCAAAAATCCGAATTGGGCATCACATCCTGCTGTGTCATAAGTCAGCCGTCAATATTTTCTATAAAATGTTACTTTAAATCGACTTCAACTTCACGACACAAAACAAAACTGTTCAAAGTGGTGACCAACTTCAATCATCAACCCAATCTGCTCGGTCAAAAATTATGGATCCAACCTTGGAAAAATGCAACTCAAAATTCACAGTTATCCTGTGAGTGAGTCAGGAAAACAACAACCTAGCATTTTTTTTTAGACTATAAGGATTGGGAACCAGAGAACATGGTCAATGATATGCAAATCTTGCATAACACTAAAGAGGTACCATAATATTTGCATTATGCTACATTTTAATCGCAGTTGTTAAAAATGCACACTACAACTGCTGCTGCTGGAAATATGCATTGAGATCATAATGTTGGATGAAATGTACACTAATACTTCCCAGTTAACAGTAAAATTATATCATTTTATTTGACAGCACACAAAGACTGCCATTCAACTTTTCGGCATCTAATTGCAGGCATAAAGAGTTGCCAGCGCACAATTTTATTGTTGCATTATATCACAACTTAATCACACATGGCCTATTCTCTCGCTAGTTTTTATGAGCTGTATATGTGGGCTCCATGTCGCTATACGATACGTTTGCTCGCGCTTCCCCTTGGAGCCGCAGAAGGCTTCTTGTAAAGCAAGCTATCAAGCCGTCGTTTCAAATTATGTAGCAACACCACATGCAGCGTTTTGATTGGCCCCCCGCGAGCCCCCTAATGAACGCCGCTCACCGTCAGATTAATGGACAATCACGCTTTTATTGCAAATCACCACGATGGCCAAGTGGACTGCTGCGGCGGCTGCCTGCGGGCTCCGAGACAGAGCGCACGCGGGGAAGAGATTCTTTGAGGTTACTTCCATACGTGAATTTTTTTTTTTCAAATGCTGATGATCATTCACATGCAGCGAGAGCGTTTCCACTGATATCTTCCCAGTAAATTCTGTAGAATAAATTTGACTCCAGAGTGGGACCAAATAGACTCAGCTTTAGAGTAATAATTACAGTTGGAAGTAAAATAAAGAATTGAAAAAAACAAAGTAAAAGTCAGGATTGAGGACCTAATTGACAATCTTCAGCTTGGGAGACAGCCGATTTACTCCCTGGGTCACGCAGCTCCTGCTGTGTGTTAGTATATCTTCGTAACTCCAAGAGACCAAAATCAATGTGTTTGGTCTCCTCTAGGATATAAGCAAACAGTAGGCGTGGCATAGCTCAGGTGGTAGAGTGGCAGTCTCCCAAGCGGAAAGTTAGTTCCTCAACCCTTTAGTGACTTTTATTTTATTTATTTATTTCAATTATTTTGCTCTCTTCCAAATGTAAATATTACTTTAAAACTGAGTCTATTTGGTCCTACTCTAAATGGAGTCAAATTTACTCTACAGACTTGACTGTGTTCTCACTAGTGGACGTTATTCTTGGAACTTTGAAGCAAATTGCGTCAGTTCCATTGGCTGCTTATGACTTCACGAGCCGGAATAAACTCTTCATGAGTTTAGAAAGTTGAAAAGTGATCCTGACTTGGAACAAAGCTTGGCTCTGATCAATTTTAGTCATCCCCCAGAGGAGGCTGGCTCCTTGTCCTTGTGTGATGTCTTGACAACAAACTTTCACGGGCGCGTGTGAAGTTTTGCGTTGAGCATCTGCGTGCGAAAACTCACGTTTGTGAGCCTTTGGGGGGTATGAATGCGCCCGCGTTTGTTTGTGAGTGTTCCTAACGAGGCCTGGGAGCAGCAATGACTTTATTTGTGTGCGCGTGTGTGAAAATGACAAATCCAAAGCTGTCTTGGATCTCCCTTTGGCACTGACTCCCACTATAAACTCTCTGTTGTGTTTTTAGATTACACTGACTGAAGGTAAGGGACTGAGCCATTATTACTTTTCTCCGTGAATGCACAGTGCCCGCCTATTACTCTGCAGCCTGCCTCAAATAAAAACACTGATGTTTGACCTATCAATGTATAGTAAAACCATATTATATTTTTCACTCTCTAGCGAGCATGACCAAAAAATGTGATCAACACTGGAGAAAAAGGCACGACAAACTTCACTAGGAAGCACTGGCTGTTATGACAATCTAGTACCAATATATTTTTTTAATGTCTTTTTTTATACTGGGTTACTTACAAAAAAAAAAATTCCGTGATGACACAGAAAAATGGTTTGAACACTTATAATGTTTATTAGAAAGGATGCTTTCCTCTTAATTTCTTGGTAAGGTTTCGAAAAATTGAATTCAAAGCAGGCTTGTCCACAAAAATACAACAAAGCTGAAGCCATTTAGAGCGAAATAGAGATGAAAATGTGCACACAGGAGTCGGCCTGTTTTGGGAAAATGACATTAATTATGCATCCACTCACTGTATTGTGGAAGCTTTTGAAGTGCTCCCCAGAAATTGTTTCTGTGAAACACTCGAAGCCATTCACTGTTTCAGTCCATTTCCAAGCCTTATTTTTCCATGTGTGATTAGAAAATCACCATTTCTAGAATATCTTTCAATATTTACTTTGGGTTGGAAATAATGCTTTAAGCAAAGTCCAACAAATAACAATAAATAATCTGTTCAAAATTGGATCACTGGAAATCAATTTGTAGTCAACATATGAAGAGAGCAGACAATTTGTGTCAGAATATTGATTTAGAACAGCCACTGACTTCACCACGTATCACATGGCAGTCAGTCAGATACGTCGCTCTATCATGTAATATTTGATGGCTTTATTTTTCATGTTTAAAAATGACAGACAGTGGGTGAACAAACAAACAAAATCAATATGTTCTCTGTCAATAACAAGCTTCAGCTTCTGTTAGGTCATGCCCTTTACAACTATTGAGAAACCCAGCAAGATTATCAAAAGCTTCTCAGTTGCCTGGCAACAGATACTGTAGATTGCAGTATATTGTCCACATTACAGCAAATCATGTACAGTATTTCACAAACACAACACAATGACTACAGGAGACATTCCATTTACATGTAGAATTACAGAAACAACTTTGCTAGAGCAACCAACAAAAATGTAGAGTATAACTGAATATGATTATGAAATACATACTCGAAACTCACGTCCCCCCCCACACACACACAATATCTATATTAATACATAACAGACCAACTGGTGGAGTCCCACAAGTGTCTGGTCTCAGACATCTGGTATTCAAAATTCACGTCTTTTGTTGTGTGTCTTGTGATAATTTCAGAAGTCTTTCCTCATCCACAAACTGGACTCTGACATTTTTTTTGAGCAAATTATTTTACAATAGCCCTTTCATTTGACCATTTATGACATTTTGTAATGAATAGATTTACACCTTAGCTGTTCATAATGGGAACTCTGGCCACTAGTTTTCAGACTGGATTTGGGTTTGAATTTCTCGCCGTCATGTGCACATTGTGTACGTGAAGAAGGGAAAATGCAGTTGAAATTTTCACCCACAGGTAACGGTAGCAATTTGAAAGGCACTTTTCTGCATTCAGTAGGTTTAAACCACATCACAAGACCTTATAGCTCGAAAAGTGCATCTCGTACATTTGCTTCATGACGCAAGAGCTCTCTGCGCACTTAAATAAATAAGAGCCTTTTGGTTCATAAAGCGCTACCTTCATTATTTCAATCTATCTGCTTTTGAAATTAAACTTATGTTTGTAAAATATATATTCATGAATATTAAAATGACTGCTTTTTTATTTCAATTTCTAATTTACTCGTTTTTTTACTAATTTACTTGTCTATTAATATTGCAGTAGGAATACATTTTCCTTCACCGCACAGAAAGGCTTAATGTGTTGTTTTACACCAACTGATTGAATTCAGCCTGGCGCTGATGCGTAATCACACTCATTATTCAAATAATCCTATTGGCCCTCTAGATTACAATCATATTCTTGCGATTAGGCAGATATCAAAGTGAGATTATACTGAAGCTGTATTGAGGAGATTAATGTCTGAAACACTCATTACAATCTAAGAATATCATTTATGTCTCCAACGATTGTTGATAGAGATGAAAACGATTTTTCGAGTGAGATAAATAGATTGGAGTCAAGTGTCAGAGAAGCAATGGGATCAGACAGTCAGTCTGCTTTGAGATTTGATTGATGTCACCTATTGCTCTTCATAGTGGGCCGTGTCTATGACAACATGCCTCAGCACACGTGACATACTTGAAATGTGACAGCCGATTGGTGAGAACATTTGGATTTTCACAGTCCTGGGGCGTCTGCGTGTTATTCTTCACTAGAGGACAATCAGTGATGAGATGATCAGATGGAGTGTGTGTTTTAAAGGATGAGGTCTATAAAACCGAAATTCAAACTACATGACTCCATTTGGTTGCCCTTACTATGTAGCCCACGCTTACATCTCATTTTCTCCAACCCTACAATTATTTCCTCCTGCGCTGTGATCAAATTAGGCTCGAGGACACGGTGTCGAACGTCCCCATCGCGTGTAAAACATGCTTCCCGACCAACGATTAATCATGTGGAAATTAAAGTAAAAAGATCAGCGTTGACCTTGTCCTCAGAAAGTCAGCTGCTGTCCACACGGCACGACTATTTTTACATTACTTTCAATTATGGTGTGAAAGAGGCAGAGAGCCTTGAGGAGAGGAGACTTATTTTTGCCACTGGGGTACATTAGCACATTTTCGAGATGGCAGACGCACCAGATGGTGCTCCTCCATCCCACTGCGAATCCACACTTGCTTTTAAAGCAACGAATACTCTTAAATGTTAGTGCTTACCTGGATGCAATAAAGCACAGTTGCTCTTATCTGTGTTGATTTGTTTGGCCAGTAACAAAATCGATTGTTTTCGATCATGTGATGTTTTTTCTGTATGCAATGTTGGAGGTTGAGATGTGGACAATAAGCGCAGCTTGAAACAGAAAGACAAAGACACTCAATCATGTTCGTTTTCATGCGTTTGTCTTCCCCGTATAATGGTAATGTTATAAATTTGTTGGGATTTTTTTTTTGCAATTTGCATTAGAATATAGTTTCATCCTTATTCACAAATCTGTTGAAAACACTGGGGAAAAGAGCTTGTTGCAACATGGCCCTGGTTGATCTCTTATACTCTGCTGCCACCTGCTAGCCATTTTTGTAATAACTACCATTGCTTTAAGCGCCCTCTTCAAGTCAGAGGCTGCATCAAAGCCTTCTGTATGCTCTAGCATAAAAAACAAAACATAAAAAATGTATAAATACGTTTTTGGGACCATGACAATAATGAAAATTGAACGTTTTATACGTTTTTGTGAGCAAATGAGTTTGACACAGACAGCTTAGCTTAAGCTAGCTAAAACAGATGATTTTGCCAAACATTAGCCTCAACGCTAGCTATCGGTTAGCATTGTAGGGGTCAGCTGACAAAGCCTACATTTCTGACATGTGCTATATGTATGTTTATTAATGAACTGATATCCAACATAAGATATTGTTAGAGTAGACAATATTAAGTATTGTACTCTTTGCGTGTTCAATTAACTGAATGGTGAGATTCTGTTGAAGAAGTTCCTTTGCAAAGGTTTTAATTACCAGAAGCTTCTGGTCCACATAGACAAACCATCCAAGCGATGCTCTGTTCAAATGTGGTGATCTCTCTCCAGCTCACATCGTTATTTATTCACAAAAAGGGTTCAGAAAAAGGTCAGCCCACAACACACCTGGTTACAACTGAATACAAGAGAATCCGTTCCCATGGGTATAAATCAGATTAAAAAGAATACAATAATAATAAGCCTGACTCCCTTCCGACACAGCAAAATCCCCGGAACCTCCCTTTAGATTACGAATGAATAGACAGACCCGTTGCTCTTTCTCATGAAAGTAACACAGATAAGAATATAGGTCTATTCATGCAGCCATACTAAATTAACATAATTATAAACGGCTAAAATATAATTTAAAACTAAAAAACAATGTTAATAACTCATCATTCCCTCATTTGAGCTCTTGAGAGCTCAACACATTAAAACATTTTTTTTTCAATGGTTGTGTGGTAAAAATAATTATCCTTAAAACATCCCTTTAGCAGAAGAGGAGGTAGTTTAGCAATCATATGACATTAAAAAACAATTTGATACATTTAAAAGATTTTTAGTGAAATAAGCATAGCATATGTGAGGCTTAACATAAAATGTTGTTCATTGAAAAGTGTCGCAATATATCGGCAGACGAATATGTGTTCTTTGAAGCCATCTTGTGATGAAGTTCTTTGAAGGTCTTTTTTTTTTTTTAATGAAAAGAGTGTCGCAATAGTTCGTCTCTTCTTTAAGAATTTGGGGTAGACTACCCAAATTCTTCGATTTGTCACCTGGGATTATTCTGCCCAAAATGTGACTGATCAAAGGAATGATTGCCCAAGAAAAGGCACTTGCTCTTGATCCGTTGACTGATGTCCTCAAAGGTGTCGAATGATGTCGAAACGGCCGCTCCAGAACGATCACTGGGTCAGCTGACGTGACTCCAGGTCGGAGGTGATAAGATTGATGATCATCAGTTGATGAGATAGCCGAGCCTGGCACGTCTCCGGAAGCCTTGTAGACCAGATGTGGAATTTTCTCTGTGCAGAGAACTGCACAAGATTTCCTCACCAACCCCCTGGGGCCGTTCTCCTGAGTGCAGAAACTTTTCATTTTTAGTTTCTCATAAACTCACATAAATTTTATTTGGAGGAAAAAACCCTGATAGTTTTTGTTAGTTGGGATTAATAAATGTTATTTGATTAAGATCCATAGGTCCTGTGCTGTTGGAACAGGAAAATATCTATTTTTGTGACATTAAAATAGAGCCCAGCCCTTGATTGAGTTGAATGACATTCGCTCATTCATTAATATAAGACAGAGCTTATAAATATTTATTTTTCAAATAGGTTTTGTTCAATAATAGGTAATTTTTTACCATGACTAAATTTGTTCTAAATTTTCATAACTGTGCCTTTCATATCTTATTCTCTTCCCAGAATCCCATGACCGGCCGAATCCTGGCATGCTGGGAAAAACTCACATATATTCATATTATCTATACTCTTTTGCAAACACTGGGCTCCAAACATTACATTTTTTAAATATGATTCTGAAATAAAAGATATAATATAATATAATTACCTTCATTCGGCGAATATGCATTATTGTCCTTGCTTGCTTCAGACTTACTTTGCGATCGATTTCCTCTGATAGATTTCTTCATATTCAAACTGTGGATTATCATTTTCAAACTCATCCTGTCAATTGGAGTGTAGGCCGATACCCCACAACCTTTTTAATTTCGTTTTTAAGTTTGATTTTAATTTTCTAACTCGTCTACATTGGTTAAATTCTTAAACATAAACTCCCTCATTTGACAAAGATCCACTGATTTTTTCAAACATGTCAAGATAAAGGGAGGACAAAATAGAGACCTCATAACTCAAAAAACGTCATAAATAACTCAACCCTCTAAATCAGGCTATGAGATAAACAAAAGAGCTACAAAACACTATAAAACTGAGCATAAGCAGATACAACTGAAGACACTAATATATGATGACTTTGGGGCCATAAAAATAGAGATAACCATATTACTCTAATTCACACAAAATATTTCTGGGATTTATAAATCACAGTGCTATAAAAAAAAAAATCTAATTTAGCCATCAAACTCTTAGTTAGTCTTTTACTCGTTACTACTCATTCTATTCTGTTATTTATTTTATACTATAGCTGCAGCTGGACGAAGTCCAAAAAAGTTCCTTACGGGGAAAATAAAAATATATCATATAATAACATATTAATAAAATTCCCATTGTACCAATTCAGAAACTGATTCTCCCAAAAATATAGGCAAAAATTTAATAGGCTATAGATTGAAATAAATTTTCTCAATCCCTCATTTCAAATTTACATATGTCGTTTTCATTTTCCTGAAATATCTTGCTATAGATCACAGTTCCCCACTCAACACATTAAAAATGCCTTGCATATCACTATGTAGCATTTTACTGAATGGATCACATCTCATTCCGACCACCAACTTTCTTTGTCCAGACCCCCAGCAAAAGGCAGGACGGCAGCTGTTGTCAATGTTCAGTCCTGGCCAGCATGGCGGCTGCTGTGGCAGCAATGTTCAGAGCAGGCATTTAGATTTCCTCTGGATGCAAAACAGCCATAGGGGAGAAGTCACTAGAATGAGGCGTATACACAGTCACTGGGCATTGAGGAATTTGAACATCATGTTTTTCTTAGGCACAGGACGAGAAGACTGTTGCTCTGCGGCTTTTGACCTTTGATCTCTGCCACATCCATTCAGACGCAGTCTGCAATGTGGATCCGATGACACACAGTCTTTCTGAGAGCTCACCTGATCAAAAAATGCACATTCGTTGATACAATGCCTTAAAAATGCCAGACTGAGGATATGGGATCATAGCAAGACAGTTCACTCCCTGCTTTCTCAAAAATGTTTCGTAAAAAACACAGCCTCTTTATTCATTTCTCTTTTTTTTTTCAATACCCCTTCAAATAGCTACTAGCCATACAACATATCAGCAGCTGGGGCGCATCCCGTTCGCAGTTTGTAATCAGTGAAGGCCATCAAACCCTCATCTGCCTTGGAACTCAAACATCAGTTTCTGAAATGACACACTCAGAGAAAAAACAAATATTAAAAATCATTATCAACATGTCAATTTCAAAAACATTCATAACTCCTTATTCAACTATCTTACTTCCAGCCACAGCTATAAAGATGTAGGCATAATTATATCAACTCTCAAACAAAATGCCATTATTTTATCATTACTCTTTATTCATTTGTCCCGAAAAGGGAAAGTTAACAAATTAACCATCGTCATCAATCATTAAAGTGTAAAGATTTATTAGCTCAGTCAAATACTATTACTTATTTTATATTGTTTATCATTCCTCTCTTACCATTTTGACAAAAAAAGAGTCCCATTACGAGGACACATTATGCTCACAGCGCACAGCTCAGCCCCCACCTTTTTTTCTAACCTAGAAACGGGGGAAGGGGGGGGGGGAATCTTAACATTATAAATCGCAAAACCTATTTTATCATATTCCCATTAATAAAACAAACGCCACTATCACAACAGTATCATCTCACACAAAACAACACCAAACTTAGTTAAAATATTAAAGAAAAACAAACAAAATCCCCATATGCACACTTCTCACTTACAAACCCCCACCTTTTTTTAGAAGCTAGGTCACACACTCAAATGCATACGCACACACTCTTCAGTCATTATAAAAAAAAAATAAACGGTATTATTCCTTCAATTCGTTGTCTACAAATCTTATAGCATTTAAACTGCAGTTTTATACGGTGATTTCAGTAAACGGGTAACTTTAAACAACCCATCCGTAAACTGCTCCAAAAATACTGGAGTCATTTTAGCATCAAATTCAGCCTTTTTCCATTACCAACAAAGAAAATACAAAAGTCTGACATACCATTTTGTCCAGCGAAAGCTTTGTATACAATCGATCCATAGTTCGTTTTTTCATTGTTCATCGACGCTTTTATTTTTCGCTGAACCGGAAGCGCATTCATGACAAACCATTCTATATCCGGGTCGAAATCGCCTCCATTTTTGTTTGTAGTTTTTGATGTATACATTCGGTTTTAATACAGTGACGTCTCACTTTTAGTATTAATAGTTCAATATGTTAACACATATGGCCACACACAGACAGACATAAGAATTACGTGACCTCTCGTTTATACACAGCGGTTACCCAATCCCGCTGAGCTAAACTGTTCTCCATACATTGCAAAATTTCTGCAAGGCGCATTTTCTTAAGAAATTGTCACGCACTAACGAACTCAACCGTGGAACAAAAGGAATTCAAACGGGAATCCTGACCTCAAAACTACATATTGTAGAAGCGCCAACAAAATAAAATAAATCACGTAATCTCTCGATTGCAAATACAGTGATACAAAATCCAATCATCGCTGTAATCAACCTGGACCCCTTTCTGTTCAATTTCAAACAGGCGCTTTTTCAAAAAAAAAAACATATTACGTGTAAATAGGACTTTTTCAATAAGAGCCATGAACAAATATGATACTCGTCCCCAAATCGGCCAAAACTGCTTAAAAAGCAGAGCGCATACCATAATCTTCAATATATATTATGGTCTAAGGATTCTTCATAGCGTTGACGAAAAACAAAACAAATCAAAAAATTAACCGCTATTTCTTCCTGTACAAAAAAAGCTTCATCACTTCGAGTCTGCATCACGTCACCTTCAAATGCACCACTCCACGACGTGTTTAGTTCAATATCGTCGGAATTATCACAACTCACAATAGAACGACATCAAACTACACTCGTTCACACAGATCTCTTTTAAAATTTAGACAATTTTGGAAGACGAAAAAACCAGCTGCAGCGGACCAGACAGACAAAATTTCTTCTACGTGGATAAAGATCTCCACTTACCGGAATTAATATGGCGCCAGAAATTCCGCCCGTCAGGGAACGCCGCAGCCTGCTCAACGTCAACAACACCATCCGTTTGGTTCAACGGAGGAGACCATTCGTTATAATTCAGCGTCGGCGGTCACCATTTGTTAGAGTAGACAATATTAAGTATTGTACTCTTTGCGTGTTCAATTAACTGAATGGTGAGATTCTGTTGAAGAAGTTCCTTTGCAAAGGTTTTAATTACCAGAAGCTTCTGGTCCACATAGACAAACCATCCAAGCGATGCTCTGTTCAAATGTGGTGATCTCTCTCCAGCTCACATCGTTATTTATTCACAAAAAGGGTTCAGAAAAAGGTCAGCCCACAACACACCTGGTTACAACTGAATACAAGAGAATCCGTTCCCATGGGTATAAATCAGATTAAAAAGAATACAATAATAATAAGCCTGACTCCCTTCCGACACAGCAAAATCCCCGGAACCTCCCTTTAGATTACGAATGAATAGACAGACCCGTTGCTCTTTCTCATGAAAGTAACACAGATAAGAATATAGGTCTATTCATACAGCCATACTAAATTAACATAATTATAAACGGCTAAAATATAATTTAAAACTAAAAAACAATGTTAATAACTCATCAATATACAAATCCAGAGGTGTGTGCATGTGAAAAATGGTAGTCTCGCTAACCCACCAGTCAGTGCTTTATCTCATTTTATAAAATTGTAGTGTTAGAATTGGATGTTAACCTGAAAGCTATCTTCAAAAGGACTTTCTGTATTTATCTTGGATAGGACAACTAAAGTCCTATTCTATTATATTCTCATTTTAAAGCTTCTGAAGGATTACTAGCATTCATTTGCAAAGCGCGAGCTAACATTTGTTATGTTTACCCACCGGAAAGTTCACTCCCAATCCGGGATGTCTGGCAGTGTCCTTGAACCCGTGCAATAACTGACCTTTGCGTTGAGAGTTGAGTGTGCTAAGCAGCAGGCTAGAAGCCCACCTTGCTAACCCAGTGCAACCAACTTTCACATTTGGCAAAACAGGACAAATTACTTCCTTCGGTTCAGGCTTGAATCATCATGTCATCAGCCCACAGTCAAAAAGTTGGGTCCAATTGAGTGGGCTCCCTTTTGGCTTATTTAAGGCTTATTTTCAACCCAATTGATACTAGACTAGGGACAGGCCGGTATTTGGCATTTTGACAAATATCGGTATCGGCCGTTTAAAAAATAAAATAATAATCTGACGGCTGATATAAAGTAAATCTAAAACCTTTTTAATCTCAGGGAGCTATTAAATTTACATTTTCAGTTAACGTTACAAGAGATCCTGCTGACCCTGGGAACATTCTGAACCTTTTGTTTTAGTTTGACATTAAAACAAATGTGAAAGTTTAAGATTTCAGCTATTTTTAAACTTTGGGAGAAAAAAATATATCTACTGTAGAAAACTATAGATAGCTATATGGTATTTACTTGTTTAAGTTTCCATTTAACTTTTTAAGACATACTGATAACCTTGGGAGCTCCCTGAACATTTTGTTAGAAATTTAAAAGGATGTTTATTGTTTAATATTAATATTTATTTTTTTTATCTGGAAAAATGTGAAGAGCATGAAGAGCAAAAAGGTCACTGCATTAAAACAAGTTTTGTCAGGCATGTCACTTGAGTGATAAGCAAAAAAACGTCCTGTTTGACATGTGCAGCATAATGACTGCACAGATACTGTCGTGTTATGCTCCAAATACTTGCTTTAGTATGACAGTATCCTAATTAATAAACACCCTGGAGGGTTGAAGGAGTGGACCGGCTGCCCATGGTGATTGACAACTAGATTAATATTGTCAGACCCCGGAGAGATGTCGCATTCCACTCGGAGCCATTGTTACCCTTTTTCAAGGACAATTTCCCCACCTTGACACCGGCGCCTCCTCCTTCGTCTGGAGGGGCTGCGAGGGTCACAATCATTCAAGCCAACGTGTCATCACACAAGTGACGGAAAGCGAGCCCACGGGCGATGCTGCTCTTTGGACAACAACCACTGACACCTTGCTTTGCTGTAAATATTGCTTTGGAAGAAAGGAGTGGAAAGGACAATAACTCGAGAACGTCAGTGCTGGCTTCTGCCAAATAGCGATCACAAGATCACAGATGATTACAATAGGGACTGATTAAATTATTGAAATATGTAAAGTAAGGGGGAAACAAAAAATAAGATAAAAAATAACCCACACTGATTTTGAATCAAGGATCTTTTGTCGCTGCGTCTTCTGGGTGGATCATCTTGAACGATTGGCTCTCGATCCCGTCAATCAATCTGCCTTATTGATGTGGTGCGTCCTCGTTCCGAGCTGCGCGCACTTCGAGCGTTTGTAGCCTGTAGCCGCTGAGCTTCGGATTCAGCCATTCATCGTTGTAGCTCCACCGATCAAGACAGTCGTTTTGAAATGTACCAAATTATGACCAAGTGTTACGCATTGTAGTTTAGCGACCTCTATCGGCCATGTTAAATATTGAAAAAATAGTCAACTGAACCATAAGTGGAGTTAATGGGACTCAAACCCGGAGTGCTTATCTGACCGAGCTAACTGGCCAGTGATTGTTTTAGTGTTGATTTCATGTTTTGTACTACAATGTCACTGAGCCTTTTCCCAACCTCAACCATTAGCGTCCCATGCAAAGACCTAACGTGTACTGTACAACCTCACTGAAAGCCTAATCAACCATTAGTCCAACGGTGAATTGACATACATGTCAACACTTAAAAACACACTAAGATCATTACTTGCCTGTTAGCTCAGTAAGATAAACGCTCGTCTTACGACTTGACGACCTGGGTTTGAATCCCATTGCTGTTTTTGTACTTTTCGGGAAAATCCTTGAACCTTCAATTGACCAAACATGGTTGCTTGCATGACAAAAAGCTTAGAAAAAGTAATTTCCAAATGGACTTTTTCTGCAAGCCTGCAGAAACCAATGGCAGGATATAAGCTAAATGCTGCTGCACGTTCAAGCACTAAGCCTACATTTTAATTAATTAATATTTTATTTGTTTAAATATTTTGTCTCTACATAAGTCTTTACGAATGTTCATACAGTGTTTTGTCTGCTCGGATATTGATCTGCTTTTTGGGGCAAAGGAACTTGTTTTCATGCTAAGGATTTGAAAATGACCATGCTGCTATTGTTTCTAGTATAAATAAACAACAACATACTTCTCTTAACAAGGGGCCCTTTGGCGGATCATTGTGGAGGACAAACAGAAGTAAGTCACTGATGAATGTGCTTCATGTATCCTTTGGGGCTTCTTCTGTTTTCACTTGTTCCCACTCACTTTTCAAGGACATCAAATCAATCAAGTCAAAGAAAAGGCTTTTACGCACAGTTTGAACTCTCCTGGGGGGATATTGCACTTCTCCGCCTCTACATTTTAGTTTATTTTTCTCAATCTGCTCCTCCGGCCAGGTTTACGCTCCCTCTACTTGTCTTTGGAATATATTAATGACTACTCAAGTTGCCTTGATGTCATTAAACAGGACACACTTGACAGTTTATCTTTCAGAATCTTGTTTGGCATTTGAGATTTAGATTTATTTCCTTCACTGTTTCCTCAACTGAATTGATCCCTTCCTGTTACTTTATCACATTGTAAGAATTTCATTAAAACGGGGACCCGTCACTCACAGGCAGTGTGAACAAAAAACATTTGTGTTGATAAAAATCACTAAACATTTGTGCTGATAAAAATCCCCTTTGCTGAGGGTGCCCCCTCACCAGCTCTCAATCAGCAGTTTGTTTACAAATGAAAGAACACCACATCTTATATCAATTCTTAAATGGTGACCACACACAAGACGGAGATGGAGGGTTTGTGTCTTTGAATCAGCAAGACATATTCTCCATTGACTTAACTGTCACAAACTACGATTTTTTTGTAAGTATTTGAGGGGACACTTCACCTTGTTTAAGCCGGGGGACATGTTTCAGACTCAACAGAATAGAGACCGTAAAACTGACACACAAAACATTTGGCTGATTAACTCCAACGCAGCGGTACTGTAAAACCTGATGAGTTAAATTGACTAAATTCAGCCTAAGCAGGGAAGACTTGCCTCTCCCTAGCCACTTCGTCCAGCTCCTCCTGGGGGATCCCGAAGCATTTCCAAGCCAGTTGGGAGTCTCCCCAGCATGTCCTGGCTTCCTCCCATTGGGATATACCCAAAACACCTCAGCAGGGAGGTGGCATCCTAACAAGATGTGAATCTGAGCCCCTCCCTCCCGGATGACCATCGAATACGTCAGCGCTTAGAGGGGGAAGACTGCACGTGATGAGATGTACTGTACACGTCATTAGCATTCTTGTTCACAAATTGCCCTCATCACAACTCTTTACTAACTGTAGAGGCTTCCAGTTGCCCAAACGACTGCATTGAAACTGCCGGATTCTGCCAAAGTATGACTAGTGTGTAGCCAAATCCTGCAATGGATGTCCTCCATGTTTTTGCCCATCTCGGCCCAAGTGACTGCTACAGCCACAGCTTATTTCAAGCCTCATGTTAATGTATAGTGTTTCGTTTTAAGAACGCTTGCAGTGATAATGAAGTTAGTGCGCTGAGGTACACAACTGCCCGAGGCAACCTCATGAAATCAAATAACACATTTACGTAACACCACGCTCTCCACAGTGCATTAAACAATTTAGCTTTGCTACCCGCTATCCCAAAACTTGATCAGTCACAGCAGGCAACTGGAGCAAAAAAAGGCACACTTCTGCAAAAGTGAATACAAATCACGTTAAATAAGCTGCTTGTTCACAGCATACAGACTGTACCGTAAGTATGAATACATTCTGATAGTTATTTGGCAAACAAGACTTAGTCCCTTCCGGGGAAAAATGTTCTCTTCATGGTTCACGTGCAAGTCTTGTCTTGCTTAGAGTTCTAAATGTGATTTGCTCATGCTGGTGTGCTGCCCTTTAATTATTATCTCTCACTTGGCTTTTTCCGATACAGCATGGATTATTATTATTATTATTATTATTATTTGTGATGTTTAGTTTTTTACACTCTAAAAACAGTTGGGTGAAAAATAACCAAATTATAGGGACTTACCGCCAGCTTTTTAGGAATTTTTGCCAGAACAACCCAACTCTATAACAGGTTGGATAAAAAAAATAACCCAATAAAGGTTTTTTTGTGTTGTTTCACTGGTCAGATGAAAAACCCAAAAAGTTGAGCCAAATTGACCCAAGCATACTCGGTAACTTTTTAGCCGATAATTGGGTTATCTGACTTGTCTTGTTATCTGAAATGTTTTTACAGTGCATATTGCATCATTAATCAACAGCTAGAAAAAGCACACACGTTTTTGCTACATATTGGGGACTTGGTGTGCGAGGGATTTGCAACGTGAGGTCTTCACTTCAAACTTATTTATGCAACTCGTAAAAAAATTATTTTAAGACACAGATTTTTTGGGGGGTCCGGGCTCACCCAGAAATCACCTTCAAAAGCCATATATCTTGTTTTAGTTTTTTTTCCAGGTTTTTGTCACCTCATGGGGACATATCATACCATAAACCACCAACAGATGTCACTGTAAAAAAAAATATATATGAGCTGTCAAACGATTGGATTTTTTTTTATCAGATTAATCATATTTTATCATTTTGATTAATCACGATTAATCGCTTAACAAAAAGGGCTTTTTTTATCATAATTTTTTGCCCGCCAAATTTAAAGGGCACCTGCTATGTGTTCATTTTTTTGACATTTAATGTTATGAGGACATCTTCCAAATGTTTTGATCAACTGCACACGCTCATCCTTGTCCTTTTCTATAATCAGTTAATTACTTGCATAATTTAAAATGGGGAAAAAAATGACCCTAATATTTTGACGCAAACATTTATTAAATGCTTTACTTTATGCATGTAGTTATGTTATCCGCCCGTCAAGTGCTAAATGATCATCTGTGGTCAAAATAAAGTGTGATTAATCTGCGTTAGTACATGATTAATGCAATAATTTTTTTGTGATTAATTAATTAGTTAACGCTTTAACTTTGACAGCCCTAATCTGTGCATATTAGAGTACAAATTCCAATGTTATTTTGGGGGGACATAATTCATTTGAAAATTATGTGCAACAATTGAAGTGCACAATATTGTTTGCGCATTTAAAAATGTAGACTGCACAGAATGAAGTAAATGAATACTGTTCAGGTTGTCAGTTTTGAAGACCTCAAGTCTTTTTATTGCGTATTTGCCAACCAAAACAAGTGCATGCAACAGTGAAAGGATAAAATTGTTTTCAAACGAGCAACTGGAGAAACACTGTGCCAGTGTGTATCAACGTTCAATATAGAAAACACTGACTGTCAAAAATAAAAGTGCTTGAATTCCAACATTCAAGAAAGAAAACCCTGACTGTGTTAAAATAAAAGTGCTTTTGTATAGAAACCATAAGTACTTCAATATCGAAGATAGAAAACACTGACTGTCAAAAATAAAAGTGCTTGAATTTAACCATTCAAGATAGAAAACCCTATCCTTTGATAGGTATTGTACTGAAGGTAGGATTGAGAGACGTCACTCGTCAGGAACAAATGTAAACCATTAACATCAGAATTGAGATTATTGCAGCTTCCACGTGAATTTTGAACATAAACCTTACCTGTGTTTCGCAGAAGCTCTTTTTAAGGCATCAATGCGTTTTTTCACAATTTTTTTTAACTCCCTTCCAAGTTCTCCCATTCAATACTGTTGGTCATGTATCAATGCAGTTATTGCAGTAATCTTTCTGTGGAACCATGGCAGACCTGATGATGCAGTCCATCAAAGTTTTCTTCACAGTCTTGATTTCTTCTTTCGTCTTCTTCCTCTTTGACTTTTGCTTTCCCTAGATAAATGGGAACAGTAAATTAAAGGGATACTTTACTAATTTTGCTGATTTCAGGAGAAAAAAGTTCATATTTCGGCTATCAACAACTTGCTAACGTCATTATTTCCCATGTACAATTAAAAATTTTAAAAATACATTTTGCCACTTGCCGACTGAAAATGACATCATGTGTTGAGGGTTCAGGTAACAACCAATCACGGCTCAATTTGTAAATGTTAGGTAAGCCATGATTGGTTGTTACCTGAACCCTCAACACGTGATGTCATTTTCAGTCGACAATAAGTGGCAAAATGTCTTTTTAAAAGTGTTAATTGTACAAAGTACCTGAAAAATAATGACGTTATCAAGTTGTTTAAAGCCAAAATATTCACTTTTTACTCCTGAAAATTGCATAATGATTAAAGCATCCTCTTTAAAATGCCACTGAAAGTTAAGACACAGTTCTGTAACAACTTAGTCGTTTTTATACCCAGAAAAAGTTGACGCAAGCGCCTAGATAACTGCTTATCCTCAGACGTATTCTCGGCCAGGAGCGTCTTTCCATCCGAACCACCTACCAAAACACAAACAGACATAAGCACATTCAGTTTAACGCAATCAGTTACTCCACTGACCAGAGAACCTTTATATTATCTATGCCCAAACGGGGAAGCAAGGAAAAGCAGTGGATATCCGAAAAAGAGCATAGTGGATCCAGATGACAAATGCAAGGAAAAGCTCACCGAGGATCGAGAGCAGTTACTGAGCAAATTTTCACCAGAACTGGCAAGTCAATGTTGAGATGCGTTCTCAAACATTACATCAAGGATCTTAAATACTGTGAACAATCAGCAACGCCTCTTTGCGGGGAGTGGAATACACGAGCTTCCAGTAATCAAGATGCTTCTCAATGTAACAATGTAACTTCTCAATGGAACATTAACTACATTACCCACGAGGCTGCAAATAAATTACATTTCAGAAGTGAAAAAAATAATTATAATCACTCATAGTGCATGGAGTTGGAGGAATGAAGGAAGGTCTACGTTAAGACGAGGCTATAACTTCTAAGGATCCACATTAACAGGAAATATGGATGAGTTCACCATCTCAGCAAATGATTTAACAGCAAGATGTGGATCCACGTTCCTAGTCTGAAAATGATTCAGGTTTGACAAAACTGGCATTGATTAAAATAACCTTGTATGTAAGATGTACAGGATTACGGTTGCGGCATATTTTTTTTGCCACCACTTGCAAACAAACTATACAAAGGAGTATAAGGAATATGTCAAACAAAATGTTCTTGTTCTGTTCGCAGATCATTTTGCTTATTTTGAAGTAAGAATTTTCTTATTTTACGATATATTTTTTTCTTAAATTTTCTATAGTCATTTATACACACATTTGTATACACATGTCAATTTGGTTTAAAATGTTTATTTTGTTTACATTTTGAAATCACCTAATTTAAAGATATTTTTTTACTTAGCGTAACCAAGATATTGAGCTGATTTGGCATATTTTCCTGTGATTTATATACAGCCTGGACATAAGTTGAAGTTGTTCACTATTGAAAAATGTTTTAAAGAATAAACGGGAGCTGTTCAGAAATGCTGTGTCTATCCATAAATGTCCTGGGAAGCGAATAAAGATTTAAACAATTTTTTTGTAGGAAATCATCAAATTATCGAATTGAAAAATAATAATAATAATAGAGATATATTTTTGCCCACCCTCTTTCATGTAAAACAATAACCCCTCACAAGCCACTGGAGAGTAGTATACCTTGGGTTTGCATTGGTGTGACAGACTCCATCCACACTGGCAGCATCTCTCCATCTGACCTATCTATCAAACAAATAAACAGAGAAAAGCACATTCAGTTTGACCCAATCAGCCAAAACATTCAAACAGGCAAATTGGTTAAATGTTGGTTCCCACTACCCAGGGCCAAATCTGTTTCATTCTGTTCTTCAATTTATATCTATCAAGTGGGTTACTTACTTGGGTTTTATTAATATTGCAAACAAGTATATTTTTTTACTTGGCGTAACCAAGATATTATTGAGCAAACCTGATTTGGCATATTCTCCTGTGATTTATATACAGCCTGGACATACGTTGAAGTTGTTCACTGTTGAAATTGCCATAGAATATTGTTGTGCAACGTTTCAAAGAATAAACAGAAGCTGTTGTTCAGAAATGTTGTGTCTATCCTTAAATGTCCTTGGAAGCGAATAAAGATTTAAAAAATTTGGGGGTAGGATATCGTCAAATTGAAAAATAATAACAATAATAATAATCGAGATATATTTTTGCCCACCCCATGTAAAACAATACCCCCTCACAAGTCACTGGAGAGTAGTATACCTTTGGTTTGCTTCGGTGTAACAGACTTCTTCCTGACCGGCAGCATCTCTCCATCTGACCTATCTATCAAACAAATAAACACAGAGAAAAGCACATTCAGTTTGACCCAATCAGACAAAACATTCAAACAGGCAAAGTGGTTAAATGTTGGTTCCCACTACCCGGGGCCAAATCTGTTTCATTCTGTTCTTCAATTTATATCTATCAAGTGGGTTACTTACTTGGGTTTTATTAATATTGCAAACAAGTATATTTTTTTACTTGGCGTAACCAAGATATTATTGAGCAAACCTGATTTGGCATATTCTCTTGTGATTTATATACAGCCTGGACATACGTTGAAGTTGTTCACTGTTGAAATTGCCATAGAATATTGTTGTGCAACGTTTCAAAGAATAAACGGAAGCTGTTGTTCAGAAATGTTGTGTCTATTCTTAAATGTCCTTGGAAGCGAATAAAGATTTAAAAAATTTTGGGGTAGGATATCGTCAAATTATCAAATTGAAAAATAAGAACAATAATAATAATTGAGATATATTTTTGCCCACCCCATGTAAAACAATAACCCCTCACAAGCCATTGGACAGTAGTATACCTTGGGTTTGCTTCAGTGTGACAGACTCCATCCACACTGGCAGCATCTCTCCATCTGACCTACCTATCAAACAAATAAACACAGAGAAAAGCACATTCAGTCTGACCCAATCAGCCAAAACATTCAAACAGGCAAAGTGGTTAAATGTTGGTTCCCACTACCCAGGGCCAAATCTGTTTCATTCTGTTCTTCAATTTATATCTATCAAGTGGGTTACTTACTTGGGTTTTATTAATATTGCAAACAAGTATATTTTTTTACTTGGCGTAACCAAGATATTATTGAGCAAACCTGATTTGGCATATTCTCTTGTGATTTATATACAGCCTGGACATACGTTGAAGTTGTTCACTGTTGAAATTGCCATAGAATATTGTTGTGCAACGTTTCAAAAATAAACGGAAGCTGTTGTTCAGAAATGTTGTGTCTATCCTTAAATGTCCTTGGAAGCGAATAAAGATTTAAACAATTTTGGGGTAGGATATCGTCAAATTATCAAATTGAAAAATAATAACAATAATAATAATAATAATAATAATAATAATTGAGATATATTTTTGCCCACCCCATGTAAAACAATAACCCCTCACAAGCCATTGGAGAGTAGTATACCTTTGGTTTGCTTCAGTGTGACAGACTCCATCCACACTGACAGCATCTCTCCATCTGACCTACCTATCAAACAAATAAACACAGAGAAAAGCACATTCAGTTTGACCCAATCAGCCAAAACATTCAAACAGGCAAAGTGGTTAAATGTTGGTTCCCACTACCCAGGGCCAAATCTGTTTCATTCTGTTCTTCAATTTATATCTATCAAGTGGGTTACTTACTTGGGTTTTATTAACATTGCAAACAAGCATATTTTTTTACTTGGCGTAACCAAGATATTATTGAGCAAACCTGATTTGGCATATTCTCCTGTGATTTATATACAGCCTGGATATAAGTTGAAGTTGTTCACTGTTGAAATTGCCATAGAATATTGTTGTGCAACGTTTCAAAGAATAAACGGAAGCTGTTGTTCAGAAATGTTGTGTCTTATTCATAAATGTCCTGGGAAGCGAATAAAGATTAAAAAAAAATTGGGGTAGGATATCGTCAAACTATCAAATTGAAAAATAATAACAATAATAATAATTGAGATATATTTTTGCCCACCCCATGTAAAACAATAACCCCTCACAAGCCATTGGAGAGTAGTATACCTTTGGTTTGCTTCGGTGTGACAGACTCCTTCGACACCGGCAGCATCTCTCCATCTGACTTATCTATCAAACAAATAAACACAGAGAAAAGCACATTCAGTTTGACCCAATCAGCCAAAACATTCAAACAGGCAAATTGGTTAAATGTTGGTTCCCACTACCCAGGGCCAAATCTGTTTCATTCTGTTCTTCAATTAATATCTATCAAGTGGGTTACTTACTTGGGTTTTATTAATATTGTAAACAAGTATATTTTTTTACTTGGCGTAACCAAGATATTATTGAGCAAACCTGATTTGGCATATTCTCTTGTGATTTATATACAGCCTGGACATACGTTGAAGTTGTTCACTGTTGAAATTGCCATAGAATATTGTTGTGCAACGTTTCAAAAATAAACGGAAGCTGTTGTTCAGAAATGTTGTGTCTATCCTTAAATGTCCTTGGAAGCGAATAAAGATTTAAACAATTTTGGGGTAGGATATCGTCAAATTATCAAATTGAAAAATAATAACAATAATAATAATAATAATTGAAATATATTTTTGCCCACCCCATGTAAAACAATAACCCCTCACAAGCCATTGGAGAGTAGTATACCTTTGGTTTGCTTCAGTGTGACAGACTCCATCCACACTGACAGCATCTCTCCATCTGACCTACCTATCAAACAAATAAACACAGAGAAAAGCACATTCAGTTTGACCCAATCAGCCAAAACATTCAAACAGGCAAAGTGGTTAAATGTTGGTTCCCACTACCCAGGGCCAAATCTGTTTCATTGTTCTTCAATTTATATCTATCAAGTGGGTTACTTACTTGGGTTTTATTAACATTGCAAACAAGCATATTTTTTTACTTGGCGTAACCAAGATATTATTGAGCAAACCTGATTTGGCATATTCTCCTGTGATTTATATACAGCCTGGATATAAGTTGAAGTTGTTCACTGTTGAAATTGCCATAGAATATTGTTGTGCAACGTTTCAAAGAATAAACGGAAGCTGTTGTTCAGAAATGTTGTGTCTATCCATAAATGTCCTGGGAAGCGAATAAAGATTAAAAAAAATTGGGGTAGGATATCGTCAAACTATCAAATTGAAAAATAATAACAATAATAATAATTGAGATATATTTTTGCCCACCCCATGTAAAACAATAACCCCTCACAAGCCATTGGAGAGTAGTATACCTTTGGTTTGCTTCGGTGTGACAGACTCCTTCGACACCGGCAGCATCTCTCCATCTGACTTATCTATCAAACAAATAAACACAGAGAAAAGCACATTCAGTTTGACCCAATCAGCCAAAACATTCAAACAGGCAAATTGGTTAAATGTTGGTTCCCACTACCCAGGGCCAAATCTGTTTCATTCTGTTCTTCAATTTATATCTATCAAGTGGGTTACTTACTTGGGTTTTATTAATATTGCAAACAAGTATATTTTTTTACTTGGCGTAACCAAGATATTATTGAGCAAACCTGATTTGGCATATTCTCTTGTGATTTATATACAGCCTGGACATACGTTGAAGTTGTTCACTGTTGAAATTGCCATAGAATATTGTTGTGCAACGTTTCAAAAATAAACGGAAGCTGTTGTTCAGAAATGTTGTGTCTATCCTTAAATGTCCTTGGAAGCGAATAAAGATTTAAACAATTTTGGGGTAGGATATCGTCAAATTATCAAATTGAAAAATAATAACAATAATAATAATAATAATAATAATAATAATAATAATAATAATTGAGATATATTTTTGCCCACCCCATGTAAAACAATAACCCCTCACAAGCCATTGGAGAGTAGTATACATTTGGTTTGCTTCAGTGTGACAGACTCCATCCACACTGACAGCATCTCTCCATCTGACCTACCTATCAAACAAATAAACACAGAGAAAAGCACATTCAGTTTGACCCAATCAGCCAAAACATTCAAACAGGCAAAATGGTTAAATGTTGGTTCCCACTACCCAGGGCCAAATCTGTTTCATTCTGTTCTTCAATTTATATCTATCAAGTGGGTTACTTACTTGGGTTTTATTAACATTGCAAACAAGCATATTTTTTTACTTGGCGTAACCAAGATATTATTGAGCAAACCTGATTTGGCATATTCTCCTGTGATTTATATACAGCCTGGATATAAGTTGAAGTTGTTCACTGTTGAAATTGCCATAGAATATTGTTGTGCAACGTTTCAAAGAATAAACGGAAGCTGTTGTTCAGAAATGTTGTGTCTATCCATAAATGTCCTGGGAAGCGAATAAAGATTAAAAAAAAATTGGGGTAGGATATCGTCAAACTATCAAATTGAAAAATAATAACAATAATAATAATTGAGATATATTTTTGCCCACCCCATGTAAAACAATAACCCCTCACAAGCCATTGGAGAGTAGTATACCTTTGGTTTGCTTCGGTGTGACAGACTCCTTCGACACCGGCAGCATCTCTCCATCTGACTTATCTATCAAACAAATAAACACAGAGAAAAGCACATTCAGTTTGACCCAATCAGCCAAAACATTCAAACAGGCAAATTGGTTAAATGTTGGTTCCCACTACCCAGGGCCAAATCTGTTTCATTCTGTTCTTCAATTTATATCTATCAAGTGGGTTACTTACTTGGGTTTTATTAATATTGTAAACAAGTATATTTTTTTACTTGGCGTAACCAAGATATTATTGAGCAAACCTGATTTGGCATATTCTCTTGTGATTTATATACAGCCTGGACATACGTTGAAGTTGTTCACTGTTGAAATTGCCATAGAATATTGTTGTGCAACGTTTCAAAAATAAACGGAAGCTGTTGTTCAGAAATGTTGTGTCTATCCTTAAATGTCCTTGGAAGAGAATAAAGATTTAAACAATTTTGGGGTAGGATATCGTCAAATTATCAAATTGAAAAATAATAACAATAATAATAATAATAATAGAGATATATTTTTGCCCACCCCATGTAAAACAATAACCCCTCACAAGCCATTGGAGAGTAGTATACCTTTGGTTTGCTTCAGTGTGACAGACTCCATCCACACTGACAGCATCTCTCCATCTGACCTACCTATCAAACAAATAAACACAGAGAAAAGCACATTCAGTTTGACCCAATCAGCCAAAACATTCAAACAGGCAAAGTGGTTAAATGTTGGTTCCCACTACCCAGGGCCAAATCTGTTTCATTCTGTTCTTCAATTTATATCTATCAAGTGGGTTACTTACTTGGGTTTTATTAACATTGCAAACAAGCATATTTTTTTACTTGGCGTAACCAAGATATTATTGAGCAAACCTGATTTGGCATATTCTCCTGTGATTTATATACAGCCTGGATATAAGTTGAAGTTGTTCACTGTTGAAATTGCCATAGAATATTGTTGTGCAACGTTTCAAAGAATAAACGGAAGCTGTTGTTCAGAAATGTTGTGTCTATCCATAAATGTCCTGGGAAGCGAATAAAGATTAAAAAAAAATTGGGGTAGGATATCGTCAAATTATCAAATTGAAAAATAATAACAATAATAATAATTGAGATATATTTTTGCCCACCCCATGTAAAACAATAACCCCTCACAAGCCATTGGAGAGTAGTATACCTTTGGTTTGCTTCGGTGTGACAGACTCCTTCGACACCGGCAGCATCTCTCCATCTGACCTATCTATCAAACAAATAAACACAGAGAAAAGCACATTCAGTTTGACCCAATCAGCCAAAACATTCAAACAGGCAAATTGGTTAAATGTTGGTTCCCACTACCCAGGGCCAAATATGTTTCATTCTGTTCTTCAATTTATATCTATCAAGTGGGTTACTTACTTGGGTTTTATTAATATTGCAAACAAGTATATTTTTTTACTTGGCGTAACCAAGATATTATTGAGCAAACCTGATTTGGCATATTCTCTTGTGATTTATATACAGCCTGGATATAAGTTGAAGTTGTTCACTGTTGAAATTGCCATAGAATATTGTTGTGCAACGTTTCAAAGAATAAACGGAAGCTGTTGTTCAGAAATGTTGTGTCTATCCTTAAATGTCCTTGGAAGCGAATAAAGATTTAAACAATTTTGGGGTAGGATATCGTCAAATTATCAAATTGAAAAATAATAACAATAATAATAATAATAATTGAAATATATTTTTGCCCACCCCATGTAAAACAATAACCCCTCACAAGCCATTGGAGAGTAGTATACCTTTGGTTTGCTTCAGTGTGACAGACTCCATCCACACTGACAGCATCTCTCCATCTGACCTACCTATCAAACAAATAAACACAGAGAAAAGCACATTCAGTTTGACCCAATCAGCCAAAACATTCAAACAGGCAAAGTGGTTAAATGTTGGTTCCCACTACCCAGGGCCAAATCTGTTTCATTGTTCTTCAATTTATATCTATCAAGTGGGTTACTTACTTGGGTTTTATTAACATTGCAAACAAGCATATTTTTTTACTTGGCGTAACCAAGATATTATTGAGCAAACCTGATTTGGCATATTCTCCTGTGATTTATATACAGCCTGGATATAAGTTGAAGTTGTTCACTGTTGAAATTGCCATAGAATATTGTTGTGCAACGTTTCAAAGAATAAACGGAAGCTGTTGTTCAGAAATGTTGTGTCTATCCATAAATGTCCTGGGAAGCGAATAAAGATTAAAAAAAAATTGGGGTAGGATATCGTCAAACTATCAAATTGAAAAATAATAACAATAATAATAATTGAGATATATTTTTGCCCACCCCATGTAAAACAATAACCCCTCACAAGCCATTGGAGAGTAGTATACCTTTGGTTTGCTTCGGTGTGACAGACTCCTTCGACACCGGCAGCATCTCTCCATCTGACTTATCTATCAAACAAATAAACACAGAGAAAAGCACATTCAGTTTGACCCAATCAGCCAAAACATTCAAACAGGCAAATTGGTTAAATGTTGGTTCCCACTACCCAGGGCCAAATCTGTTTCATTCTGTTCTTCAATTTATATCTATCAAGTGGGTTACTTACTTGGGTTTTATTAATATTGTAAACAAGTATATTTTTTTACTTGGCGTAACCAAGATATTATTGAGCAAACCTGATTTGGCATATTCTCTTGTGATTTATATACAGCCTGGACATACGTTGAAGTTGTTCACTGTTGAAATTGCCATAGAATATTGTTGTGCAACGTTTCAAAGAATAAACGGAAGCTGTTGTTCAGAAATGTTGTGTCTATCCTTAAATGTCCTTGGAAGCGAATAAAGATTTAAACAATTTTGGGGTAGGATATCGTCAAATTATCAAATTGAAAAATAATAATAATAATAATAATAATAATTGAGATATATTTTTGCCCACCCCATGTAAAACAATAACCCCTCACAAGCCATTGGAGAGTAGTATACCTTTGGTTTGCTTCAGTGTGACAGACTCCATCCACACTGACAGCATCTCTCCATCTGACCTACCTATCAAACAAATAAACACAGAGAAAAGCACATTCAGTTTGACCCAATCAGCCAAAACATTCAAACAGGCAAAGTGGTTAAATGTTGGTTCCCACTACCCAGGGCCAAATCTTTTTCATTCTGTTCTTCAATTTATATCTATCAAGTGGGTTACTTACTTGGGTTTTATTAACATTGCAAACAAGCATATTTTTTTACTTGGCGTAACCAAGATATTATTGAGCAAACCTGATTTGGCATATTCTCCTGTGATTTATATACAGCCTGGATATAAGTTGAAGTTGTTCACTGTTGAAATTGCCATAGAATATTGTTGTGCAACGTTTCAAAGAATAAACGGAAGCTGTTGTTCAGAAATGTTGTGTCTATCCATAAATGTCCTGGGAAGCGAATAAAGATTAAAAAAAAATTGGGGTAGGATATCGTCAAATTATCAAATTGAAAAATAATAACAATAATAATAATTGAGATATATTTTTGCCCACCCCATGTAAAACAATAACCCCTCACAAGCCATTGGAGAGTAGTATACCTGGGGTTTGCTCCGGTGTGACAGACTCCTTCGACACCGGCAGCATCTCTCCATCTGACCTACCTATCAAAACAAATGAACACATAGAAAAGCACATTCAGTTTGACCCAATCAGCCAAAACATTCAAACAGGCAAAGTGGTTAAATGTTGGCTCATTACCAACATCATCGGAGGTGTCTTTGTGAAATGTCTGAAAAACAATTCAAAACGTATCAAATTACTTCACAATGAAAGAAATTTCACCGACAGTACAGATGGGTTTCTCTCCTCAGATGTTACCACCTCA
Source organism: Leptonotus elevatus (assembly GCF_054856555.1). Lineage (NCBI taxonomy): Eukaryota > Metazoa > Chordata > Actinopteri > Syngnathiformes > Syngnathidae > Leptonotus > Leptonotus elevatus. The sequence goes on along the minus strand of NC_141255.1, from coordinate 15,796,593 downwards.
TGCAGGGGGCAGACGTCTGAAGCAACATAGCAACTGAAGACCTAAGTATTGTTGCACTTGATCACACATTATAAAAACAAAGACTTCTTACTCACCTTATTTGACATTTGTTCTTGAGCCTTCTTATATCGGCTCTCACATGCAGCATGGTGTTCTCTTAACATTTTCATGCGCCGCATCCAACGTGTTTCAGCCTGAAAACACACAAAATGCATGTTTAGAGATGGTAATTATGTAGTTTCTTTTTAGTGTCTTTTGTGGCATTTTTGGAACACACTAGACATAGACTATCAATGTGGCACGTGTGGAGTAAAGGAAAGGAAAGCTTAATTTATGAAACTGCTTCCTTTTCACACTGAACTTCCGGTCTTAATTCTCCCATGAAAGGGTTGATACTAAATACATCTCTTCCCATCCTTTCTATATTCCATTGATTTTGCCCCATCTTAATTTATTTAATTCATTGCTTTGACTTATGCTTTACCTTTACTGGTAATGTGCAAGTATCAAACAACAACTAATATCAGTTCCTAGACTCCTCACTATGTAATACAACGTTGTAAATACTTCACATATAAGCTTTTTTCAAATACTGTACTTTATTTTCCAGAATAAAAATTTAGTGCAGAGACTTTATTATGGACTATACTAAATGTACTATATTAACTTTCTAGCCCTGGCGGATGCGCTGGGAAACAGCAGTCTTGCGAAGAGAAGGCTGAAATTGGCTCTCCATGGTAGCAAAATGGCTGCCGTTGGGGAAAACATGCAGATTGAAGCGCCTCCATATGCACCTAATAGGCCAACCATGTACTCACAATAAATATAAATATGTTCCTAATATTGAATAAAGTAACATACAAAGTACCTTATAAAGACGTAAAGTAGACGGAGCCATTATGGCATTTACGTTTAGTCATTATCCACCTGCAGTGGTTTGCGAGGTTAATGGAGGTTAATTGCAATCAAGAAGCACTAGTTGCCGGACACTAGCTCTAGCATACCGCAGCGAATGCGGTCACAACGTGTCCTAACAACAGGCAAATAAACTTCACAGCACCAAAATATAATGCAAGTAAAACATATATTCTCACCATTTCTCTACAGGGGGGTTTCTGAACGCTGTCTTCGATTGCCTTCTCCATCTTGTTTCTAACAACACGCGCCCAAATGAGAGGAAGCGCTCGATTTATGGTACAGCTCACACCAGCGCATCAACGCATTTGTTCACAAACAGAAGAATGCCGGGATGTCCGAGTCTCAATGCAAGCACACCCTCGATCGCGCAGTGCAATATGGAACTTATGGAGCGAGTGGGGGATGGGTGGGTTGTTGTGATTTAGTTTGGAAAGACACGTTGAGATGTTGCTCTATATTTTTTATGCATTTATTAAAAAGCATATTGTATTGTTTCAAAGAAATGCAACGTGTTGAACATGATAGATAGATAGATGGATGGATGGATGGATGGATGGATGGATGGATGGATGGATGGATGGATGGATGGATGGATAGCTTTATTGTCTGTTCTCGGTGAATACAGAAATGTTTCTATTTTTTTGCCACGGCTGTAAAAGAAAGTTTAGAACTCACATTTAAACATTACAAACATCCCACACATTTAAAAATAAAACATAAAAACAACCAATGAAACATGAGTAAAACATAGTGCCATTCATTTTGTATTATTAAGAGCGGCTATTGCAGAGGGGATGAAGGATTTTTTGTAAATGTTTTTTCTGGCCAGTGGAACTCTGTTGCGTCTACCTGATGGTAGCAGCATGAAGGGAGTGGGTGGCAAGGATCATCAGTGATGAGGGTGGTTTTCCTCATCACTGAGCGTTCATACAGTTCAGACAGAGGGGGTTCGGCTGTTTGGGTGATTTTACTGGCCTCATTTATAATTGTAAGGTTCAGTAATGAGTAAGATTTAACTTAATTTGTTAAAATATATATTTACTTATAAATTTGTTTCCAGAATTATTTACACATTTATACTTTTGTTGTTGTTTTTATTGTTTTGTTATATAAGCAGCTAAATTGACGTGTTGACTCTGCTGTTCTCATTCACTTACATTTAGCTATAGTTGGCCAGCTCCTGATTGGTTAGTGTTGTCAGGAAGTGTTGCCGCTGCATGTGACGAGTAAACAGCGTTGTTCCAGAATGCTCCATCCTGCATTTTCATCTTATGTCTCATCTTATCTTATCTCATCTTTTTTCTAGTGTTCCATCAACCACCAACGAACCCTCATGTTGTATAATTAAGAATTACACATTTTAAACTACATTATAAACTTTCATTAAAATTATGTCTTTACACATTCAAAATTCTAATAAATGTTGTGCACCAATGTTGTGCACCAACTGTCAAGTCATTTTAGTCATTACTGGTCAGAAGTCAGAAATGTATAGTTAAGACTTATAAGATTTATAACGACTTACAATACATCCAATACTTCTAAAATAGTAAATAAGCATTTACATTAGAAATAAAACCAACAACAACTTAAGGATGTGAAATTAATGGATACACTTAAATTATATCAAAATAATGCATGTTTTGTTTTTTTTACACTGTATGAGTGTCACACTGTTACTGTGTTACTAAAGTATGATGAATATGGGATTAAACGTCTATAATCATCACATTTAAAAACTGCATACCTTGTTTTTGATGCAAACATATGTTTGCTGAATCTTGCAACAACTTCACTAGCTATAAATGTTGTTGTATATTAGCCTGGCTCACACAATTACGGCTCTGTTGCTGATCAACACATGGTGGGGAATGGGCATAGACACGGTGGGGACTAAAAAGCATGGATGTTGTAGCGCTCACGAAGCAGTGAGGAACAGTTCACACTTGTTTTTATGAGCAGAAGATCTCTCTTACATTCGCTTCAAATCCACACAATTTAGGCACGTCATTTTTTTTTACATGGATGGGCATAGACATGGTGGGGACTAAAAAGCATGGTTGTGTATTGTGGCGCTCACGAGGCAGTGAGAAACAGTTCACTGTAAACAGAAGATCTCTGTTACATTTGCTTCAACTTAACACAATGTAGGCAAGTAATTATTTTGCAGATCATGCACAATCACTGTGTCACATCAAAACAAAAATAACTACATAACAGCAAACTAGATAGCATCACTCGTAAGTAAAACACTAGATCACTAACTAAAGAAATAACAAAGAACATGCACTTTAAACACTGTTTTAATCATTAGTGCCGCAAAACATGCTAGGAGCGCCTCCGGGCTCCCAGCGACGCTACACAGCCCCCACTTAGCTGGTTAGCTGTCCTCAGCAACCGTAGCGTTCCAGTATGTAGTCCCACAAATAGGAAGTGGGTCGGCGGTGTCGCCGAGTACCCTTCCGCGGCCTCCCAACCAGTGTTGGGGTGGACTGGGTCCCCTCAAACTGTTCCTCCCTGCATGTCTGCATGGCCTCCCTCTCTGGTATTGGTATTGGTATTGGTAGGGGGTGAGCCGGTCTTGGTGGAGGACCCCCACCTGGTTCCTCTTTAACAGCGAAACACCACATCATGTCACCATGTCATGTCTCTAGTATTGTGCACGGTCCCACCCAGTGGCTCATGAGTTCTAGAGACAAGCCCCTCCATCTCTCGGGGCTGTAGACCCAAATTTGTGCGGCCATGTCGAAGTCTTTACCTCTGCAGCAAACGTCGTATGCCCTTTTTTGACGACAGCCGGCTTGGGTGATGGTCTGTTAATCCACGTCATGCACTTCCCGAAGTCAGTCCCGCAGCTGGCTGTAGTAATCCATGCCGGCCTCACCCCCCACCTTCGGCTCAGGAGGGTGTCCAAACACAAGGTCAAAGGGGGTCCGAAGCTCTCGTCCGAACAAGAGAGCCGCTGGGGTGCATTTTGTAGACTCCTGGACTGCTGTCTGGTATGCCCACAGGGCCAGGGACAAATGCAAGTCCCAGTCACATTACTGGGGGCTGGTTAAGATGGCGAGCTGAGTGACCAGTTCCACCAATCCATCACTCTGGGGGTGCTGTGGCGTGGTGTCCACGATAAATGGCTGCTGGAGGTCAGGGTAGGCCAACACTGGGCCCCCGGTTAATACCGTCTTGAGCTGAACCGGGGTACGATCACAGTCGTCGTTCCACTGGAATATTTTTCCCCTTTTGCTGTCTGTGCAGGGGACTGGCAATAGTGGCAAAGTCCCGGATGAATCGGCGGTTGTGGGATGCCCAAGAAGCTTTGTTGTCCGGCACCGACCAGTCTTTCACGGCTGCTGTCTTGGCTGTTTTGGTGGCCATCCCTTCTGCGTTGTTAAAAATCTCATGTCTGCTCATACACTGTAATTCTCTGTTTCTTTTCTCTGGCTTTCTGAGCCACCACCCTTTTCTTTCCGTTTTGCTATCATGTCGTCGTAACGTCATTTGTAGTTTCGCTTATTAACGTGCTTCACCTTCTGAAAGCGGCCCTCTGATACATTCACCAAAAGCGAGAGAAGCGTTTCAGGTGGTGCATTTGCATAGTAGTTAATGTACTTCACACGGCCGGTGGTGGATGCGTGTGGGGCGGCGCAAATGACACGGTTGGAGTGGTGGGGCACGGCACGGTGCAGGTGCATCGTTTCACGCAAGACAGTGAATAGAGCAAGCTGTGGCCAGGCCATATTAGTGGCCAGTTGGCTTTATAGGGAGTGCTGGTCATGATTGATTGGTCGGCTGCACCTATCAGACTGCAAAACAGTAACGTTTGTCACTGGGGGGGAAAACTAACAAAACAGCCCAGGCCAACGCCCATCATGATGTGCGGCCCTTCTGTGATTTTTCCAGAACCCAAAACTCACAGAATTACTCACAGTTCCCTTGTTGAATGAAGAACAGTGAGAGGTGTTTCAGGCATTTTAACTGGTATACATGTCAGTGCTTTAAAAAAAAAAATATATATATATATATATATATTTTTTTTTCTTTCAATTTACGGCGATGAATTGCCATGATTGGTCAAAGCAAAATTTTTTGGTAGACCATTGTCAGGTTATACTTTTCTTTTCATTCATTAATGAGCTTGACACAAATGCTGCAGTTACGCTTCGGGCCAGAGGTGGCAGTCGCAAGTAAAAAAAAAAAAAGTGACAAACTGCACAAAGATCCTTTAGACGTCCTTTGGCGCTGCCGCGGCCTGGGGGGCCCTGAGGTGTTGCGCTTGCTCTGTCCTGGCAGGGGTCGACGGCTCCCCTCTTTGGTGGAGATTTTCATGCATGCCAGATCCACCACACCAGCATCTATCGAAACTCAGACACAATCTGCTTCTCCCTCAGGTCATTGAATCGGTGGAGGCTGGTGTCTGTGGATCTCACTCTGCTTCGTCTGTCCTTCCTTCCTTTCCTCAGTCTCTCCTTTGGTCTCTTGAGGTCTCCCTGATTTGTTGGAATTTAGATGTTTCTGGGGTTGGTGAAGGACTCTGGTTGGCGGCCCGGTGGGTGGTGTCTGGTCGGTGCTGGATGTCACTTTCCTTTCTTTTCTTTGGTCCTTCCTCGGGTCTCCTGACGGCGGTGTTCGGTTTAGGTGTTTCAAGGCTCGAAGTAAGCTACGAGACGTTCTGCAGTCGTGTTGCTCTTTTGCAGAATTCTTGCTCTGAAAATGTCATCTGCGCAGTTAGAGGCACTGTTGTTGTCGGACCTCGTCACAACAAAAGTGACTTGACGTCTTAAATGTATAGTGACTTTTATGTTGAAGGTGCCGCGGGAAGCGTCACAACGTGACGTATGTGTCTTCCTTCCTTAAGGCGCAGCATTTTAGCAAAAAGTCCACGTCCCTCGCCTGGAAGTCAGGTTTGGCAACTATGACAAGAGTGACATTAATCAAAATAACAGTAGAGATTTGCCGATAAACAGCTGGCATGTGGAGCGAATTGTTGACAATTCTGTTCCACCAAGAACCATTAGCATCGTAACTCAACAAGCATCATCACACGTGAAAAGTGTTGAAAGAAATATCCAGTCTCAGCAAATCACACTGACGAGGCGATGGAGTCTAGGTCTGTTGGGAGCACCAAACTAATTAAAGTGAGAATGGTGTGCAGTTATATATAATATAGCATTTGTATGTAAATAATGCAATTTTTTTTTATTTTAAGACACAGATTTTTTGGGGGGTCCGGGCTCACCCAGAAATCACCTTCAAAAGCCATATATCTTGTTTTAGTTTTTTTTCCAGGTTTTTGTCACCTCATGGGGACATATCATACCATAAACCACCAACAGATGTCACTGTAAAAAAAAAAATATATGAGCTGTCAAACGATTGGATTTTTTTTTATCAGATTAATCATATTTTATCATTTTGATTAATCACGATTAATCGCTTAACAAAAAGGGCTTTTTTTATCATAATTTTTTGCCCGCCAAATTTAAAGGGCACCTGCTATGTGTTCATTTTTTTGACATTTAATGTTATGAGGACATCTTCCAAATGTTTTGATCAACTGCACACGCTCATCCTTGTCCTTTTCTATAATCAGTTAATTACTTGCATAATTTAAAATGGGAAAAAAATGACCCTAATATTTTGACGCAAACATTTATTAAATGCTTTACTTTATGCATGTAGTTATGTTATCCGCCCGTCAAGTGCTAAATGATCATCTGTGGTCAAAATAAAGTGTGATTAATCTGCGTTAGTACATGATTAATGCAATAATTTTTTTGTGATTAATTAATTAGTTAACGCTTTAACTTTGACAGCCCTAATCTGTGCATATTAGAGTACAAATTCCAATGTTATTTTGGGGGGACATAATTCATTTGAAAATTATGTGCAACAATTGAAGTGCACAATATTGTTTGCGCATTTAAAAATGTAGACTGCACAGAATGAAGTAAATGAATACTGTTCAGGTTGTCAGTTTTGAAGACCTCAAGTCTTTTTATTGCGTATTTGCCAACCAAAACAAGTGCATGCAACAGTGAAAGGATAAAATTGTTTTCAAACGAGCAACTGGAGAAACACTGTGCCAGTGTGTATCAACGTTCAATATAGAAAACACTGACTGTCAAAAATAAAAGTGCTTGAATTCCAACATTCAAGAAAGAAAACCCTGACTGTGTTAAAATAAAAGTGCTTTTGTATAGAAACCATAAGTACTTCAATATCGAAGATAGAAAACACTGACTGTCAAAAATAAAAGTGCTTGAATTTAACCATTCAAGATAGAAAACCCTATCCTTTGATAGGTATTGTACTGAAGGTAGGATTGAGAGACGTCACTCGTCAGGAACAAATGTAAACCATTAACATCAGAATTGAGATTATTGCAGCTTCCACGTGAATTTTGAACATAAACCTTACCTGTGTTTCGCAGAAGCTCTTTTTAAGGCATCAATGCGTTTTTTCACAATTTTTTTTAACTCCCTTCCAAGTTCTCCCATTCAATACTGTTGGTCATGTATCAATGCAGTTATTGCAGTAATCTTTCTGTGGAACCATGGCAGACCTGATGATGCAGTCCATCAAAGTTTTCTTCACAGTCTTGATTTCTTCTTTCGTCTTCTTCCTCTTTGACTTTTGCTTTCCCTAGATAAATGGGAACAGTAAATTAAAGGGATACTTTACTAATTTTGCTGATTTCAGGAGAAAAAAGTTCATATTTCGGCTATCAACAACTTGCTAACGTCATTATTTCCCATGTACAATTAAAAATTTTAAAAATACATTTTGCCACTTGCCGACTGAAAATGACATCATGTGTTGAGGGTTCAGGTAACAACCAATCACGGCTCAATTTGTAAATGTTAGGTAAGCCATGATTGGTTGTTACCTGAACCCTCAACACGTGATGTCATTTTCAGTCGACAATAAGTGGCAAAATGTCTTTTTAAAAGTGTTAATTGTACAAAGTACCTGAAAAATAATGACGTTATCAAGTTGTTTAAAGCCAAAATATTCACTTTTTACTCCTGAAAATTGCATAATGATTAAAGCATCCTCTTTAAAATGCCACTGAAAGTTAAGACACAGTTCTGTAACAACTTAGTCGTTTTTATACCCAGAAAAAGTTGACGCAAGCGCCTAGATAACTGCTTATCCTCAGACGTATTCTCGGCCAGGAGCGTCTTTCCATCCGAACCACCTACCAAAACACAAACAGACATAAGCACATTCAGTTTAACGCAATCAGTTACTCCACTGACCAGAGAACCTTTATATTATCTATGCCCAAACGGGGAAGCAAGGAAAAGCAGTGGATATCCGAAAAAGAGCATAGTGGATCCAGATGACAAATGCAAGGAAAAGCTCACCGAGGATCGAGAGCAGTTACTGAGCAAATTTTCACCAGAACTGGCAAGTCAATGTTGAGATGCGTTCTCAAACATTACATCAAGGATCTTAAATACTGTGAACAATCAGCAACGCCTCTTTGCGGGGAGTGGAATACACGAGCTTCCAGTAATCAAGATGCTTCTCAATGTAACAATGTAACTTCTCAATGGAACATTAACTACATTACCCACGAGGCTGCAAATAAATTACATTTCAGAAGTGAAAAAAATAATTATAATCACTCATAGTGCATGGAGTTGGAGGAATGAAGGAAGGTCTACGTTAAGACGAGGCTATAACTTCTAAGGATCCACATTAACAGGAAATATGGATGAGTTCACCATCTCAGCAAATGATTTAACAGCAAGATGTGGATCCACGTTCCTAGTCTGAAAATGATTCAGGTTTGACAAAACTGGCATTGATTAAAATAACCTTGTATGTAAGATGTACAGGATTACGGTTGCGGCATATTTTTTTCGCCACCACTTGCAAACAAACTATACAAAGGAGTATAAGGAATATGTCAAACAAAATGTTCTTGTTCTGTTCGCAGATCATTTTGCTTATTTTGAAGTAAGAATTTTCTTATTTTACGATATATTTTTTTCTTAAATTTTCTATAGTCATTTATACACACATTTGTATACACATGTCAATTTGGTTTAAAATGTTTATTTTGTTTACATTTTGAAATCACCTAATTTAAAGATATTTTTTTACTTAGCGTAACCAAGATATTGAGCTGATTTGGCATATTTTCCTGTGATTTATATACAGCCTGGACATAAGTTGAAGTTGTTCACTATTGAAAAATGTTTTAAAGAATAAACGGGAGCTGTTCAGAAATGCTGTGTCTATCCATAAATGTCCTGGGAAGCGAATAAAGATTTAAACAATTTTTTTGTAGGAAATCATCAAATTATCGAATTGAAAAATAATAATAATAATAGAGATATATTTTTGCCCACCCTCTTTCATGTAAAACAATAACCCCTCACAAGCCACTGGAGAGTAGTATACCTTGGGTTTGCATTGGTGTGACAGACTCCATCCACACTGGCAGCATCTCTCCATCTGACCTATCTATCAAACAAATAAACAGAGAAAAGCACATTCAGTTTGACCCAATCAGCCAAAACATTCAAACAGGCAAATTGGTTAAATGTTGGTTCCCACTACCCAGGGCCAAATCTGTTTCATTCTGTTCTTCAATTTATATCTATCAAGTGGGTTACTTACTTGGGTTTTATTAATATTGCAAACAAGTATATTTTTTTACTTGGCGTAACCAAGATATTATTGAGCAAACCTGATTTGGCATATTCTCCTGTGATTTATATACAGCCTGGACATACGTTGAAGTTGTTCACTGTTGAAATTGCCATAGAATATTGTTGTGCAACGTTTCAAAGAATAAACAGAAGCTGTTGTTCAGAAATGTTGTGTCTATCCTTAAATGTCCTTGGAAGCGAATAAAGATTTAAAAAATTTGGGGGTAGGATATCGTCAAATTGAAAAATAATAACAATAATAATAATCGAGATATATTTTTGCCCACCCCATGTAAAACAATACCCCCTCACAAGTCACTGGAGAGTAGTATACCTTTGGTTTGCTTCGGTGTAACAGACTTCTTCCTGACCGGCAGCATCTCTCCATCTGACCTATCTATCAAACAAATAAACACAGAGAAAAGCACATTCAGTTTGACCCAATCAGACAAAACATTCAAACAGGCAAAGTGGTTAAATGTTGGTTCCCACTACCCGGGGCCAAATCTGTTTCATTCTGTTCTTCAATTTATATCTATCAAGTGGGTTACTTACTTGGGTTTTATTAATATTGCAAACAAGTATATTTTTTTACTTGGCGTAACCAAGATATTATTGAGCAAACCTGATTTGGCATATTCTCTTGTGATTTATATACAGCCTGGACATACGTTGAAGTTGTTCACTGTTGAAATTGCCATAGAATATTGTTGTGCAACGTTTCAAAGAATAAACGGAAGCTGTTGTTCAGAAATGTTGTGTCTATTCTTAAATGTCCTTGGAAGCGAATAAAGATTTAAAAAATTTTGGGGTAGGATATCGTCAAATTATCAAATTGAAAAATAAGAACAATAATAATAATTGAGATATATTTTTGCCCACCCCATGTAAAACAATAACCCCTCACAAGCCATTGGACAGTAGTATACCTTGGGTTTGCTTCAGTGTGACAGACTCCATCCACACTGGCAGCATCTCTCCATCTGACCTACCTATCAAACAAATAAACACAGAGAAAAGCACATTCAGTCTGACCCAATCAGCCAAAACATTCAAACAGGCAAAGTGGTTAAATGTTGGTTCCCACTACCCAGGGCCAAATCTGTTTCATTCTGTTCTTCAATTTATATCTATCAAGTGCGTTACTTACTTGGGTTTTATTAACTCTTTGACCGCCATAAACGTTATATAACGCTTAGTAAAAACCTACGGAGGGGCGCCGAGGACGTTAAAAGACGTTCACTATGTTTTTTTGTTTTTTTTTTGGAAACGGGTGGAGGAAAGCCTTGGGCAGCTGTGCTGAAAGTATCAAGCAGATCTAGTTAGTATAATGACTCGTTTTGGCCCCTAGATGGCAGCGATGACTCTCTTTGGACAAGATTGGGTTGGCCGCCCACCGTGGGCGTCAGTAGAAGACGTGAGGCGGAGCTAGAGTGTTGAGTGGACAATGGCTGATGATGCAACAATGGCTGATGAAGCAACAATGGCGACCGGTTGCAAGCAGCTCACGCTTGAGCATTTTTTTCAAAGACGGAAAGCATCGATCAATACTAAAAAGCGCATTGATGTCGACGATGATGATGACTCAGAGCTTGACGCCAAAGTTGGAAGCCTTGACGCGACCGTTATGATCACGTAGTAAGCCTCACCGGCTAGCGCTGCTAACGCCGGAAAACGCGGAGCTGCACAAGTGGACATTCGATCGGGCGTTGGATGCATATTCATCGGAGGAGCGGGTACAGTCTGATCACGGAGAAGACACTGGTTCTGGACTACGATGCCACCATGAATGGAGTGGATAAGATGGATCAGAATATCTCTTACCACCCGGTATAGGAACCGAAGGACATGAGGAAGCCAGACGTAACACCACCGTAACGTGACCAAAGCATGATTCTGATAGTAGACTTGATGGCAACACACACTGCAGTATATACTTGCTATTCCCCGGAAAAAACGGCCGGCAAGAAAGTGTAGCGTCTGCATGCGAAGAGGCAATCGCAGTGAAACTAATTTGTTGTGCAAATCCTGTTGCGTCTCCTTGCACGCAGGGGAGTGTTACACAAAAAGAAAAACTGTCGTTGAAACATCCACATAATTGTAAATAGTACCACAGTTGCACACATTTGTAAATAGTTTGCCAAATTGTTGTCAAATTGTTACACTGTTGAATGTAAATAAACGTATTTTGCTATCAAAAAACACTTTTTCATTCTTGGTGGTAGTGTTTTATAGAAGTAAAGCACTATTTTGGTGTTTGTGGCATCATTCATGGACAAAAAGAAGTGTAAAATTCACTAGTGCATGAAATAATATCGTTTCACTAAAAGCTTGATTTCTCCGTATTTTGGTCCAAAACAAGCGGATTAGGGTGAAACTAACCATTTTCTATTGTTGATTACTAAAGAACGGAATAAGGTAGAAACATACTTTTTTTTCTGATGAAAGATGAAAGTTCAATCTTTCATTTGGTAGTATGTGTGTTTCCATAGTCCAAACAGAAAATTTTCTGTGGACCTTGAAAGACCAGTCAAAATGCTTAAATCGGCTGGCACTCACAGCACATCTTTTCTGAAAACGTCTGGCAGTCAAAGAGTTAATATTGCAAACAAGTATATTTTTTTACTTGGCGTAACCAAGATATTATTGAGCAAACCTGATTTGGCATATTCTCCTGTGATTTATATACAGCCTGGATATAAGTTGAAGTTGTTCACTGTTGAAATTGCCATAGAATATTGTTGTGCAACGTTTCAAAGAATAAACGGAAGCTGTTGTTCAGAAATGTTGTGTCTATCCATAAATGTCCTGGGAAGCGAATAAAGATTAAAAAAAAATTGGGGTAGGATATCGTCAAATTATCAAATTGAAAAATAATAACAATAATAATAATTGAGATATATTTTTGCCCACCCCATGTAAAACAATAACCCCTCACAAGCCATTGGAGAGTAGTATACCTTTGGTTTGCTTCGGTGTGACAGACTCCTTCGACACCGGCAGCATCTCTCCATCTGACTTATCTATCAAACAAATAAACACAGAGAAAAGCACATTCAGTTTGACCCAATCAGCCAAAACATTCAAACAGGCAAATTGGTTAAATGTTGGTTCCCACTACCCAGGGCCAAATCTGTTTCATTCTGTTCTTCAATTTATATCTATCAAGTGGGTTACTTACTTGGGTTTTATTAATATTGCAAACAAGTATATTTTTTTACTTGGCGTAACACCAAGATATTATTGAGCAAACCTGATTTGGCATATTCTCTTGTGATTTATATACAGCCTGGACATACGTTGAAGTTGTTCACTGTTGAAATTGCCAAAGAATATTGTTGTGCAACGTTTCAAAAATAAACGGAAGCTGTTGTTCAGAAATGTTGTGTCTATCCTTAAATGTCCTTGGAAGCGAATAAAGATTTAAACAATTTTGGGGTAGGATATCGTCAAATTATCAAATTGAAAAATAATAACAATAATAATAATAATAATAATAATAATAATAATAATTGAGATATATTTTTGCCCACCCCATGTAAAACAATAACCCCTCACAAGCCATTGGAGAGTAGTATACCTTTGGTTTGCTTCAGTGTGACAGACTCCATCCACACTGACAGCATCTCTCCATCTGACCTACCTATCAAACAAATAAACACAGAGAAAAGCACATTCAGTTTGACCCAATCAGCCAAAACATTCAAACAGGCAAAGTGGTTAAATGTTGGTTCCCACTACCCAGGGCCAAATCTGTTTCATTCTGTTCTTCAATTTATATCTATCAAGTGGGTTACTTACTTGGGTTTTATTAACATTGCAAACAAGCATATTTTTTTACTTGGCGTAACCAAGATATTATTGAGCAAACCTGATTTGGCATATTCTCCTGTGATTTATATACAGCCTGGATATAAGTTGAAGTTGTTCACTGTTGAAATTGCCATAGAATATTGTTGTGCAACGTTTCAAAGAATAAACGGAAGCTGTTGTTCAGAAATGTTGTGTCTATCCATAAATGTCCTGGGAAGCGAATAAAGATTAAAAAAAAATTGGGGTAGGATATCGTCAAACTATCAAATTGAAAAATAATAACAATAATAATAATTGAGATATATTTTTGCCCACCCCATGTAAAACAATAACCCCTCACAAGCCATTGGAGAGTAGTATACCTTTGGTTTGCTTCGGTGTGACAGACTCCTTCGACACCGGCAGCATCTCTCCATCTGACTTATCTATCAAACAAATTAACACAGAGAAAAGCACATTCAGTTTGACCCAATCAGCCAAAACATTCAAACAGGCAAATTGGTTAAATGTTGGTTCCCACTACCCAGGGCCAAATATGTTTCATTCTGTTCTTCAATTTATATCTATCAAGTGGGTTACTTACTTGGGTTTTATTAATATTGCAAACAAGTATATTTTTTTACTTGGCGTAACCAAGATATTATTGAGCAAACCTGATTTGGCATATTCTCTTGTGATTTATATACAGCCTGGATATAAGTTGAAGTTGTTCACTGTTGAAATTGCCATAGAATATTGTTGTGCAACGTTTCAAAGAATAAACGGAAGCTGTTGTTCAGAAATGTTGTGTCTATCCTTAAATGTCCTTGGAAGCGAATAAAGATTTAAACAATTTTGGGGTAGGATATCGTCAAATTATCAAATTGAAAAATAATAACAATAATAATAATAATAATTGAGATATATTTTTGCCCACCCCATGTAAAACAATAACCCCTCACAAGCCATTGGAGAGTAGTATACCTTTGGTTTGCTTCAGTGTGACAGACTCCATCCACACTGACAGCATCTCTCCATCTGACCTACCTATCAAACAAATAAACACAGAGAAAAGCACATTCAGTTTGACCCAATCAGACAAAACATTCAAACAGGCAAAGTGGTTAAATGTTGGTTCCCACTACCCAGGGCCAAATCTGTTTCATTGTTCTTCAATTTATATCTATCAAGTGGGTTACTTACTTGGGTTTTATTAACATTGCAAACAAGCATATTTTTTTACTTGGCGTAACCAAGATATTATTGAGCAAACCTGATTTGGCATATTCTCCTGTGATTTATATACAGCCTGGATATAAGTTGAAGTTGTTCACTGTTGAAATTGCCATAGAATATTGTTGTGCAACGTTTCAAAGAATAAACGGAAGCTGTTGTTCAGAAATGTTGTGTCTATCCATAAATGTCCTGGGAAGCGAATAAAGATTAAAAAAAAATTGGGGTAGGATATCGTCAAACTATCAAATTGAAAAATAATAACAATAATAATAATTGAGATATATTTTTGCCCACCCCATGTAAAACAATAACCCCTCACAAGCCATTGGAGAGTAGTATACCTTTGGTTTGCTTCGGTGTGACAGACTCCTTCGACACCGGCAGCATCTCTCCATCTGACTTATCTATCAAACAAATAAACACAGAGAAAAGCACATTCAGTTTGACCCAATCAGCCAAAACATTCAAACAGGCAAATTGGTTAAATGTTGGTTCCCACTACCCAGGGCCAAATCTGTTTCATTCTGTTCTTCAATTTATATCTATCAAGTGGGTTACTTACTTGGGATTTATTAATATTGTAAACAAGTATATTTTTTTACTTGGCGTAACCAAGATATTATTGAGCAAACCTGATTTGGCATATTCTCTTGTGATTTATATACAGCCTGGACATACGTTGAAGTTGTTCACTGTTGAAATTGCCATAGAATATTGTTGTGCAACGTTTCAAAGAATAAACGGAAGCTGTTGTTCAGAAATGTTGTGTCTATCCTTAAATGTCCTTGGAAGCGAATAAAGATTTAAACAATTTTGGGGTAGGATATCGTCAAATTATCAAATTGAAAAATAATAACAATAATAATAATAATAATTGAAATATATTTTTGCCCACCCCATGTAAAACAATAACCCCTCACAAGCCATTGGAGAGTAGTATACCTTTGGTTTGCTTCAGTGTGACAGACTCCATCCACACTGACAGCATCTCTCCATCTGACCTACCTATCAAACAAATAAACACAGAGAAAAGCACATTCAGTTTGACCCAATCAGCCAAAACATTCAAACAGGCAAAGTGGTTAAATGTTGGTTCCCACTACCCAGGGCCAAATCTGTTTCATTGTTCTTCAATTTATATCTATCAAGTGGGTTACTTACTTGGGTTTTATTAACATTGCAAACAAGCATATTTTTTTACTTGGCGTAACCAAGATATTATTGAGCAAACCTGATTTGGCATATTCTCCTGTGATTTATATACAGCCTGGATATAAGTTGAAGTTGTTCACTGTTGAAATTGCCATAGAATATTGTTGTGCAACGTTTCAAAGAATAAACGGAAGCTGTTGTTCAGAAATGTTGTGTCTATCCATAAATGTCCTGGGAAGCGAATAAAGATTAAAAAAAATTGGGGTAGGATATCGTCAAACTATCAAATTGAAAAATAATAACAATAATAATAATTGAGATATATTTTTGCCCACCCCATGTAAAACAATAACCCCTCACAAGCCATTGGAGAGTAGTATACCTTTGGTTTGCTTCGGTGTGACAGACTCCTTCGACACCGGCAGCATCTCTCCATCTGACTTATCTATCAAACAAATAAACACAGAGAAAAGCACATTCAGTTTGACCCAATCAGCCAAAACATTCAAACAGGCAAATTGGTTAAATGTTGGTTCCCACTACCCAGGGCCAAATCTGTTTCATTCTGTTCTTCAATTTATATCTATCAAGTGGGTTACTTACTTGGGTTTTATTAATATTGCAAACAAGTATATTTTTTTACTTGGCGTAACCAAGATATTATTGAGCAAACCTGATTTGGCATATTCTCTTGTGATTTATATACAGCCTGGACATACGTTGAAGTTGTTCACTGTTGAAATTGCCATAGAATATTGTTGTGCAACGTTTCAAAAATAAACGGAAGCTGTTGTTCAGAAATGTTGTGTCTATCCTTAAATGTCCTTGGAAGCGAATAAAGATTTAAACAATTTTGGGGTAGGATATCGTCAAATTATCAAATTGAAAAATAATAACAATAATAATAATAATAATAATAATAATAATTGAGATATATTTTTGCCCACCCCATGTAAAACAATAACCCCTCACAAGCCATTGGAGAGTAGTATACCTTTGGTTTGCTTCAGTGTGACAGACTCCATCCACACTGACAGCATCTCTCCATCTGACCTACCTATCAAACAAATAAACACAGAGAAAAGCACATTCAGTTTGACCCAATCAGCCAAAACATTCAAACAGGCAAAGTGGTTAAATGTTGGTTCCCACTACCCAGGGCCAAATCTGTTTCATTCTGTTCTTCAATTTATATCTATCAAGTGGGTTACTTACTTGGGTTTTATTAACATTGCAAACAAGCATATTTTTTTACTTGGCGTAACCAAGATATTATTGAGCAAACCTGATTTGGCATATTCTCCTGTGATTTATAAACAGCCTGGATATAAGTTGAAGTTGTTCACTGTTGAAATTGCCATAGAATATTGTTGTGCAACGTTTCAAAGAATAAACGGAAGCTGTTGTTCAGAAATGTTGTGTCTATCCATAAATGTCCTGGGAAGCGAATAAAGATTAAAAAAAAATTGGGGTAGGATATCGTCAAACTATCAAATTGAAAAATAATAACAATAATAATAATTGAGATATATTTTTGCCCACCCCATGTAAAACAATAACCCCTCACAAGCCATTGGAGAGTAGTATACCTTTGGTTTGCTTCGGTGTGACAGACTCCTTCGACACCGGCAGCATCTCTCCATCTGACTTATCTATCAAACAAATAAACACAGAGAAAAGCACATTCAGTTTGACCCAATCAGCCAAAACATTCAAACAGGCAAATTGGTTAAATGTTGGTTCCCACTACCCAGGGCCAAATCTGTTTCATTCTGTTCTTCAATTTATATCTATCAAGTGGGTTACTTACTTGGGTTTTATTAATATTGTAAACAAGTATATTTTTTTACTTGGCGTAACCAAGATATTATTGAGCAAACCTGATTTGGCATATTCTCTTGTGATTTATATACAGCCTGGACATACGTTGAAGTTGTTCACTGTTGAAATTGCCATAGAATATTGTTGTGCAACGTTTCAAAGAATAAACGGAAGCTGTTGTTCAGAAATGTTGTGTCTATCCTTAAATGTCCTTGGAAGCGAATAAAGATTTAAACAATTTTGGGGTAGGATATCGTCAAATTATCAAATTGAAAAATAATAATAATAATAATAATAATAATTGAGATATATTTTTGCCCACCCCATGTAAAACAATAACCCCTCACAAGCCATTGGAGAGTAGTATACCTTTGGTTTGCTTCAGTGTGACAGACTCCATCCACACTGACAGCATCTCTCCATCTGACCTACCTATCAAACAAATAAACACAGAGAAAAGCACATTCAGTTTGACCCAATCAGCCAAAACATTCAAACAGGCAAAGTGGTTAAATGTTGGTTCCCACTACCCAGGGCCAAATCTTTTTCATTCTGTTCTTCAATTTATATCTATCAAGTGGGTTACTTACTTGGGTTTTATTAACATTGCAAACAAGCATATTTTTTTACTTGGCGTAACCAAGATATTATTGAGCAAACCTGATTTGGCATATTCTCCTGTGATTTATATACAGCCTGGATATAAGTTGAAGTTGTTCACTGTTGAAATTGCCATAGAATATTGTTGTGCAACGTTTCAAAGAATAAACGGAAGCTGTTGTTCAGAAATGTTGTGTCTATCCATAAATGTCCTGGGAAGCGAATAAAGATTAAAAAAAAATTGGGGTAGGATATCGTCAAATTATCAAATTGAAAAATAATAACAATAATAATAATTGAGATATATTTTTGCCCACCCCATGTAAAACAATAACCCCTCACAAGCCATTGGAGAGTAGTATACCTGGGGTTTGCTCCGGTGTGACAGACTCCTTCGACACCGGCAGCATCTCTCCATCTGACCTACCTATCAAAACAAATGAACACATAGAAAAGCACATTCAGTTTGACCCAATCAGCCAAAACATTCAAACAGGCAAAGTGGTTAAATGTTGGCTCATTACCAACATCATCGGAGGTGTCTTTGTGAAATGTCTGAAAAACAATTCAAAACGTATCAAATTACTTCACAATGAAAGAAATTTCACCGACAGTACAGATGGGTTTCTCTCCTCAGATGTTACCACCTCATGCAGGGGGCAGACGTCTGAAGCAACATAGCAACTGAAGACCTAAGTATTGTTGCACTTGATCACACATTATAAAAACAAAGACTTCTTACTCACCTTATTTGACATTTGTTCTTGAGCCTTCTTATATCGGCTCTCACATGCAGCATGGTGTTCTCTTAACATTTTCATGCGCCGCATCCAACGTGTTTCAGCCTGAAAACACACAAAATGCATGTTTAGAGATGGTAATTATGTAGTTTCTTTTTAGTGTCTTTTGTGGCATTTTTGGAACACACTAGACATAGACTATCAATGTGGCACGTGTGGAGTAAAGGAAAGGAAAGCTTAATTTATGAAACTGCTTCCTTTTCACACTGAACTTCCGGTCTTAATTCTCCCATGAAAGGGTTGATACTAAATACATCTCTTCCCATCCTTTCTATATTCCATTGATTTTGCCCCATCTTAATTTATTTAATTCATTGCTTTGACTTATGCTTTACCTTTACTGGTAATGTGCAAGTATCAAACAACAACTAATATCAGTTCCTAGACTCCTCACTATGTAATACAACGTTGTAAATACTTCACATATAAGCTTTTTTCAAATACTGTACTTTATTTTCCAGAATAAAAATTTAGTGCAGAGACTTTATTATGGACTATACTAAATGTACTATATTAACTTTCTAGCCCTGGCGGATGCGCTGGGAAACAGCAGTCTTGCGAAGAGAAGGCTGAAATTGGCTCTCCATGGTAGCAAAATGGCTGCCGTTGGGGAAAACATGCAGATTGAAGCGCCTCCATATGCACCTAATAGGCCAACCATGTACTCACAATAAATATAAATATGTTCCTAATATTGAATAAAGTAACATACAAAGTACCTTATAAAGACGTAAAGTAGACGGAGCCATTATGGCATTTACGTTTAGTCATTATCCACCTGCAGTGGTTTGCGAGGTTAATGGAGGTTAATTGCAATCAAGAAGCACTAGTTGCCGGACACTAGCTCTAGCATACCGCAGCGAATGCGGTCACAACGTGTCCTAACAACAGGCAAATAAACTTCACAGCACCAAAATATAATGCAAGTAAAACATATATTCTCACCATTTCTCTACAGGGGGGTTTCTGAACGCTGTCTTCGATTGCCTTCTCCATCTTGTTTCTAACAACACGCGCCCAAATGAGAGGAAGCGCTCGATTTATGGTACAGCTCACACCAGCGCATCAACGCATTTGTTCACAAACAGAAGAATGCCGGGATGTCCGAGTCTCAATGCAAGCACACCCTCGATCGCGCAGTGCAATATGGAACTTATGGAGCGAGTGGGGGATGGGTGGGTTGTTGTGATTTAGTTTGGAAAGACACGTTGAGATGTTGCTCTATATTTTTTATGCATTTATTAAAAAGCATATTGTATTGTTTCAAAGAAATGCAACGTGTTGAACATGATAGATAGATAGATGGATGGATGGATGGATGGATGGATGGATGGATGGATGGATGGATGGATGGATGGATGGATAGCTTTATTGTCTGTTCTCGGTGAATACAGAAATGTTTCTATTTTTTTGCCACGGCTGTAAAAGAAAGTTTAGAACTCACATTTAAACATTACAAACATCCCACACATTTAAAAATAAAACATAAAAACAACCAATGAAACATGAGTAAAACATAGTGCCGTTCATTTTGTATTATTAAGAGCGGCTATTGCAGAGGGGATGAAGGATTTTTTGTAAATGTTTTTTCTGGCCAGTGGAACTCTGTTGCGTCTACCTGATGGTAGCAGCATGAAGGGAGTGGGTGGCAAGGATCATCAGTGATGAGGGTGGTTTTCCTCATCACTGAGCGTTCATACAGTTCAGACAGAGGGGGTTCGGCTGTTTGGGTGATTTTACTGGCCTCATTTATAATTGTAAGGTTCAGTAATGAGTAAGATTTAACTTAATTTGTTAAAATATATATTTACTTATAAATTTGTTTCCAGAATTATTTACACATTTATACTTTTGTTGTTGTTTTTATTGTTTTGTTATATAAGCAGCTAAATTGACGTGTTGACTCTGCTGTTCTCATTCACTTACATTTAGCTATAGTTGGCCAGCTCCTGATTGGTTAGTGTTGTCAGGAAGTGTTGCCGCTGCATGTGACGAGTAAACAGCGTTGTTCCAGAATGCTCCATCCTGCATTTTCATCTTATGTCTCATCTTATCTTATCTCATCTTTTTTCTAGTGTTCCATCAACCACCAACGAACCCTCATGTTGTATAATTAAGAATTACACATTTTAAACTACATTATAAACTTTCATTAAAATTATGTCTTTACACATTCAAAATTCTAATAAATGTTGTGCACCAATGTTGTGCACCAACTGTCAAGTCATTTTAGTCATTACTGGTCAGAAGTCAGAAATGTATAGTTAAGACTTATAAGATTTATAACGACTTACAATACATCCAATACTTCTAAAATAGTAAATAAGCATTTACATTAGAAATAAAACCAACAACAACTTAAGGATGTGAAATTAATGGATACACTTAAATTATATCAAAATAATGCATGTTTTGTTTTTTTTACACTGTATGAGTGTCACACTGTTACTGTGTTACTAAAGTATGATGAATATGGGATTAAACGTCTATAATCATCACATTTAAAAACTGCATACCTTGTTTTTGATGCAAACATATGTTTGCTGAATCTTGCAACAACTTCACTAGCTATAAATGTTGTTGTATATTAGCCTGGCTCACACAATTACGGCTCTGTTGCTGATCAACACATGGTGGGGAATGGGCATAGACACGGTGGGGACTAAAAAGCATGGATGTTGTAGCGCTCACGAAGCAGTGAGGAACAGTTCACACTTGTTTTTATGAGCAGAAGATCTCTCTTACATTCGCTTCAAATCCACACAATTTAGGCACGTCATTTTTTTTTACATGGATGGGCATAGACATGGTGGGGACTAAAAAGCATGGTTGTGTATTGTGGCGCTCACGAGGCAGTGAGAAACAGTTCACTGTAAACAGAAGATCTCTGTTACATTTGCTTCAACTTAACACAATGTAGGCAAGTAATTATTTTGCAGATCATGCACAATCACTGTGTCACATCAAAACAAAAATAACTACATAACAGCAAACTAGATAGCATCACTCGTAAGTAAAACACTAGATCACTAACTAAAGAAATAACAAAGAACATGCACTTTAAACACTGTTTTAATCATTAGTGCCGCAAAACATGCTAGGAGCGCCTCCGGGCTCCCAGCGACGCTACACAGCCCCCACTTAGCTGGTTAGCTGTCCTCAGCAACCGTAGCGTTCCAGTATGTAGTCCCACAAATAGGAAGTGGGTCGGCGGTGTCGCCGAGTACCCTTCCGCGGCCTCCCAACCAGTGTTGGGGTGGACTGGGTCCCCTCAAACTGTTCCTCCCTGCATGTCTGCATGGCCTCCCTCTCTGGTATTGGTATTGGTATTGGTAGGGGGTGAGCCGGTCTTGGTGGAGGACCCCCACCTGGTTCCTCTTTAACAGCGAAACACCACATCATGTCACCATGTCATGTCTCTAGTATTGTGCACGGTCCCACCCAGTGGCTCATGAGTTCTAGAGACAAGCCCCTCCATCTCTCGGGGCTGTAGACCCAAATTTGTGCGGCCATGTCGAAGTCTTTACCTCTGCAGCAAACGTCGTATGCCCTTTTTTGACGACAGCCGGCTTGGGTGATGGTCTGTTAATCCACGTCATGCACTTCCCGAAGTCAGTCCCGCAGCTGGCTGTAGTAATCCCTGCCGGCCTCACCCCCCACCTTCGGCTCAGGAGGGTGTCCAAACACAAGGTCAAAGGGGGTCCGAAGCTCTCGTCCGAACAAGAGAGCCGCTGGGGTGCATTTTGTAGACTCCTGGACTGCTGTCTGGTATGCCCACAGGGCCAGGGACAAATGCAAGTCCCAGTCACATTACTGGGGGCTGGTTAAGATGGCGAGCTGAGTGACCAGTTCCACCAATCCATCACTCTGGGGGTGCTGTGGCGTGGTGTCCACGATAAATGGCTGCTGGAGGTCAGGGTAGGCCAACACTGGGCCCCCGGTTAATACCGTCTTGAGCTGAACCGGGGTACGATCACAGTCGTCGTTCCACTGGAATATTTTTCCCCTTTTGCTGTCTGTGCAGGGGACTGGCAATAGTGGCAAAGTCCCGGATGAATCGGCGGTTGTGGGATGCCCAAGAAGCTTTGTTGTCCGGCACCGACCAGTCTTTCACGGCTGCTGTCTTGGCTGTTTTGGTGGCCATCCCTTCTGCGTTGTTAAAAATCTCATGTCTGCTCATACACTGTAATTCTCTGTTTCTTTTCTCTGGCTTTCTGAGCCACCACCCTTTTCTTTCCGTTTTGCTATCATGTCGTCGTAACGTCATTTGTAGTTTCGCTTATTAACGTGCTTCACCTTCTGAAAGCGGCCCTCTGATACATTCACCAAAAGCGAGAGAAGCGTTTCAGGTGGTGCATTTGCATAGTAGTTAATGTACTTCACACGGCCGGTGGTGGATGCGTGTGGGGCGGCGCAAATGACACGGTTGGAGTGGTGGGGCACGGCACGGTGCAGGTGCATCGTTTCACGCAAGACAGTGAATAGAGCAAGCTGTGGCCAGGCCATATTAGTGGCCAGTTGGCTTTATAGGGAGTGCTGGTCATGATTGATTGGTCGGCTGCACCTATCAGACTGCAAAACAGTAACGTTTGTCACTGGGGGGGAAAACTAACAAAACAGCCCAGGCCAACGCCCATCATGATGTGCGGCCCTTCTGTGATTTTTCCAGAACCCAAAACTCACAGAATTACTCACAGTTCCCTTGTTGAATGAAGAACAGTGAGAGGTGTTTCAGGCATTTTAACTGGTATACATGTCAGTGCTTTAAAAAAAAAAATATATATATATATATATATATTTTTTTTTCTTTCAATTTACGGCGATGAATTGCCATGATTGGTCAAAGCAAAATTTTTTGGTAGACCATTGTCAGGTTATACTTTTCTTTTCATTCATTAATGAGCTTGACACAAATGCTGCAGTTACGCTTCGGGCCAGAGGTGGCAGTCGCAAGTAAAAAAAAAAAAAGTGACAAACTGCACAAAGATCCTTTAGACGTCCTTTGGCGCTGCCGCGGCCTGGGGGGCCCTGAGGTGTTGCGCTTGCTCTGTCCTGGCAGGGGTCGACGGCTCCCCTCTTTGGTGGAGATTTTCATGCATGCCAGATCCACCACACCAGCATCTATCGAAACTCAGACACAATCTGCTTCTCCCTCAGGTCATTGAATCGGTGGAGGCTGGTGTCTGTGGATCTCACTCTGCTTCGTCTGTCCTTCCTTCCTTTCCTCAGTCTCTCCTTTGGTCTCTTGAGGTCTCCCTGATTTGTTGGAATTTAGATGTTTCTGGGGTTGGTGAAGGACTCTGGTTGGCGGCCCGGTGGGTGGTGTCTGGTCGGTGCTGGATGTCACTTTCCTTTCTTTTCTTTGGTCCTTCCTCGGGTCTCCTGACGGCGGTGTTCGGTTTAGGTGTTTCAAGGCTCGAAGTAAGCTACGAGACGTTCTGCAGTCGTGTTGCTCTTTTGCAGAATTCTTGCTCTGAAAATGTCATCTGCGCAGTTAGAGGCACTGTTGTTGTCGGACCTCGTCACAACAAAAGTGACTTGACGTCTTAAATGTATAGTGACTTTTATGTTGAAGGTGCCGCGGGAAGCGTCACAACGTGACGTATGTGTCTTCCTTCCTTAAGGCGCAGCATTTTAGCAAAAAGTCCACGTCCCTCGCCTGGAAGTCAGGTTTGGCAACTATGACAAGAGTGACATTAATCAAAATAACAGTAGAGATTTGCCGATAAACAGCTGGCATGTGGAGCGAATTGTTGACAATTCTGTTCCACCAAGAACCATTAGCATCGTAACTCAACAAGAATCATCACACGTGAAAAGTGTTGAAAGAAATATCCAGTCTCAGCAAATCACACTGACGAGGCGATGGAGTCTAGGTCTGTTGGGAGCACCAAACTAATTAAAGTGAGAATGGTGTGCAGTTATATATAATATAGCATTTGTATGTAAATAATGCAAGCTTAGAGTTGGGTATTTTTCTGACGTAAATCAATCATTAAAGGCACCGAACGCAAGTTACCAACTTTTTGCAGATTTGCGACCCCTCTGGTGAAAAGCGGAATGGAAGTCAGCTACATGCACGCGCCCAGTGCCGAAACGTTAGTTAGTAATAGTTTTATTGTGCATTGCTTATCATAAATAGACCCTATCGCATTTTCGTGACGAGGTCTTACCTTTTTAGCAAGAAAAAAGCAAGCTGTGGGTGCCGTTTCATCCTTTTTTTTCCACCTACTCTAATATTATGGCTGTTCCAATATTGATCCACGTCCTACTGCGACGCTTGTGCAACTTCAGTTTTTCCCTTTTTGGCACACTCAACAGTGTTATCCTTTCCTGCTCTGTATTTTGACCGTGGTCGAGGGGGAGATTTTTCCCTCGGTCAGCGTCACCTCTGTGGAAAAACTCCTGTTGCATGTCACAAAACTTTCGGCCGATGGTCCAACAAAAGAAGCCACTGGGAAATGAAGGGCGTACTGCAGTATTGGTTTATTATTATTTGGCACACTTTTATATCCGCTGTGGCACACGTTTGTCTTTTACCACGGACTCGTCTACACACTCTCAAACACTTTCGCCGTCCCGACTGAGCGCGTGCACGCGCCTGATAGGGAGAAAGCTTAAAGTTTTGGTCCCGAATCCCCGATCATTATTTCACTCTACAGGAAAATAGGGGCAACAGCAATTGTGCCACAGTAGTGCCTCCTGTCTATTATACAATTCTTAAAACATGTGTGGGTGAAAAATATGGTTATTTTAACACGTCAACGTTGCGTCATGCACCTTTATCCATGTCTTTAAATGTGTGGAATTATAAACTGAAGATATATCACCATACTCTCTTGATTGAAAGTGTACAAAAGTATGTTTTTCAGAGATTCCAAGTGGAAGCTGATGATTTTGAGGAGGAAATGGAGTAAAAGTTATGGCAATGATTTTGGCCTTGATAGCATTAAGCACTGTATATTTCATAGCATTGGCGATTTCTTTTATATATATATATTATTGATTATTTAAGCCCGCACAAATTACCTGTAGATGACATGTGTGCCACAAATCACCTTTATTTTATTTTTATTATTTTTATGATTGCTGTAGTAATTGGCAGTGGTAGAACATACATCAACGACTCCAATATTAATGATTATTATTATGTTATGTCATTATAGAGTGAGGGATTTGTGTGACATAGTGACAAAAATAAATGAAAACACCCTATATAGCGTGGACATAATTTGCATTCCTTTTATTAAAAAATATTATTTTTATTATTATTATTATAGTAATAACAATAATGGTAATAATAATGTTACTTTTATTATGAAGTAATTTAATTACTAACTTTTTTAAGCATGTAATGAGCAACTATACCTAGTTACTTTTTTAAAGTAATATTCCCAACATCTTTGGTCAAACAAGCACAAGGTTTAAAATGTATTTGCAAAGTGTAATACCACTTTTGACAATGGATCAGGGGGCGCAACTAAGTAGACCAGATGTGATACACAAAACCAGAAAACCTACCTGGTGTGGACTTGCAGTACTGTTCATTGTCCACTGGGGTCGCATAGGAAATAACACGCACACACATTTGCTGTTCTGTGGGGACTTTTTAGAAAACATCATCAGGCATCT
This sequence comes from Leptonotus elevatus, assembly GCF_054856555.1. Taxonomy (NCBI): domain Eukaryota; kingdom Metazoa; phylum Chordata; class Actinopteri; order Syngnathiformes; family Syngnathidae; genus Leptonotus; species Leptonotus elevatus. The sequence goes on along the minus strand of NC_141255.1, from coordinate 15,769,979 downwards.
ATAAATAGTGTTTGGAAGCCTCTAAAGTGGATTTGCCCGTGGGGACCAGATTTTTGGTCCCCACCGTGCAGTGTCCAGTCAGGTCAAAGTCCCCACAATGTAGCAAAAACGAGAGAGAAAAACACACACACACACAGCAAGTTGCATGACAGCAAATTATACCACCAGCTTGTCTTCTTGACTGCAGAATAAGGAATCAGGTGCACTCTTGAATACAAACTAATATGGTGAAATGCCAAGTGAGGATTATTATCAGCATTACTATGGAAACGGACGCTGCACAAATTGCAGCCGGGCACGCTCAGCATGACTGTGCTAATACGTCCAATGTTGATGCAGCTCATTCAGGTCTATCCAATGTGCAGGTAAAAACTACTTTGTCATTTTGCAAGAAGTCAGAAGAGCGACCGTCCTATTATCATAACAGGGGCATAACAAGTCTACCCTATGAACTGTACACAATATATCTCCATAAAGCTGCTGAGAATAGCAAATTCAACATATCCTACATACAGCTTCATAAAACTAATAAATAATACCGACTCTGAACAATAAAAGCCCTTGCACATGCGAGGACGGAAGGCTGCGTGTGTGGGGAGTACATTTTCCCTGGTCGTCACCTCTCAGAATCCTCCAGCCTGTGACCAGTCAACATTTTAAAGTGCACCAGAATCCAACCTAAGTGCAGCCAGGACTCCCCCTTTGTAAAGGACTCCAAATGATACGCTTTTAAGAACAATTACTCTCAGCGGCGTGCAGAGCAAGCCGAGCAAAAATAATAAAATAAATAAAATTAAGAGCGGGAAAGCGGCCGACCTCAGCCGTGATTAGCATAATTGAATTTCAAACGATCTTGTGGAGTATTGAGGGAAAGGGTAGCCATTGACATTGTTTAAATATTACCAATGGTAATACAGTGGAGCGGAGTGGTGATGCGTAGGGCCAAATACCGCGAGTTAGGCAAGGGTCAAAGGGCAAATCAAGTGTAGCTACAAGTTGCCAGTCATCTTTAAACCCTCTTCTAGTGAGCTGGGAGCTTAGTGGGGTGGTGTCACATTGATGGATGCGCAGAGAGGTGTGGCAGTGGGGAGGCCCGCTTTCTCCCCATGCCATCGCTCAAGCAGACTCCCCCTGGAGGTGTGCGGGCCGCCAGCCCATAAACATGCACATAAAATCACATCTCTCGGCAGGTGGTATCCCGTCCTTGGTAGAAGAACAAAAAGTCAAATTGGCATACATTAGTTAGCTAGCGTCCCCGAGGGCAGAGGTGTGTTTAGTCAGCTGTCACTAGTCAAAAGTTAGAGGAGGCCAAGGAAGAAGAGAGAAATGATTTTCCTCAGCGGCAGAACTTTTAACAACGAAGCAAGATAGCAAGTCATTTTTCCTTGGACGAGAAGCTGGTCTCCAAAACAACATATGCTCACAAGGATGCTGAGATATCCCCCTGGAGGCAAATTGAACTGGCAGATGCTGGGCAAAAAAAAAGAACAATTTTGGATCCATCGATGACTTTTTAAATTGGTCTACATGACAGTAGAAATCACTCTGCTGCTACTGGACACACACACACACACACACACACACACACACACACACACACACACACACACACACACACACACACACACACACACACACACACACACACACACACACACACACACACACACACACACACACGCACGCACGCACGCACGCACACACACACACGCACACACACGCGTCCAAGTTGTTTGCATGGATGAAATTTTGGCTGACGAGATCCAATACACCTGCACTGCAAAACCTGATGATTTAGTTCAACTCATGTGGAAACCCATTACAATGATTCTTGGGACGTCTAAAAGATCTTTGTGTTTGTCTCTTTTTTTTTACTCGCGACTGCCACCTCTGGCCCGAAGCGTAACTGCAGCATTTGTGTCAAGCTCATTCATGGTGCGCGTGCGAGCACACGCACTAGGGCTGGGTATTGCCAACAACCTCACGATACTATGCGTATCACGATATAGGGGTCACGGTCCGATATCACATGATCGGAAATCGGGCCCGATAACGTGGTTGCTGACTCGATCGGAATCGAACGTCGTATCCCCATCAGGACTCGGATAAATATATGACGTTTTTTTTTTTCTTAATATAACTTTTTATTAAATCTGGAGTTGGGCGGTGGCACAGAGTGACACTTCATTTTTCCACACAGTGCGTACGGCATGGCGTCACTTTACTACAGTGACACTATTAATGCCATCGAGCGGCGGGGCTAAACAAGGAAATGTCGCCGAGGTATTTGGAAGTAGTAGTATAAGTATAAGAATCTAATATGAGTACAAGTAGTATAAGTTATTATCGTCTTGTGGAAAGCGGAGACGTTGCGACTTGCACTGTGTGCAATGTGAGCATTTCGTGTGGTGCAAACTCCGCAAAGGATATATAGTAGACACCTTTCAAAGGGAGCCCGATGCCTAGTCTAGCATTCTAGTCTGGTTGTCAATTCACACCAGCTGCAGTACGGTGCGTTCGGCATCAAGGTACATCCGGTATATTTCAATATGAAACAGTTCGCGAACTCATTTATTGGGGAGGAAAGCTAGCTAACTACATAGCATGACATGAGTATGACATTTAAGACAAAAAATGTGCTCAAAATAGATTAAACATGACAAAATAACACTATTTAAACACAAAACGTACTTACCCATGGTAGAAGTCCCAGAAATAATGTCCAAAAGCATATTGATGTGACAACAGGCAAGTGTGGCTATTGTTTACCAATAGGACTCTATATACACGGTTGTTATCGCATGAACTCAACTCTCCAGCGTGAACCCCCGTGATCTTGTGGTCTGGCGGGTGCAGATTTCCGGACACGGACAGCTCATGCAATGCACGTGGTGTGAATTGCAGTCCATGCGGACGTCGCACGGAAAATCGCACCGCGTCGGTTCCGCAGTCAGTGTGAATCGGGCGTGAATGCGCGCAAGGTGCTGCTTTCACAGACACACCGCAAAACTTAAACAAAATAGGGAAGGGCCGATATGAATAAAAATATCAAAGTATTAAATTTACAGCGCTAAAATGTGCTTATTTTAAATATTTGGAGAAATAAAAACAGCATTTTTTTTCATTTAACACAATCTATTTAGTTTTTAAACAAATTATAGGAAAATGTATACATTAAGAAACATGTACCATGTTAAGTTTAAATAAAAAAGTAAATAAATATTGATAGTTTTCCCCTGTTTTAATTCTTAACGAGACTCAGACGTGTTCAATCAATGGTGAGCTATATTTAGAACAGACTTGAGATCTGGACACCTGATATCATGTACACTTTTTTTTTTTTTTAAGTTAACTGCAAAGCCACCAGCGTCTTTTTTCGCTCGCCCCATTCCCTCCTCCTCATGCTGCTTTGCACGTGCACTTAATTGAAGCAATTAACTTCAGAGGCCGCTGTTGCACAGCCCTGCAATGCCTGTTAACTGCTTATTTGCAAATTAATGTGCAATATCGATTCTGACGCCTGCGTATCAATACGTGTATTGTGAAAGAGGCCCACAACGATATATTGCCTTATACATTTTTTGAACACACCCCTAACGTGCACGACCTTAAGTGCACGCCACATGTCCGCTACTCTGCGGGGACGCGCATGACGTCATCCACCACCACTCCCAAAGAAACGGTGGAGTGTGCAGGGTCCGCACACTCAACTATAAAGGGAAGATAAAAGCTGATAGGTGCAGTCAGAGTAAAACTGTCTGTTTGGGTTAATTACTGCATTTGGACGCAGCAGAGCTGAAGCTGGTCGCCATTTTGGACAGTTTTGTTGTGTCCTGAATTTGAATTAAATTTAATGTAACATACTTGGAAAATGGTGTTGGTGGCTGGTCGGATTACCATGGAAAATGGATGGGTTGTGTCAGAAAGGTCATCTGGCGTAAAACTGTACCAAACATATCATGTGGATGGTTGCTTCTTCTTCTTGTTACAAAATGTTGGTAATAAAATTCCACAGCTACAGTATTCTGATAATCTGTTAACCTGTTTCTTGCTAGCTTTAACTCAGAATTCATCGAAAGTTGCACCCTTGTGTCAAAATCTTAACCCAACATGCTGGCTGAAATCCTCAACCCAATGCCCCAAATAACCCAAATAACCCTTTTGGACACAGGATTGTGTTACCCAATTTGGCTTTCTTTTGACCCATCAGTTTTAAGAGCATAAATATGAGTAAAATGAAAAAGTGCTTTTCTACCTTCAAGGTACTGAAAGCGCTTTAACTAGTGATGGGAAAATGAAGCTTCATGAAGCACTTGTGATATTTTTTGATTCCCCTTGATGGTGCTCTTGGTTTAAATATAAAGGCTAGTGCAAAGGAAATTGATTACATTTCCACTGCAACTTTTAACCAACAGTGGCATCTAGAGGAGTCAAAAAATATTACAAGTGCTTCATGAAGCTTCATTTTCCCATCACTAGCTTTAACACCGTCTTGTCATTCACATCCTGACTCACAGCTACAGGAGCAACTGGGAGTTCCGTATATCCCTTAAGGACATTTCAACATGGCCAAAAGTACTGGGAAACAAACCACTCTACCACCTCAGCCATGCGGCACTTATGGGCTGATGTGTCACATTGCAATCTATACTATATAATCCAGTGTAGTCCTTGTGACCATGTTGAAGTGTCCTTAAGCAAGATACTGAACTCCCAGTTGCCCCTGATGCTGTCACCAGTGCAAAGCAAACAAGAGTACTTGGGAAATTTTTGAATTATATTATTAGTAGGCCTGCTAAAAATGTTAAAACATTTTTTTTTTCCGACTCATAAACTCTGACTTAATACTATAAAAGTTTTGGAACAGGTCGTATTTTGGAATGGAATATGTATGGGTGTCAAAATTAGTGTGTTCATTTTGAGTTAATTTAAAGTTCCTTTAACACCACCATTTTTCCCCGCATTTTTTTAAATAAACACCCCTTAATTGGTAAGTCACAACCACGAGAAGATTTAGCAGTAATAAATTAATTAAAAAAATTATTACATTAATAAATAATGCATATTGTGAAGACTAGGGTCAAGTTGTATTTTACAATTTTAAAAATGTGCAGAAGTTATTTCATGTTAAAGATTAGATAACTCTTAATATGAAAAGAAAAATACATATGAGCTGTCAACGTCTTACAAATGCAATTATGACATCTAGTGGCAGAAAATGACCAACACAAGTCAATATCACACTCTTTTTTTCACAGCACATCTTTTTAATTTAACTCAATTTGATGAATTATCATAAAATTTCTGTGCCAATGACTAAAAGATGCAGCCATATTTCTATTAATTTAACATTTGTTTACACTTTTATGTTAAGAGTGTATGTTATGAGTATGAAAACTTATATATTGTTAAATATTGTTACTGTACATTTAGAACTGATGTAAAATTTGTGATTGTTAGTTAACTATTGAAGTCATGCAATTAATTACGATTAAAAACCTATAATTGCCTGACCATCTAGTAATATGCAATATGCAAGCTGTGCAGAACCGTGGAAGTAAATTAGGTGACTGTCAGTGCAAAACGTCTCTATTGTCGTATGTCAATTAATTGTGCATGTTGTACCGAATGTTGTAAGGTCCGAGTGAAAAATATTCATCTCTCCCACTTCGTAAATATGACAAAATGTCCGATGGCGCATTTTGCATTGATTTGGACATAACATTGCAGACACATTTTGACAAAAATAGAAATATGGCCGACAGTAAGCAATGTCACATAATCTCCCCCTGAAGGACAGCCATCAAAGATCAATTTATTTTCCTAAATGCTATTCATACAGCAATGGCGGCCAGGCGCCCGGGGATGCCACATATCAGAGCTGCAATCTAATGTTCGCACAAACAGATTGGACGGCAGACAACGCGGTGACACAGGTGAGGTGACGGAAAACAACTAAATGAATTGATAGCGCTGAATGGAAGATTATGTGAAAGGGTGAAAATGGCAAAAAGATTTCACTTTGCACTGGAAACGCAATATTTGACGCTGATCTTTGAATAATATTATCATTCAAATATATTATACTTGAGGCAGATGTGCTAACCACGAGTCCACTGTGTTGCCACCAACCGACAAGACACACAGTAAACAGAACTGTACAGCGGAACCTTGATTCTTGAATTGAATTTGTTCCGCGACTCCGTTCGCAAACCGAGGTAATGTTGGAATTGAAATTATCCGTTTCAGACAGGTTTACTTGTTTTTATCAATGTAAGCCAAGTACAACATAGGAATAAGCGAAAACACGTCATAATGAAGAATAAGACGTTCGCTAGGAAATTACTGTGCCATATCACTGGGCTAGCTAGCCTTAGCTAGCTAGCAGCCCCTCCTCCTTTGAAGGGAAGGAGTACAGATGGTAAATTAAATGGTCACCAAACTGTGCAGTGAGAGAATCACAAACATGGACACCATTCTCCTGTTTCGCTAACATTTCTTTCTTTTTTCCCATACTAATATTGTCACAGTTCTGAGGCGGAGTGAGCTATGTGGACCCAAATGTGACGAGACTCAGTGATCAGACAGAGGTAATGAGTAAACGTAGGGGGATTTATTGACAAGATCAAGTGGGCAGGAAATCCAAGACTTTGATTAGACTGGACTTAACTGAATCGAGCGTGACGTGGCAGGACTTGGCGTAACTGGACTGAACAGAGCAGGGTGTGACAGAACCGGACTTGCCTTAACAGGGGAGTGACTTGGCTTGACTGGTGTGGAGTGGCTGAGGCTTGGCTGGCTGTGGAGTGGCTATTACTTTAGCTTGGCTGTAGCTAAGACCTGGCTAAGACGTGGCTAAGATAAGACACACAACATGATAGTGATGGGAAAAATGAAGCACTTGTGATATTTTTTGACTCCCCTAGATGGTGCTCTTGGTTTAGATATAAAGGCTAGTGCAAAGGAAATTGATTACATTTCCACTGCAACTTTCAACCAAGAGTGGCATCTAGAGGAGTCAAAAAATATTACAAGTGCTTCATGAAGCTTCATTTTCCCATCACTACAACATGACCCACGAGACCCACAACATGACCCACGAGACCCACAACATGACCCACGAGACCCACAACATGACCCACGAGACACACAACATGACCCACGAGACACACAACATGACCCACGAGACACACAACATGACCCACGAGACACACAACATGACCCACGAGACACACAACATGACCCACGAGACACACAACATGACCCACGAGACACACAACATGACCCACGAGACACACAACATGACCCACGAGACACACAACATGACCCACGAGACACACAACATGACCCACGAGACACACAACATGACCCACGAGACACACAACATGACCCACGAGACACACAACATGACCCACGAGACACACAACATGACCCACGAGACACACAACAACGACAATGCACCCACACAGACTGAACAAAGACAGCAGACTAAATACACCCACACTGATTGACTCAACAAGACACACCTGGGTGAGACACAAGTTGCTGAGGGCACTGATTGGTCAACACACGGGAAGACACACTAAGGTGGAGGTGGTTACACATGACGAGACAAGGGGAGAGACGAGGAACACATAACAAAACACTGATCACAGAGACAAAAGACAACAAGAACACCCAAGAACACCCAAGAACACCCAAAATCAAACAAAACCCCAACCCCACAGAATCGAATCATAACAAATACATTAGGACTTCCCTAGTTTTCACCTTATTTGGAGCCATACTAAGGGCTAATTTACATCAGAATATACCTTCATCCCCCACTATGTCACGGTCCTGCTATATTATAGATTCTGGATCCAATGGATCCCAACTGAAATTTAATTCTGACGTAATGTAGACAATAGCAATGTGTCTCCAAAATATTTAAAAGACAGTTAAGGAGATGAAGAAAGAAACTTAACTACTTTTGTTTGTAAACATTACTAGTCCACCTCTGAGTATAATTATGTAATATCCTGACCAGTTTCCGATTATGAAGACAATACGACGGTTGTTCTCTGGAACAGTAGCATGCGATTAGCAGATTTAAGTGCAACCAGTAATTAAAAGCTAATAGCAAATGTTCCCGAATAAACATGCTTTCAAACACTTTAAGCAAAAGCCGCAACTTGTGCTTTATAATTGCTGAGCACACATGGGACAGGGAGGCTTTGTTTACTGTCCCACAAGCCACAGATCAATTACCCTCTCCTCCATCTCTTTGCCCAACCACCTTTTGATAATTGCGGTGCAGCAGACAGTGTGGTTGCACTTACACTCGTGCCAAATCGCAGACACTCTGGACAGGGCTCAAAGCAAACACCCTGAAAGTGTGAGAGAATGAGGGAAGAAAAAAATGCTGGTGGAATCCTTTTAGAAAAGCCTAGTATGATCGGGGGCAAGGGGAAAAAAGGATCAATACTATGAAAAATGAGGAATGGTCTTAAAGAAAACCTTTCAAAGTGTCAGATTCAATAAACGATGGTGCTGGGTTAATTAGCCGCTGTCATGGTGGCAGAGCGCTGTTACGTGACCTTGTACAAAATTAACATTCACACTGAAAGCCACTGTCACATTTGCACTCAATCTCATTAAAATGTTCATGGTTGCCATGTAAACCTGGCCATACACTCATTGCTATTTATTTATTTATCTCTGATCGAGTGTAATACATTACATACATACGTTCATGGTTCATCAGGTTGCCAAACTAGGAAAGAGCTTACAAGCAACATTCGACATGCTGCTACATTCAAGGATAAACCAATAAACACTTTTATGAAGCAGCTTGTCAGTCACTTGGAGGTTGCCCACACTCATGCAAAATTATTCAAAATAATCAAACTCATAACTGTCACACAAATTTTCACGTGAATTACGAGGTATGCGTTGACGCTGTCTACTGTGAGAGTTTATTGCGACTTCTGGTTTCGAAAGATTGTGGGCAGTGATGATTAATGAGTTCCAAAAAGTCGGAATAAAACCCGAAGCAATGTTTTTTAAAGCATAATTATTATTTTTTTATTACTCTGCTCCAGACACCCAAAAAGTATTTAAAATACTAATTAGACATTGCGATGTCTGCATTAATTGTGTGAGAATGCTGAAATGCTACATGACAAAATATGGAAACGTGGAATGATATGCAATAATACTGAATAATATGGTATGATGTTAAATAGTATTCAGAAGAGGAGGGCATTCTGTCCATGATTGACAGACGCCAGTTTTGCTGACGAAAGACGACAAACTTAAAAACTAAATAAATAAAGACGGACTAAACACTGACGGTAGTGGGTTTTCGTCTGTCAGTGTAATGGTCACTAACCGGGTCACTGGTGGATGCCTATTTTGTTGACGATTGATAAATGACGGACTGATGGAATGCCCACCTCTGCCTACTAAAATAGTGACGAGGGAAATGTGGTTCAAATAAAATGATGTACTGATGATTACAGTTTGGTCCGGCTCGAAAAATGACGATGACGGAAGGATGCCGAGCGCGCTGGTGAATGGGGGAACAGCAACATTTTGTAAATTGCTCACCTCTGTTATAAAAGGGATACGTGACTCATTGAGCCATTTTCAATAGGAAGAAGATAATATTTTGTCTATGATTCATGTGATAACTTCATTATTTTTCATGAACAATTAATACCTCTAAAAACTCATTTTGTTGAAGATGTTATCAATTGTGCTCAGGAAACAAGTAACAACCAATCATGGCTCAGTTTTCTGACCAAACCCAGAAAACTGGTGAGACTTACCTAATTCCTCAGCACAGGTGATGTCACCTTCAGTCGATAGCAAGTGGAAAAAAATGTGTATTAATGACGTTATCACATTAATTAAAGACACAATATTATCTTCTTACATTGAAAATGGCTCAAGGGTCAAGTATCCCTTTAAGGAAAAAACTACAATAATTTGATAAAAAATGTGGAATGATAGTGAATGATGTAAAACAATATTGAATGATATCCAATGATATTTTTGAGAAATAGGCAAAATGTCGGTGAAAAATGTGTAGTTGTATTGAATGACATGGGATGTATTCAAAATATATGGAATAATGTGGAATGGTATTGAATGATGGTATGTATATAGAACGATGTGGAATGACAATGGAGAAAAATGTGCAATATCCATCCATCCATATGTTGGACAAAAATGTAGAGTTTTGGGAACGTAAGAATTTGTGTTTTAATTAAATGTACGGAAAATTTTGAATGAGACTGATTGAAGAATGTGTTATTGCAAATGAATGTGGAAAATGAAATATGTGGAAAAGAAAACTGAAAATTTTGAATGGGGAGGAAAAAAACCAGGATGGTGTGCATTTTTGGAATATTTTGAAACTAGATGTGAAACGGATAAATAATGTGGAAGGAACTGCATGTCAAAATAATAAGAATAACGAATTGGAATAACATGTGAATGCCTCAGTTTTAAACTATTGTTTAACATACAGACAATGTGACGTACATATAAATGACTAACAAGGAGAAAGAAATGAGGTGTGTCAAACCTCACTCCCAAGGTGTCAACACCATATAAGCGACAGTGAGGCCTAAAAGACACCATTTGGAGAATGATAGGTGCCGGGGATTCTGTCCAGCAAAATTTCCCATCATTTCAGAATTGACAGCATCTGTAACAGTTTGTCAATAGCTGGGAAGCAAACCGGGTGCACAACAATTTCCTTCCGAGCCTTCCTCCATTCTATCTCATCCCCGCTGTTGCACTCCATCGCAAATGTCCTCGAGACAGCCTACTTTTACATTTCTCTGGAGAAATGAATTGTTTGGATACCAAAAACAATTTTTTTCCCCTTAAAATGTGTGCATCTATCATGGGAGACACAGTTGCTGAAGAATGTATATGGGTACATGTAGCGATTATTTGGGTTTCCGTAATGGCGAGAAACTTACTGAGGGGAGTTGTAATTTCCTCACCAACCTTTGACTTTGCCTGTTTGTAGGAGCAAAATAAACAATAAAAATCCTATTATCAAGTATTCATAATCTGAAGTTGCTACTTTAGTTAATCATGGAGTTATTTGCTTTGCTTTAATAAGAGAATTACTAATCCACTCAGAAAACACAAATGATTCGGCAGAAATTTAATTTATAGACAACAAATTTATTTAGTAAAACACATATATCAGTCGCAGCCTAACCTATTAATGGAACGGAATAAAAAAGATGTGAACCTAACGAAAAGGTTGATGGGGAATAGAGATGGAAGCGTTTTGACCTGTCAATCCTTTTATATTTGAATTAAAGCGTTGCGTCAGTGGTATATGGTCAGATTGCAATGAAGGCCTGGACTGGTTCAGGTGCACGGGAGAGGGAGGGACTCGGCGAGCATCGATCCTCAGTTGAAGAAAGCTTCGGAGGCGATCTGGGCGGTCGGCGCACGTGCAGCTAGAATGAGTCTCTGACTGATGGTGATGGCCGCTACAGGTCCCCGGTTGGTGGAGAGGTGCGCACGCGGCGTGGAGGCCGCGGCAGGTCCTTGGCTAGCACAAGTCCCGGTTGGCGGGGATGTGCTTGCGCGTCAAGCAGTAGTCCTGCTTCTTTTTTGCGCTTGAAGCAGACTTAGTCGACTGAGACCAAGCTTTTGGGATAGCATTTGATAATTTATGATCAGAATTGACAAGCCAGATTCTTTATTTATCATTCTGAACACATTTCAGACATTACTGTGATGATAAAGTTATTGAATCCGCTAAGCTTACTAATTAGCTAATTTTAGATGGCTGCAGAAGTTACACAGATCATTCCTATGAGATAGACATACAGGTTGTGTACAAAGATAAACAACAGAAGTCACTTGATGTCAGTCAAGTACATAGAGTCCGTTTATGTCCCGAATTATGTAGACTTCAGATTAATTACGAGCGGCGGGATTCTTGAGGATAATACAGATAGTGACCGCTGGAGGGCACTGTTGTACCATATAACTTCCAAGGGGCATTGTTTCCAAAAACATATGGCTGATTCTTGTAGATAGACCAGACCATAAAAGTGGTCTGGGGACTGATAAGCAGTCTTATCGCTAGTTTGCTTGCTAAACAGGCTTTTAGGTCTCGGTAGGCGCTGAGGTATGTGTTTCCTGTGGGTTGTAAAAACGAAATCCAGTTCCTGCTGGAGGGAAATTCAAAGAGTTTTTCCTTTTTGAGCTGTCTCTGGTTGGTTTGAGAAAACACAGGTTTAAGGCAAATAAAATAAAAAATTGAGGGTGACGGGCAATATTCGTTACAGTACACTACAGTTGAAAATATGAGGTCATTTAATCTCATTACAAGGGAGTCACAAAACCCCCAAAGCCATTGAAAAATGAATCTCATTGACCATCTCTGTTCTACACATATGCAAAAAACAAACAAAAAAACTAACAAATAAAAACTAAATCAAAATAACATTCATTTATAATGATTTGTGTGTGTGTGTGAACTCATTATCATATCAGCTCACTTTGGCAAATTGTGCTTCATTAGATCTGACAGCTGCCTCAGGTTCTTGTATGCAAGTTGCCATCAAGGGGGATGTTGTCACCTTACAACACTCCTGACAGTGCCCCATGACACTTTTTTGGTCACCACATCCCCTTGGGTGCATTGCATTGTTTTGGTTAATGACTTCATTTTTTTTTAGGTGGTACTGTACAGTACTTGGTGTAAAAAGCAGGGAAAACAACGGGTTCTTACTTAAAACTGCTGGGTCAAAAGCAACCCAGTGCTAAGAGTCAATGCTGGGTTATTTATACCCAGTGCATTGGCAACAAGGCATAAAAATGCTAAATGTTAAAGCTACCAGGAATAGTGTTCCCTGGGTCCCTATCAATATCGCTGTGGTCAGAAACAATTCCAATTTCACTGCCAACGTTTTCTTAGAAGAAGAAGAAGCAATATTCAGCTGTCAGGGGTCGACACAGCAAGTCAGCACAGTTTCTAGCACACTGGAAGCTATTTCTGACGTAACACACCCATTTGTCTGCCCTGACTAGGATTGAACGCCGATGCACAACATACACCATTCTAGGAATTGGACTCAACAAAACTGTCTGAAATGGCGACCAGCTTCATCTCTTCAGCTCGCCCAAGTGCATTCCTCAACTCAATCTGCTGGGTCAAAATGGTGAACCCAACCTTGGGTAAAAGTAAACCAATCTGCTCAAAATTCACAGCTATCCAGCAGGTGGGTTAGGAAACAACCCAGCAGTGTATGTGTGTGTGTATAGACTCACACAAGTAAGCTGTGTGTGTAGACTTCCTCTCATATCAATTAGAATGAGTTTAAAGTAGATGGAGAATTGTTTGACATAAAATGTCATTTGGATGGTGTTCAGTAGTGGTGCTTATTTTCCACACATCAGAGGCCCTAATGGCTCAAACAGTTGCGGTCCATCCCGTGTTTGCAACAACAAACATCTTCTGAGTTGCAACCACCAGAGAAATTTCTTACTCAACTGGCCTGCTTGTGATTTTGGAGAGGAGGCGGGGTGAGGGGACTTAGACGCGGCTCTATCGCGGTCGCTGCGGGGGGTTCTCGCCCGCCTGCTGGTGTCAGCTCGGACTCCAGGCCAAGCACGTCGGCGAAGACCTGTGAACGCAAATGTGAAAACGTGGGAAGGAGCCCTGCTGCTGCCGCTAGCCTGCCACTGCCGGTGCATGCGGCCGCCTGTGGAAGATACGCTGCGGCGAGGCGTTATGTAAGGTAGCTAGCGAGGAGAAGAACGAGGTTGTGTCCACCCACCAGAATGGATGAAGTGTGTTTGTGTATTAGCGTGTGTGTAGTGCCGGCAGTATTATGTTCTCCGCTGCTGCTGTTGTTGTTCAGTGCGCCGCTCACGTCCAACAAATGACCCCAACCTTTGGTGTAATGCAATGGAAGATTTTAAAGTGGCACAATTGAACTTTGGATGAATTGCATCATATTTCATATATACATATTTTTTTAAATATATATATATCTTGATGCAACACTCAGAATAGCGGAGAAACAATAAAAGAAAGCTACAAAAAAACAAAAAAATGAAAGGAATTCTGTATTTGATTTGAAAATAATTTACTCGTTTTTGCTCACCCATCTCTCTTACATGTGAGAGATGGAGAGAGGGGAGGAGGAATAATGGAAAATCTAATGTATATTTCAGCCTGGGAAGTGAATGTGATGGAGATGCATGATGACGATGACTCATGCGTATAATGAACGGCTCCGGTGTACAAGCCTTCAAACTCATGTTGTGATACAACGTCAGACTGGCACCCGTGCTGTTTAATTTCACATTTTTCCCCGAGGCGTGTCAGGAGATTGTTTTCATCTGCCCAAATACAGAATTTATACGCTAGCTTTCTAGCGTCTGTCGTCTCATTAAATGGACATGAAGCAAAGCAAAGCGGATTTTCATTTGTTTGGGTTTGAGTGCAACAACTCAACATCATGGATGGGCAACTGGCGGCGGCCACCAATTCATTTCTTTTTTTAAATTATTCTTTTTATTTTGTATGTGGGTGAGGATGTGCGTGTGTATGTGTGTATGTGTGTGTGTGTGTGTGTGTGCATGTGTGCGTGCGTGCGTGTGAGTGTGTACTCATTAGTTCACCCAAAACTAAAAATCCCATACCGTTCACCTAAACCGAATACTTCAGAATCCAGCTAGAGTCGTGAGGTTGTCAGGAGACCCGAGGAAGGATCAAAGAAAAGAAAGGAAAGTAAAATCCAGCACCGACCAGACATTACCTACTAGTCTTTCACCAACCCCAGAAACATATAAATTCCAACAAATTAGGGAGAGACTGAGGAAAGTAAGGAAGGATAGATGAAGCAGAGTGAGATCCACAGACATCAGCCTCCACCGATTCAACGAGACAGAGGAAGAAGCAGATTGTGTTTTAATTTCGATAGATGCTGGTGTGGTGGATCTGGCATACATGAAAACCTCCACCAAAAAAGGAAGCCGTCGACCCCGGCCAGGACAGAGCAAGCACAACCCCCCAGGCCACGGCAGCGCCAAGGGATAATCCCCGGGCCCCGCAGGGGCCACCGGCCGGAGAGCAAACCCAGGAGCCAGGAGCGCCCCCCACCCCAGCCCCCCACCCTACCCTGCGCCCCCAACCCAACGCAGCAGGACGGGGCACGGCAGGCCCGCCAAGCACCCCACCGGCCCACATCCCCCGCTCCCCCCACGACCCTCCCGACCCTCCCTGCCCTACGTGTCTATAAACAAAGTGTATTGTGCAAAACTAGTGCAGTGAGTTAAGAGGAGCGACCAGCGGTGCCCTTCCCAACCGGGCAGGGGCAGGAGGCGCAGCCGCCCACCCACCCCACCGGGACCCCGGCAGGCATATGGGACCAGCCCGGCGGGGCGATAGGGCTCGACCCCCGGATACTGGGGCCCGGACGTCCACCGGAGCGGGGCAGGCACAACACCACCGCCCACCCGCCCGGCCCCCGGAGCCCCGAGACCCGGGCCATGGATGGAGCCCCCGGCCTAGGGGAGGGGGAGGAAGGCGGACAGGGGAGGGGGAAGGGACTGGGGAAGGAGACGACAAGAAGGGCAAGGAGTGGCGGCAGGGCCGCAGAGAGAGGGGGAGAGGTGGAGGAAGGGAGATGAAGGAGAAGGAACAGGGAGGCGGAGGACGGGCGGGAGAGGCGAGGAGGGAGAGGCAGAAAGGGGGAGGAAGGGGGAGGGGAGAGGGAGCCACCAATTCATTTCTAAAATGAAACATGTTTACTAGTGCTGCACGATATGACAAATTTCAATTGATACCGATAACTGATCATTTCCTGCTTTGTATGTTCGATACCAATACGATAAACGATACATTTATGTTTTTAAATTTAATATAGTCTTCATATAATCTGCAATTTGCACAGGAATCGAAAAACTGATATTTTAGTAGCTCCGATTATAACAGCAAACAAATATGTCTCTTTCAAATGTTTACTTATTTTCATTCCATATCATACAAATATTTGTGGTCATTTGCTGTTAAAAATAACGTTTGCAAAAACACTCACAGACCAAACATTTACCATATGAAATGGCTAACAATCACACCCAAAAAAAGTGGTTTATCAGAAAAAACAAACATTCATATATGTATGCATTATGCAATAGGAATGCATTTATTCGACCATGAGCAATAGTTCATGAGGATGAGGTAGGTGAGCAGTAGGCAAAATTATATGAATTGACATTTGTCAACCTTAAAAGGAACCCCGACTGTAATGAGAAGTTTGCTTTATATTATGTTTTGGGTTGCTACTAACATCACTATGGGATTAATTTTTCAAAAATCATTTCCAGTTTAATAAATTTTGTAGAAACTTTATTTGGACAGACCATTGCTATTTATGTCGTAATGCATTCAGTGCGTAGTGACGTGCAATGGCAACTGGCTCTCTGCCGAGCAATGTGGAACGTCTATAAAGAAAGCAATTTAAGCCTCCGTAGCATTCCTAAAGTTACGATCAAAATTCTTGAATGCGTCTGGTAAATGACGAGAGCACGGCGTGGGGGAGGGGGACTTTCCCGATCGCATGTTGTTTCTTTAGGAACGCTACGAGGCTTAACTTGCTTTCTTTATGGGCGTTTCACATTGCTCGGCAGAGAGCCCCCACCATTCAACGTCACTACGCACTGAATGCGTTGCGACGTAAATAACAATGGCGGCGTACGTACAAATAAAGTTTCGACTAAATTTATTAAACTGGAAATGATTTTTGAAAAATGAACGTCATAGACCATCTCTGTTCTTCACACTTCTGATTTCCTCAACTTAGATTTTTTTTATTATTATCATTTTGCATAATGGGTAAAAAATATGGTAGCATTGAGTCTATTTTAACATATTAAGACTGGATAAATCAGTAAATCAGAGCCAGGCCGAGTTGACATGGACATCAGACATCCTAGTTATCCTGCATTATGCATTTATAGACAGCAGGGTAATCAAGGGGAAGAAGAGTGTTTCAAATATGAATAACCTTATTGACGGAATTGAGATCAACAAGGCATGGAACACGGTGCAAGCAGGGCACCGCAAATTCCTCAAAATGGAAACATTTTGCCAACTGAGGAATTTGGCGCACCCCATGCACAGAGGCACATTTGGATTGATGATGAATGTTGTTCCATGCTTCCCATGTCATGTCTACTGAACATTACTTCAACTTTATTTCATATTCATGAGCAACACAATAAAAGTGAGCACTGTGCTTGGTAAACAACACTAGTAGTACTACTGTAAATGTTAGTCATGCTAACGATTGCATGCATGGGGCTCGACGTGATGCAAATGGGACATCACAATGCATGATGTAACACTGTTGGGTCAGAAATAACCCAAATTGGGTCAAAAAAGGACCAAAAAAGTTGGCCCAACTTTTTGGGTTATTTGTTGAAGCAACAAGTAGGGTCAAATGAATAACTTACAATACGTCCCCCCAAATTGTGTTGTATGATGAAATAAAATTAATATTAATTGCACTACAGAGAAAAACAAACAAACCTGTGCCCTCAATTCTATTCAGTATGGATGGATATTCAGCCATTAAAAATACAGTACAATAATATGTTCTCTACATATTGTGCAGTTTTGATTGACACAGAGCTACATTTAAAATAGTGTTGCAACAAAGCCTCAATAGAGTTAGAGGTAGGTTTCATATTACCGAAGTCAACGTTTAAGACATTTTCTGTCAAGCACTGTTTATATGAATCGTAACAGTTCCATCATGAAGCGCATTCCATGCTGAAATACAAAAATAAATAGGCAAAGAAAACCTGGTCCCATTTGACATGACAAAAACAAGACCAAGGGCCCTGTTTGTGTGCCGTATTGTCCTGGGGTGTACCACTTATTTCTTTGAGCGTGCTCATTTGTATCATGGTGACTCGCAGTGTGACACAGTGGCAGTCAGGCAGACTGGAGGCTGGTGTGCTGATGCAATTCTTGTACTACCGCTGATGATAAGTGCACTGTTTTGCACTTGTGCTATTTCTATGTTGTCCTTGGTCAAAGAAGACAAACAATGACTTATTAGCCTACAGACAATCTGCGAAATGTGTCCCCAAACATGGCAGAGGTTCCAAAATAAACGTGTGGCCTTTAGAGTCAGAGAAGTAGCCATTGCAATTTTCTGTGCCCATCACCTACTTTGTCCATAATTGACTTATCATATCGTCCTCAAGTGTTCATGGAAATGGCTGGACAAGACCCTCGAGGCATGGGAGGAATCAGAAATACACCTGAGCTTTTGCTCCCAGTTTTTGGTCAGGGGGAAAAAAAACTGCACAATGTCACACGCAAACACAGTTAATTATTTCAATTTCGACATGTGTGCGTACGTGCTAACGTCATGTGGCAAAGACTGCCCTATCGGTGCACGTCTTGAGTGGCTCCCCGCAATGCTGCTTGTTACACTGTTGTCTCATTATGCTCCTTTGTGTGTCCTCTGTGGAAAGCCTGTGATGATTATGCAAATACGCCATCAGAGAGCAGCTTGGATAATTATATCTGCCGAAGAGAAGGCGCTGAATCTGAAAGTCCGTCTGCACAGGACGTGGAATTTAGTCCTTTGTGCGCTCTCTTTTTCCACACCTCCACCACCCCATGTTTTGTGGTTTTAGAGAGTTCAGTGAGAGTCTAATGAAGTCGTGGGGAACCCTGGTCCTCGAGAGTCACTGTTCTGCCTGTTTTCCATGTCTCCCTCCATCAACACACCTAATTCGATGAACAAGATCATTATCAGGCTTCTACAGAGCTTGCTGATTAGCTGATCATTTGAGTCAGCTGTGTTGGAGGAAGGAGACATGGAAAAGACGCAGGACAGTGGCTCTCGAGGACCAGGGTTCCCTATCCCTGGTCTTATGAGTGCAGCCAGGAGGTCTAGATGCATCTGAATAGTTGGCCTTCTTGAACCACACATGCCTCTGTCTGATGTCACCGATCACAATTTTCTGGCCAATCCCCAGATCTCTGATCTTTAACTCTTTGACTGCCAAGCATTTTCAGAAGAGGATATGTGGGTGCCAGCTGATTTAAGCATTTTGACTGATCTTTCAAAGTCCACAGAAAATTTTGTGTGTGGACTATGGAAACACAGATACTTCCAAATGAAAGATTGAATTATCATCTTTCATCAGAAAAAGAAAGTTTGTTTCTACCTTATTCCGTTCTTCAGTAATCAACAATAGAAAATAGGTTAGTTTCATCCAAATGCTCTGTTTTGGACCAAAATACAGAGAAATCAAGCTTTTAGTGAAACGATATTATTTCATGCACTCTAGTGAATTTGACACCTTTTTTTTTCCCATAAATGATGCCACAAACATCTAAACAGTGCTTTACTTCTGTAAAACACTACCACCAACAATGAAAACGTGTTTTTTGATAGCAAAATACGTTTATTTACATTCAATAGTGTAACAATTTGACAAAACAATTTGACAAAACAATTTGACAAAACAATTTGACAAAACAATTTGACAAAACAATTTGACAAAACAATTTGACAAAACAATTTGACAAAACAATTTGGCAAACTATTTACAAATGTGTGAGACTGTGCATGTGTGGTACTATTTACTCGTGATGGGAAAATGAAGCTTCATGAAGCACTTGTAATATTTTTTGACTCCTCCAGATGCCACTCTTGGTTGAAAGTTGCAGTGGAAATGTAATCAATTTCCTTTGCACTAGCCTTTATATTTAAACCAAGAGCACCATCTAGGGGAGTCAAAAAATATCACAAGTGCTTCATGAATCTTCATTTTCCCATCACTACTATTTACAATTGTGTGGATGTTTCAACTACACAGTTTTTCTTTTTGTGTGGTATATTGTGTAACACTCCCCTGCGTGCTAGGGGACGCAGCAGGATTTGCACCACAGATTAGTTTCACTGCGATTGTCCCTTCGCGTGCACTTTGTTGCCGGCCTTTTTTTCCGGAGAGTAGCAGGTGTATACTGCAGTGTGTGTTTGGCCATGTTGTCATCAAGTCTACTCTCAGGATCATGATACGGTGACCTGGTGTTACGTCTGGCTTCCTCATGTCCTTCGGTTCCTATACCGGGTGGTAAGAGATGTTCTGATCTATCTTATCCACTCCATTCATGATGGCATCGTAGTCCAGAACCAGTGTCTTCTCCGTGATCAGACTGTACCCACTCCTCCGATGAATATGCATTGGACTCGGGGTACTCTTGGAGTAACACTGGTTAAGTGTGAAAAAAGTAACACTTTGAATACTGACAGAATACACTCATTGGTATGGACACATATAAACACTTTTCTAGTGTTAGATTTAACACTGTCAGTGTTAATTTTGTTGTGTAGTTTCAGTTAGTTTTATTCTTTTTAAAACCATTTTCATGTTTATTTTATTTCATTAACGGAATTGTTTTTTGAATTGTAGTTTTGTTTTTCCGTTGAACTAAAATAACCTTTGTAGCGATCATTTGGGTTGCCGTAATGGCGAACGAGAAATGTAGACGGTACTGAGGGAGTTGTAATTTCCTCAGCAACCTCTGGGGGCACCACGTTGACTTTGCCTGTTTGTAGGAGCAAAATAAACGATAAAAATCCTATTATCAAGTATTCATAATCTGAAGTTGCTACTTTAGTTAATCATGGAGTTCTTTGCTTTAATAAGAGAATTACTAATCCACTCAGAAAATACAAATGATTCGGCAGAAATTGAATTTCTAGACAACAAATGTATTTAGTAAACACGCACACATATGTCAGTCACAGCCTAACCTATTAATGAAACGGAATAAAAATGTGAATCAAAGATAACAAGAAAACATGCAACCTAACTAACTAAGAGGGAATAGAGATGAAAGCGTTTTGACATGTCAAACCTTTTTTATTTGAATCAAAGCTTTGCGGCAGTGGTATATGGTCAGATTGCAATGAAGGCGCACTTACGGTCTGGTTCAGGTGCACGGGAGAGAGAGGGACTCGGCGAGCGTCGATCCTCAGTTGAAGAAAACTCCATTGGAGGCGATCTGGGCGGTCGGCGCACGCGCAGCTGGAATGCTGCACTGGAGTCTCTGGCTGATGGTGATGGGCGCACGACTGAGAGGCCGCTGCAGGTCGCCGGTTGGTGGATAGGTGCGCGCGCGGCATGGAGGCCGCGGCAGGTCCTTGGCTGGCACAAGTCCCGGTTGGTGGTGATGTGCTTGCGCGGTTGAGAGGCCGCAGTCAGTTGGTTTGGGTGCTGCGGGGTGTCTCGGGCGTACGGCTGGAGCAGAAATGGGTCGCTGGCGTGCAGTGGCTCTGTGCCTAACAGCCGTCGTGGAACCGGGTCGGTGGGGCGCTGCGTGATTCAGAGAGCTGAAGGTAGGTGGGTTGGCTCTCGATAGGAACAGACACGCGCATTTGGGAACGTGCAGTGTGGTTGCGAGTCCTTGCGCGGTGCGTGCTTTGGGGCGCGCGGCGTGTCTCAAGTCTGGCACTCAAAGAAGGAACCCACGTGGTTGCTTTCAGCGTGTTCGGCGACCACGTCTCTTGTGATGGTCAGGAGAAGTTCATAGGGCAAGAAGAGCGAAGAAGAGGAGAAAGTTCCTTCGCGCGCTGGCCTTTAAGCTTGTGTCCCGTGGGGGTCAAGCGGTCCCGCCTCTTCCGTGCGCTTGAAGCAGACTTGGTCGACTGACACCAAGCTTTTGGGATAGCATTTGATCATTTTTGATCAGAATTGACAAGCCAGAAGCTTCATTCATCATTCTGAACACATTTCAAATATTACCGCGATCATAAAGTTAATGAATCTGCTAAGCTTACTTATTAGCTAAACTTAGATGTCTGCAGAAGTTACACACATTATTCATTTGAGATAGACATACAAGTAGTGTACAAAGAAAAACAACAGAAGTCACTTGATGTCAGTCAACTACATAGAGTCCGTTAATGTCCCGAATTATGTAGACTTCAGATTAATTACGAGCGGCAGGATTCTTGAGGATAATACCGATAGTGACCGCTGGAGGGCACTGTTGTACCATATAACTTCCAAGGGGCATTGTTTCCAAAAACACATGGCTGATTCCGGTGGATAGCCCAGACCATAAAAGTGGTCTGGGGACTGATAAGCAGTCTTATCGCTAGTCTGCTTGCTAAACAGGCTTTTAGGCGCTGAGGTATGTGTTTCCGAGGGTTGTAAAAACGAAATCCAGTCCCTGCTGGAGGGAAATTCAAAGAGATAAAAAAAATAATAATTGAGGGTGACGGGCAATAATCATTACACCTTGGTCTGAAGACGTGTGAAATGTCTCCTTTTTGATAAACGAAGATGCCAGGCAGACCTGGAGTCAAAGGACCTCTAGAATAGCCTAAAATGAAGACAAATGTGAGATTCAAGGTGCTTGCAAGGAACAGGCCTCGCTACAAAGATTGTTCTTGCATCTACTTGGCAAGCCACTTCCTTTTAAGAACACTTCCTTAAGTGTGCTCCCATTTTCAAAGAACACCCAAAGCAAAACGGAAAAAAAGTACTGTAGAGTTTACCTTGGAGATTGGCTTTTGAAATGATCTATTTCCATTGTTGTAAAGAAGAAAGTCATTTCATCTCCGAGCAATCGGAACAATAGGTGGAAAAATAAAAATGCTCGCAACTCCGTTGGGTGCTCGGCCGCAGTCATCGAGGGTACAAACACAACATCAATCACCGGCATGAAAAATTGACATCAGATTAGAAAAAAAATGGAATAAAAGTCCATTTGTCAGAAAAGACGGCAAACTTCCTGGAGTTCTTGCAGCCGCCTGGATTGTTGCCAAAGCAAACGGAGCAAGCGAAGAGACCGAGTCCATGATGCGATGCGTGTGTGTGTGTGTATCTGCGAGCAAATGCCATACTCCATTCTCCTCTCCGTTTCATTTCTAACGTTATTATGCTGGCTAATGAAATAATCCCGCAACAATGCACAGCCTAATGCTCTAATCAATGCCAATTAAAGTGTGATTCTTTCCTACTGTTTGCGATGACAAAAACGTACAAATCATCAGGTCGGTGTTGGCTCCTCCTCGCCCGCCTCCATTTCATCCCGGTGCATGTTGGATAACTAATAAACTAGCGAGACACCTAAATGGGAGAAGGGATTTAAAAAACAAAGTGGAGGGCACGCAGCGTTGCTGGAGAGGGCTTCTGCGTATCTCAGCATGTCTGAGGGCCATTAAAATACTTAATTACTGCCGAGTCGTCTTCCAGCAGGGGTAACGAGCAGAGACCGTACAAAAGATGAAACCACAATGTCACAAAATAACCATTAAATGCAAAATCATCGTTTCAATTTAAGAATGCCAGTGGCACGTTATATAGCACAACCTTGAAAGAGATCTTATAAAACCAAGCGATGTACAGATGAATACTGTACTGAAAGAGCTCGTCAAAGTGTTCACCGCATCGCTTCAAGGTCCAATCTGTTTGTGCTCTGACGGTCAAACAGATTGTTTTGCGGGCCAGCGGTTGATGGAGGTCTGCTCCATTTGCCGCATTGTTTGCAAATTTAATGAGACGTCATTTTAACATGGATTTCATGAGGAATGAAAACACGGACTAACGGCTATGTGCTCCAGTGAAGTGCATCCTTGTTAAATGCAGGCTTTGCTTTCAATTAGCATTTAGCGCAATACACAGTCAAATGTGAAATTATAAGCATGTCTATAATATAGAGAATAAACGGAATAATATTTGAGAAGTCGACAGAGGACTTTCTGCGAAGCGTCACAAGTCCAGCTGGCTAATTAACGGGGTCCAAACTTTCTTTTCATCGCTTTTTTCCTCTTAGATAAGCGTTTGTTTTTCCCGTGAACAATGTGAAACAGGGCTGAATATGCGCCTTTCATCCGGCTTAATGCCACAAATGGACCTCATTGTCTTGAAGAATTCGATTTTCTGCCACTGCGGGGCCGACTTCTCCAGCAAGTGGGGCCGTTATCAACGCCACTCAGGGTGCAGAATTGAGCAATTGAGTTGTGCCCAAATCCAACCATGAGAAAGCGCCACAGAGACGGAAATTACAGAGACAAAGAGGTGCTTCTCACGCTTAAAACTGCTGGGTCCAAAGGCACCCATGTTGGGTGAAATAGCTAACCCAGAGCTGGGTTCAAAACAAACAGATCCAATGCTGGGTTATTTATTGTATATCCAGGCCATTGGGTTGAGTAGTTGACCTAAACGAAACGAACCATACTGTTGAGCTAAAGCTCCAGTTACCAATATAGCTTTGATTAAAAATATTACAAATTTTCTTACAAACATTTTAAAAGAAGAAGAGGCAAATTTCCTCTGTCAGGGGCCACCACAGCAAGTCACTCACACATTAAGTATTGCCCCCCCCCATTTTCTGTTGGTGAGCTGTCCGCAAGTGAGTGGGTTGGGAAAACAACACAGCATTTGGGGGGGGGGGGGGGGGGGGGGGGGTTGGGGGGGGATGGTTGTGCATAACAACCCAATTTTTAGGGTTATTTTGTGGGTTATGGCTTTTCATGCATGCTTTTTGGGTTAAACGAATGACCCAAAAAGGTGCACTGGTCGCTTTTTCACCCAGTTTTGGTTATTTTTGACTCAACTGATTGTAGACTGCACAGTAAATTTTCAACGTTGTATTTAGAACAATTAGAACAAACTACAGTTTGTGGACCTGTGGTTTTCAAGTTCACAAAGGCCCCTAAAGCTTAACATCACAAATCTTTCGGAAAATGGCACAAAGTGGGCCAAAGGTGTTTTCATCCACTGGCTGCAGTCTTGCAGAGTGCCTTGGGTTTCCTTGGTAATCTGGCTCAGTGCTTGGCTGCACATTCTCACATGCGCACCAATTGCAGCAGACACACTGTGAATGCAGAGCGGCGTATTTGATTCCATCCTGAAGCAGATGCCATTTGCCTCATTAAGCAATTAACTGGAGGTGGGTTTGAGAGGGGGAACGCACACACTCAGATGTCAACCACAGTCGTGAGATCAGGGTGAGCGCTGAGTCAGCTTCCTAGTGAGTGTCATTCTGCTGGACACGGTAACCGGGCCCCACTTGTGTTTTAAATCCACCGCAGGGCAACGGTGGCGGCGTGTGAGCCAAGTTGCACATTAAGGTGTCACATTAATGCGTCCCGCCGGGTCATTAAAACAAGTCTGCTTAGTGCGACAGGTGCTACGGGATTTTACGCAATATTCCAAACAAATTACTTGGTGATATTTGTTGCGTTTCATTTGAAGCAAAAAACACAAGTATCACCTCCTCGGCCAGCTACCATTCACATAGTGATTTTCCTACACATAATACAATGGGTATGTCCCTCCCACTGGGCAGTAAACACACACATACTGTATACACATGTAATGATTTTTAGCAATGGGGAGCCCAGTATTACATGCACCACCGGCAGTTGCATCACAACAAATAACTGTGCTCTCTTTAATACATCAATACAGGATGTTCTTGGTGAAAAAAAAATCAATAAATGCTCCATTATACTTTCCTTTTGGTGGTATCCAACCCATTACAGTCATCCAACGTGACTTAACGTTTACGCGTGAAGCGGACAGAAAAATGCAATCCCCCCCATTGATCAAGCTGACCTTGACCACTTTCTTACCTCCATTATTGAGTCCTCCACGATACCATACAATATGTTAGCAGCATTGAACAAAGCATGTACGATGTGTGTTCATTGTTGCGTGACACTGAATGAAAGTAGCACACACAAGAGGGAATGACTGTCTGTGTTGCTATGGCTCCCTCACAAAGCTTGAATAGCAAGCAGTGGAATAAAGACCTCCGCCAAGTTCCAAACTAAAGGGGGAAATGTAGAAAACATTTTGTTTGTTTGTGGTGAAGGCTAGTCTCTGCTTTTTGGAGGATTCCAAGACATCATCAATAGCCTCATCCTACCAACCGCCTGACCACAAAAAAACATTGTTGCATTGGAGAGAGAGTCTTGGAAGCATCAAACACCTCAAAGACAAGGTTCCCTAGACTGCCAGATTGATGCCCACTTAAAAAAGGGAGTGGAGGAAGATTGGTTGACTTGCAGAAGTAACCAGATAAAAAAATCAACCATAATAGAAAGGCACCAACAAACAATTCAATTTTTTTATTCATGAGTTATTTGCTTCGAAATGACTACAAATTTAATAAATCGTACACCATTTTTAGTCTTTACATCAACAGTGAAGCTCCAGAGATTGACATCCTGACGTGTTGTACCCAAATGAGGTCAGCGCTCCATCAGTCTTTTTGCTTCTGACCTGCTTCAACCGTGAGCTTATCATAGCTGTAAGCCTGCCGCTGTGACCGCTCAGTACAAGCAAAGCTGTCAGTTCAAGCCGGCTCAACTCGTCTGCGCCTAATACCTGCTCCCGTACATGCCGGCAGCATTGAACGTGAAACTATAGCAGCTCTTGAGACGCTCTACGAAATGAGCTGGTAGCAGCCAGTGTGCTTTATCGCTAACTCTTGACAGAATTCTGCCGGCAACAAAATCACTTTAGCGAAGAGAGGGCCAGACTGTGAGCAGCTGTGATCTGATTTTATGCTGCACATGTTGCAGAGAAAGGAGGTGCTGAGGAATTGAACGCCTGCAGCACCTCATCTCATCCAGCAGACCGCTCTGGATGTTCTTCCTTCCTTGACCTCTTTCTCTGCAACATGGCAGACACATCCACATGCCCAAAAAAAAAAGAAAAAAAGAAGGCCAAACTGACTTAGTAGTCTCTGGTGAGTTCATTGACACTCTGAAATATTAAGAAAAAATTCAACAGCTTAGTATAATGCAGTGCAGAAGTACACCATATACTGTATTATTAATAGTATTAGTAGTGTTTGATACAGGGATCACGGTTCAGTACGCAATGTACTTGAGTATTCTTTTCAGCGAATACATTTTTACTTGTACTTGAGGGCCTTTTTTTATGACTACTTTTTACTTTTACTTGAGTACAATCTTTGGCTACTCTACCCACCTCCGGTAGCTGCACCATAGTTTCAAAAACACCGTATTAAGGGAGATACTTTCTTTTTAATGTATACTCGACTGATAAGGATCCACCACAGAAGATAGGTGATTTATCAAATTTATTTTTGACAAGGTGCTTTTTTATTTTGACATATACTGTATATATGGTTCTAACTTCTAAGTATGCACAACAGAAAATTAGGAAAATTTGACTTTAAAATTGTACTTTTGAGTCAAAACAAAATGTTGGTAATTTCAATAAACTACCAATTGAATTAGTTAAAATTTACATTTAAAAAAAATTGCATCGAAAAAAATTGCAAACCGAAACGAACCGTGGATTTTGTGTGTGTGTGTGTATGTATATATATATTAGTGATGGGAAAATGAAGCTTCATGAAGCACTTGTGATATTTTTTGACTCCCCTAGATGGTGCCCTTGGTTTAAATATAAAGGGTAATGCAAAGCCTGGAGGTGGGGCTCAAAGGCAAGCGTCTGGTGGCCGGGTTTACACCCATGGGGCCCAGCCGGGCACAGCCCGAAAAGGCAACGTGGGTCCCCCTTCCCATGGGCTCACCACCGGTGGAAGGGGCCAAAGGGGTCGGGTGCGCAGTGAGTTGGGTGGCAGCCAAAGGTGGGGGCCTTGGCGGTCCGACCCTCGGCTACTGAAGCTAGTTCTGGGGACATGGAATGTCACCTCTCTGACAGGGAAGGAGCCCGAGCTGATGTGCGAGGCTGAGAGGTTCTGACTAGATATAGTCGGACTCACCTCCACACACGGCTTGGGTTCTGGTACCAATCCTCTCGAGAGGGGCTGGACCCTCTTCCACTCTGGAGTTGCCCACGGTGAGAGACGCAGAGCAGGTGTGGGCATACTCATTGCCCCCCGGCTGGGCGCCTGTGCGTTGGGGTTTACCCCGGTGAACGAGAGGGTAGCCTCCCTCCGCCTACGGGTGGGGGGACTGGTCATGACTGTTGTTTGTGCTTATGCACCGAACAACAGCTCAGAGTACCCACCCTTTCTGGAGTCCTTGGAGGGTGTGCTGGAGAGCGCTCCCCCCGGGGACTCCTTCGTTCTGCTGGGGGACTTCAACGCTCACGTGGTTAATGACAGTGAGACCTGGAGGGGCGTGATTGGGAGGAACGGCCCCCCCAATCGAAACCCGAGCGGTGTTTTGTTGTTGGACTTCTGTGCTCGTCACGGACTGACCATAACGAACACCATGTTCAAGCACAAGGGTGTCCATATGTGCACATGGCACCAGGACACCCTAGACCGCAGTTCGATGATCGACTTTGTAGTCGTGTCATCGGATTTGCGGCCGTATGTGTTGGACACTCGGGTTAAGAGAGGGGCGGAGCTGTCAACTGATCACCACCTGGTGGTGTGTTGGCTCCGATGGCGGGGTAAGATGCTGGTCCGACCAGGCAGGCCCAAACGTATTGTGAGGGTCTGCTGGGAACGTCTGGCAGAATCCCCTGTCAGAAAGAGTTTCAACGTCCACCTCTGGCAGATTTTCTCCGTTGTCCCGGGGGAGGCGGGGGATGTTGAGTCCGAATGGACCATGTTCCGTGCTTCCATTGTTGAAGCGGCCGATCGGAGCTGTGGCCGTAAGGTGGTTGGTGCCTGTCGGGGCGGCAATCCTCGAACCCGCTGGTGGACACCAGCGGTAAGGGATGCCGTCAAGCTGAAGAAGGAGTCCTATTGGGCCTTTTTGGCCTGTGGGACTCCGGAGGCTGCTGACAGGTACCGGCTGGCCAAGCGGAATGCGGCTTCGGTGGTCGCTGAGGCAAAAACTCGGACATGGGAGGAGTTCGGTGAGGCCATGGAGAACGACTTCCGGACGGCTTCGAGGAAATTCTGGTCCACCATCCGGCGTCTCAGGAGAGGAAAACAGTGCGCCATTAACACTGTGTATAGGGGAGATGGGGTGCTGTTGACCTCGACTTGGGACGTCGTGAATCGGTGGGGAGAATACTTCGAAGACATCCTCAATTCCACCAACACGCCTTCCTTTGAGGAAGCAGGGTCTGGGGACTCTGAAGTGGGCTCCCCTATCTCTGGTTGGAAAAGCTTCTCGGTGGCAGGGCCTCGGGGGTGGATGAGGTTCGCCCGGAGTTCCTATAGGCTCTGGATGTAGTGGGGCTGTCGTGGTTGACACGTCTCTACAACATCGCGTGGACATCAGGGACAGTGCCTCTGGATTGGTAGACCGGGGTGGTGGTTCCTCTTTTTAAGAAGGGGGACCGGAGGGTGTGTTCCAACTTTAGAGGGATCACACTCCTCAGCCTCCCAGGTAAGGTCTATTCGGGGGTGCTGCAGAGGAGGATCCGTCGGGAAGTTGAATCTCGGATTCAGGAGGAGCAGTGTGGTTTTCGTCCCGGCCGTGGAACAGTGGACCAGCTCTACACCCTCAGCAGGATCCTTGAGGGTGCGTGGGAGTTCGCCCAACCAGTCCACATGTGCTTTGTGGACTTGGAGAAGGCATTTGACCGTGTCCCTCGGGGAGTCCTGTGGGGGGTGCTTCGGGAGTATGGGGTACCGGCCCCCCTGATACGGGCTATTCGGTCCCTGTACGACCGATGTCAGAGTTTGGTCCGCATTGCCGGCAGTAAGTCGAATTCGTTTCCTGTGAGGGTCGGACTCCGCCAAGGTTGCCCTTTGTCACCGATTCTGTTCGTAATTTTTATGGACAGAATTTCTAGGCGCAGCCAGAGTGTCGAGGGGGTCCGGTTTGGTGGCCTCAACATTGCATCTCTGCTTTTTGCAGATGATGTGGTGCTGTTGGCTTCTTCAAGCCGTGATCTCCAGCTCTCGCTGGAGCGGTTTGCAGCCGAGTGTGAAGCGGTTGGGATGAGGATCAGCACCTCCAAATCCGAGACCATGGTCCTCAGTCAGAAAAGGGTGGAGTGCCCTCTGCGGGTCGGGGATAAGGTCCTGCCCCAAGTGGAGGAGTTCAAGTATCTAGGGGTCTTGTTCACGAGTGAGGGTAGGTTAGAGCGGGAGATCGACAGACGGATCGGTGCAGCGTCTGCAGTGATGCGGACGCTGTATGGTCCGTTGTGGTGAAGAAGGAGCTGAGCCGAAAGGCAAAGCTCTCGATTTACCGGTCGATCTACGTTCCTGTCCTCACCTATGGTCACGAGCTGTGGGTCGTGACCGAAAGAACAAGATCCCGGATACAAGCGGCCGAAATGAGTTTCCTCCGCAGGGTAGTCGGGCTCTCCCTTAGAGATAGGGTGAGAAGCTCGGTCATTCGGGAGGGACTCAGCGTCGAGCCGCTACTCCTCCACGTTGAGAGGAACCAGTTGAGGTGGCTGGGGCATCTGGTTCGGATGCCTCCTGGGCGCCTCCCTGGGGAGGTGTTCCGGGCATGTCCTACCGGCAGGAGGCCCCGGGGACGACCCAGGACACGCTGGAGAGACTACGTCTCACGGCTGGCTTGGGAACGCCTTGGGATCCCATCGGAGGAGCTGGCTGAAGTGGCTATGGAGAGGGAAGTCTGGGCTTCCCTGCTAAAGCTGCTGCCCCCACGACCCGACCCCGGATAAGCGGAATTGAAGACGGAACGGTAATGCAAAGGAAATTGATTACATTTCCACTGCATCTTTCAACCAAGAGTGGCATCTCGAGGAGTCAAAAAATATTACAAGTGCTTCATGAAGCTTCATTTCCCCATCACTAATATATATATATATATATATATATATATATATATATATATATATATATATATATATAGACCTTCATTACAGTTGCATTTTCTGGAGTTTAATTTGTGCAACCACAACATATTTTCCTCTGTGGTCAACGCCAACTTTGTCATTCCAAGCCTAACCTGTGATACATAATGGAAAGGGGAGTTCAGGGTCAGACACTCGAGATTTTTTTCTGCAAACTTTGTATTTGTTTGTGTTTTGGGGGTGGCTGCTTTGTCTATATAACAAAAAAAATTAGGAAAAGGGATTTACCTTTCTGCCGCTATATCAGAGTTCAACACGTTGACATTTACATCCCCAAACTGCAGCCTTTGTGATTTGAAAATTGCATTGCACTACACTGCGATGTCAATTTGAATTTGATTTATTGTTCAGCCCTAATTTGAAGTAAAAACTATAAAAGTTTTTTCTATATTTTGGCTTTTCACCTATTGGAGGTGGGTCGGGAACGTTAATTAAGAATTTAATGTTCTTAAAATAAGCCTCTCATACAAAACAGTGAGCCACCCTCGTCGTCGTCACACAATGTTCATTTCTTGACGGCGGAGTTTAAATTCATTTGTCTTGCACCGAGCACCTCCTTGACCTCGTGGATGGAGATTAATGAAGAGCTTTAGCGGTGACGAAGGCTATCAGGCTCCAAGCTCCCCTTCAGCTAATAGAGCGAGAGTTTCACATAGCCAATTATGTCATTTGTGTTTCACTTCTTTTTTTTTTTTTAAGCATGCTTGTGTCGGGGTGAGTAAAAAATATCAGAGCCTTTGAGACACAGCACAGGCAAGATCTCAACCATATAGCTATATATCAGCTATATAGTGAAAATTTGCCATTTGTATTCAAACTCCAACTAGAAAAAAAAAGACCAGATTAAAGAGCCTCATGCGGTTCTCCGTCAAACTCTGCTGCTAAACACACACGTCCATACCCTGACGTCGACTTGATCACAGGGTACAGCATGTACACTGGCACTTGTGACCCATTAACACTCTCTGCTGCAATTACTGTCAGACGGAATCCATCTTTCTTTTTTCCCAAACACTTTGCCCACATGAAATGCTCAATTCATTCCACAAACAAAGCTAATCACATGCCTTTAAGATGTGTGAACAAAATACAAAAGGAAAGTTTTTCTGCCAGACATTTAAAAATGTCTATTTGGTGCAAAATATTCAAAACATCAGTCTGTAATAGTGACGTGGACCTCACCTCAAGGGTCTCATAGCTGGCTACTGCCATCATAATGTTACATTTGTGGCTACTCAGCACTCAAGCAAAGTCGAGTCGGGCTGAGCTGTGCAGCTAATAAATAATAGAGAAGGAACAGAGTCAGTCGGGATTACTAATTCTGCCAAACTGCGAATAATCCCGTCAGTAAACAAAGCACAGGGCACTGTGTTTTGGGCGAACTCTGACTGGAGAGCTATAAATGATCATCCTCGGTGAACGCGAGGATTGTCTGACCTCGGCACGGTGAACGTGCGACCCCACACTTTGTGATCCGGCGTGAAGGGAGTGGGAGGCAGAAGAGAGAGAGAGACAGGGGGCTAATTAGCCGTGCTCTTCATCTCTGTGTGCTTGGGTGGGTTGGATGCTGTGAAGATGCTCAGTGCACTTTGAAGTCATGTTTTCGAGTGGAGGACTCGTGCTTCTGTGCACTGTCCAACTGTTGACGGCCAATGACTGTCATTTACTGATCTTTAGATGTGATAACACTGCTGGTAAACCACATCAAAACATAACTCTTCCAAGGCCCCCCCCCCAAAAAAAATCATACCTCATACATTTGAAAGTTTATTTCAATGCTTCTTAAATTCAACATAATCATACAGTATGTCACCACATATTTACAGTATTAATACAGTAAGGTCTCCAATGAACCTTTGTATAGCTGCCCATATCGGGTAGCATGTTCGTCTGCGCATCTCCTCTTCGCTTGTGTTGCTGTATGGACACTTGAGGGAAAGTCAATTAAAGTCGTTTATTAAACACGGTGGCACACGTTTTTTACCCTGTGGCTCACACTACATGACTTCCTGCTAGTTATAGCCACACAACGCGTATGCTTGTGTTCCAACATATCACGGTAGCCTGGTTAACAATTCAGAACACTAAGTTGGGAATTGAAATCACAGCAGAGAGGTGCTGTGTAAATTGTGGCATCCAGGGAAGATTTTTCGGGGATGTACAGTAAACTTATGGCTACAGCCACATATATATATATATATATATATATATATATATATATATACACATTTGTGGTGACAGCCCAGCAACCAGCGAGAGATGATTTACAAATGTAACAGAAATAATTAATTCATTTTATATAGCTAAAAATATGTACAATATATATATATATATATATATATATATATATATATATATATTATATATTTATTTTATTTTGTGTAATAAAATAATAATTTTATATAATATTTTATATTACATAATGAAAAACAGTTTAATATTAATATTTTTTAGCCACAATAAATATTCAGAGATCTTTCATCATGACAGGCCCGGTGGTCACGTGTTATGCGATGAGGAGCAACAGGCTTTCCGATTCACCAAACATAATGAGAGATTATATCATGAGTGAGAGCTTAGGTGATAAGGATGGACATTCAAACACAGCCTTTTTTAGAGTCCATTCTGTTACACTCCAGCCCTGTTGGTGGCAGCAATTACAAACTGGTTGCCAACAACTAAACAAGCAAGTTGGGTCTGCATCAATACAAATGCGCTAAAATCAATCCAAACAAATGAAATACAAATGCAAACAGCTAAGAAACAAATCTCCTTGGCAAAGATAATTGATAGTGACTCACTGTTTGCTTCCAGTGTCATGTCTTGAATCACAAAACCCGCCGTTGCTTTTGTTGCCAACTTTCAAGGTTAGAGGCTCAGCGAGATGAGTTTTTGCAAACGGACGCGGCACTTTGCATTTACAGCTGCATAGAATGCCATCTGTCTATTTATCTTGTTGCCCCGAATTAAGGATGTCACTTTTCTCTCGGTCGGTCCTACTTCTTCTCGTCTTTTTTTTTTTGCTGGCGGCGTCGCCGCGCCGTTGCTCCTCGGGGGGCTCTAATCAAATCACTTGCAGGCCATTGCAGCTGCCATTTCGACGGAATGCGTGCACAGATGCCGTGCAGGTCCCCTTCTGGCCTATCAGACCAAACAGTGATGTAAGACTCATCACTATTACTGTCTCAGCAGACATTTATAAGCCAAGGAGTGCAACTGCAATAATGAGTTTGTGTTTATTGCTAACCTGTTGTCAGAATAAATGACAGATCCAGTGTGATTTGCGAGTTTAATTCCTCTACCTGCCTCTTTGATGGTCCATTATTCTCCACACATGCCCCACTATACATACAGTAGATGACATGTTAACAACTCAATAAACGATGAAAGACGGCCTGTGCTTGTCTGGGAATCCCGGCTTTTGCTTCTCCCTTACAAAAAAGAATAGCAGCATTTATTTTTGTTTGGTTGTTTGTCTCTGCAAAAAGCCCGGATGCCAAACTGCAACAAATAGGCTTTCATGGCTCTTCATTCTCATGTGGCCCTCATTTTTCATGGTTAAGCAAATGGAGGTAATTTTCCTCATTGTCATTGCGTACCTTATCTTTGTTTTGTCATGTTTGCAGAATCCATTGTCTGAGGATAAAAAGCTTTCAATTTGCCTTTTCTTCCATCCTGAAAATAAGTGTAATTTTTGTATGACTTACTTTTGGGCAGCGCTGTCTTGTGGAATAACCTTAGAGTGAAATCTGAAGGCGGTCCACTGGGAAGAACTTCCTCGCCAAGGGAAGCAAGGAATCCTTACATCCCTCTTAATTAAAATATAATTTAGGCTTAGTCCCATCTGTGAAGTTGCCTTTGATGGTTCTTTTGTCAATTAAAAGTAGCTCCTCCGGAAGATTACCGCACACTCATTACAAGCAGGTTATTCTCAAGGACACGGCGGTCCTGCCTTTCAAGAAATAGAGCCGTCGCTTGGATTTGGAGATGAACTTGTAAAAGCAATATTATTTCACACTTGGCTGTTGTAGAAGTCTTCTGGCAAGTCTCTAAAAACACTCTGGCACCTGATGCAAGCAAACGGCGATCTCTTAAAATGCCTCGACTTCTGCATGTAATGGATGCACATCTGCAACACTTTAACTTCCTGCGCTTACGTAATTCTGCCCTGCCTGGAAGAGAAGGCCGGCATGAATATTTAACAATAACGCAGCTTTTAGACTTAGTATAAAAAGAAAAAATGGCGGCCCGTTCCTGGTGGGATTGAAAGACAGTGCCTTCTAGTCATTCCTTTGCATCCTTCGGGACATTTGGCTTGGAAGATTACGCAGCGTGTCAGGACATGGAGCTGCAGACTGGAGGAATTCAACGACAAAGCTCAGCAAAGTCGCCTCCAATGTATTCGAGGAGTTAATCTTCCGTATCCTCATGGATATCCCTTCTGTTATTAACCACTCTTTACTGATTTTTTCTGTCTGGCTTTAATTGCGCTCCCAGAGTTTCTGGTGAAAAGCTGTTCAATGTTAAACTGCAGATGCAATATAGCTAATTCCCCTTTTGGCCCAAAGTAAACGGCATACAATGATTTAAGTTGACAGCACAACGACAGAGTGCATACTTGTGGGAAGACGATAAAATATAAGGCCCGGCCTCTCGACATTAGTCACCTTGCATCGCCGCCGTCCAATCGCGGTGCCGTCTTCTCGAGTTTGACCGACTTGAAAGTACAGATTGAAATGGAAATTGACAGGCTCAAATGGGATCAATTATAAATCCACTGTTTGAGATTTGTGATGTGTGGCCTCCTGAAAAGAGAGAAGGCTTTCCTGTATGCCCGCATGACACGGGGAACAGACTTTACGGCCTGAGAAAAAAGATTTGTGCACTTGGGTGGGTAACAAAACAAGCTTGGCGCAGCTGCGATTGACAGTTTCTTTAAGAGGCCATTAACTTTACATACGCTGCTTTGAAAAAGACATAAGCGTGGAACAGTTAAAAGCCCCGCGGCGCTGTTGCCTCGCATCCACTATGCTGACAACATATCAGATTAAGGCAAACACTCCTCTAATGAAAACATCGAATATTTATTGGCAGATCATTTTGAGAATGAAAGGTTGGCCAGGATATTTATGCCTCAACTTGCTCTGTTAATAGAGCCTGCAAAAACTCTGAGAACTTGACTGATTGACCTTTTTAATATAGTGCTCGTCTTGTGGAAGGAGGGCATATTAAATCACCAAGCGGTCGAGCATTAATCATATACAGCATACAGTGGTAGGCCCATTGATGGGGGGAGTAGTATTTTATCCAGGAACTTTAAAGTATTGGACGAAAAACTTATATGGGGCCACTATGTGGATTATTGATGTGGTTTGGAGGCGGAAAGAAATGAGCTACAAGCTAGCTTCGACTACTCCATCAGGAGAATAAAAATATATGAAACAACACCTACTATTGGTCAAAGTTAGCAAAACCAATCGCAGGTACCAATATACCCTGATGGAGTCCTGACATTGGCCATCAGCGGAATGGCATAAAGTGAAACCTCCATGACAGGAAGTCACTGCACCCTGAGGGATCTTTCGAGTCGATTAGCTCTGATGCTGCCACGTGACTCTCCAGTACATCAAACCGCAGAGGGGGCGGGCTACTGCGGGGACTGAGTTATAACACAAACTACCTGCTTGCTCATTTATTGCTCATTTATTCTCCTTTGAATCGGTCTGGAAGGGTCGCTGCTAGTTTTTCCTTTTGACACCCCTCTGGGTTATTACATGAAGGAAGGCCTGCTGAGTCAGCAAGAATCTGATTTAAACCAGCAGCACCAGCGCCGCCAAACTGGGGCTCAACTTTCATTAGCCGCTGTCATTATTTCCTGACCGCTCTCTTGACAGATGGCATTGTGGGATATCGGATTTTATGGCAGGTCATCTCTCATATCCAATTTATTTTCCCTTTCGATGAGAAGTTCTCGCTGCCGTCAAATTCATTTTGCAGTTTGATTATTGATTGCACTTTGCAGCCTCTCTCTAATCTTGGCAGCCCACCCCCTCATTTATTTGCTGAGATCATCCGCAAGTCTCTTAAGACTTTGTTCTCTCCCTTATAGATTGCTATTGCTTGTCTTCGTCATTCACATCCACTTACGTGAATTTGATAGTCAATTAATAAACCGGCACCAATTCAAGTTTCGTTTGCATAATACAATCATTGTCTGCTAGTACTGCGGGACTTAATTACCCAAGTACATTTAAATAACATTGAATCAGCAATGCAATACAAACAAGTCTAATGGCATGTAGGAAAATTGTGAAGCAGCACTGTCACATAATCAGTTGCATCTGCGGATCCTTCGAGGGCTGTTGAAATGAGTTTTAGTTTCAGCCTGAGCAAAAATGATGGTTTTTGAGAGCTAGCGTATGTCCGCAAGCCAATCCACAAGGACGTTAGGGGTCAAGATCCGGCTCTGATTACAGCTGCATTCAGCTTTTATTCCCTGTCATTTTTTTTCATTTGGCAGACAGGATAGAGATAAGGCAATCTGCGGTGACCTGACTGTTCCACCTGTTTGCGCTGACAGGACCAATGCCAGAAAATGGCCGACTGTAATGAGCCATTAATCATTCAAAACCTGGCATAATGAGATGATCGTGCTCGAACGGTAGTGGCTTGGATCCGTGCGACACTGCAGAGGGTGGGGTGCTAAGTAGCTCAATGCTCATTTTGATCGGAATTAAAAGAAGAAAGTAAAACCTTCAAGGAGACTGCAGATTGAAGAATAGATAATAGATGAATGACTCTTTTGGCCCTATTTTATTTCCTAGTGCATGACTAGCGCAATGCGCAGTTAAGTGTGCATGGGTGGAGTTTGCGTTCTTTTGGTATTTTCGTAGACTTGGCGCCGGTAGAATTAGGTGTAATGGGGCGTTTGCACTGTTGTGCACCTTTGTAGGATG
The DNA here is from genome assembly GCF_054856555.1 of Leptonotus elevatus. Classification (NCBI taxonomy): domain Eukaryota; kingdom Metazoa; phylum Chordata; class Actinopteri; order Syngnathiformes; family Syngnathidae; genus Leptonotus; species Leptonotus elevatus. The sequence continues at coordinate 15,732,267 of NC_141255.1, read as the reverse complement.
AAACACAGTATTTTCCTGGCTAATCGTAGCGGCGTCCCTCATTTGCATTAAAATCAGGGCGGTCGGAGGCTCACTGAAATACACCGGGCTTGACATTGCAGAAACAGAAATAGAATCGCTGGGGGTCTGTGCATCACATTGATAGGTAAACTGCAAAATATTCTCTTGCGGATGACGTAGTCAGCTGCGCATGTGATGTGGGCAATTGGAGACGAACACTCCACTGCATGTTCTGACCCACACCACTCATAATTGTGCTGCGTGGTCAGGAGGATGGTATTAAAGATATATTTAGGATGCTAATTATAATAATCCGTTCAATAAATTGACAGAATTTAATTAATCTTTGCTGAAGATTTGGGGACCTTTACCAACTAGTGCCTACCTCTGCTAATATGTACCCATTCAATGAATTGATTTCCACAATGATTCGGAGGGATTGTCCCACGGTGTTGTCATATTTCTGAATCAAATCCAACAAAATCGTGTTACACCACCTGCGGTAGTAGTTAGACATGGTTTTACCAAGTCTCAAACCTAGTCTACTTTTTGTGACCAAATTGGCATGGGAACGCCAAGGTAGCAAGTCTACCAAATTCACAAACATGCTAGACTAGATTCAAGGAAGGAAATTAAGAGCAAGGAAATTAAGATGTGCCCGTTTTTAGGGTGAGCATATTCTGCTTTCTGTTACCAAATTGCCAGGTGTGCTGTGTCCGCCAGAACTCCCAGAGAGGCGCAGACTTGTGACGCCACCAAAATTTTGATGCGCCCATTTTTACGCCAAGTGCACGGGCGGCCGTCTATGAAAAAGCTGTTTGACTTGCATTGAGAAATACACACAGATAGGGTTATACTCAGAATGAGCTTTGTGTTGCATGAGTGTAAGTCATGGTTCATTTCTGAGTCCCAATAAAACAAGCAGTGAAATGACTTGCAGTCACGCTTGGGATGGAACTCCACAACTCATAAAGGAGCTGATTTGTATGGGTAAACCTTTGCAATCTGAGAGGCGATAAAGCAGAGATAATTCCTTTCCAAAGCTTGTCTTGCTGGGGGCTAAAATGCAAGCTGTCAGCATAGAAGCACACACATGGCAAGACTGCAACGGACGCTATCAACTCGTTTCCCTCATGAGGTGTGAATGTTTTAGATAGGCATCACTCTGTCTTTGTCCCAACCTTTTGCAAATAATCGATGGCACTGAGACCAGATGGAATCATATAAGCAAGCTCCCCTCAGTGGTTACACATCACTTGGCTTGCACATCACATTCCCACTGGGAGTGATGTCAGTATTGTTCACTTATGGACTATGCGCAGGATTGGCAGGAATCAACTCGAGAGCCTGGAGCCAAGCTAACGGCTCATGAAACACCCAAGCCGCCTTGGTTCAGCGGCCCTCCCTTGGGCCCAAGTGAACAATGAGAGATATGTTTTGAGGAACTGAACAATAGTGTCCCACGCAAAACAACAGTAGAGTTGCCAGAGATCCTTCTACCTTTGTTGAGTGATGAAGCAAGACATCAAGTCAGGCCAAAACCAGCATGTGATTTACATCCACAGGTAAGATGCAAAAGAGAGGGGATGTTTGGAGAAGGTGAAACTAGGCTGTGTGCGACTATAGCAGCTTTATCATCAGCATCAGCAATATCCGTTGTTAGGGGGCTGCACTTGCTATTAGTTCTTGTCAAGCTACTTGAATTAGGAGCCTTATTAAAGCAGCTTGTCAACAAGAAGATAAAAGCTCCAGTCTGCAGCCACATTTGTAAATGTTGAAAGCTGTAAGAGGATTATTGGCAACGTCTGCATTCTCAGTGGTTTTCGGGGAATTTTCGGGGAGACGGGTTTTGAAGGCGTGCTGTTTGCATTGTGGGCTGTCGACACTGAGTGCACAACTGTTACACAGAACAGAAAATATGTTGAAATGTGTCTCCGTTTTTAAACGCGATTCTGTGGTGCAGATGATTAGTTCTGCCTTACTGTCGTTTCCATATCACAAATACACTGAGCCACTTGGAAGCTCTGGCACCATGCATTTAGTGCAGGGGTGCCTAGGACCGGTCCTCGAGAGCTCCTGTCCAGCATGTTTTCCCATGTTTCCCTCCTCCAGCACACTTGAATCAAATGATCAGCTCATCAGCACGCTCTGCAGAAGCCGGACAATGATCGTAATCATTTGATTCAGGTGTGTAGAAGGACGGAGCCATTGAAAATCGGCTGGATAGGGGCTGTCGAGGACCGGACTTGGGCACCCCTGATTTAGATTGACCATCTATCTAATCAAGTGTTGATATTTTTGAGCTGCACGATGATTATGAAAGAAGCTTTCATAACAGTGAAGTATTCGATACTGATAACGTGAAAGATTATTGTTTAATCAGCATGGCCGAGGAGCCTTTTGTGATACCAGCCAGAGTGAGGCTCTCATGGAATAACATGCACACATATGACTATCTGGCCCAACGCACTCATAATACAGATCTAAAAAGCAACATTTAGAATTGTGAAGAAATAAGAGCGCTTCTTAGAAGAATACAAAATTATGCAGCCATCATTGAGTGACATTTGATCTTTCTGGTTGTTAACTAGCGAATAAGTAGTGATGGGAAAATGAAGCTTCATGAAGCACTTGTAATATTTTTTGACTCCTCTAGATGCCACTCTTGGTTGAAAGATGCAGTGGAAATGTAATCAGTTTCCTTTGCACTAGCCTTTATATTTAAATCAAGAGCACCATCTAGGGGAGTCAAAAAATACCACAAGTGCTTCATGAAGCTTCATTTTCCCATCACTACGAATAAGAACATGAGATAGAAGTCGACTGTGAAATAGTACACAAAATAAAACAAATGACAAAGAAAAAGGCTAGTAAATTAGGCTCAGCAATTTTTTTTTTTTTTTACTTTTGTTCTTGTTGGGCACATTTCTGTATAGGTGTGTATTTCATTTCATAAAAGCCTGAATGTGTATGGTAGGAAAATCAATGACTTCATGGCACATCATCAGTGAAAATGTTCTGGCTCCGCCCTTGAGAACTTTTACAAAACATCCTGTAAATTTGGAATTTTCATCCTGTTAGATTAGAAGGTAAAACTTGACATTGCCAACATTTGAGTTGACATTTGAAAAGGTCAAGTCACTGTGTTTGTCTTAGATGTGTCCTTCAGTCTTTTATTTGATTTTTTTTTACTTTTTCTTCATCTTGGTTCATTGCATGACTCACTCCAACCTAAGCTGGCTTGATCACTGACTTACAAAATAGTACATGAAGCGGCCGGCTTTCAGAAAGTCGTCGCAATGAGAGTGAAATTTGAGAGATATATGAGCAGTCAAAGTAAATGTAAGCTAAAAATATGAGCATCAGTACTGGTTTTCATGGCAGAATGCCTGGTTTTGCCATCTGCTCCTTTCAGCATTCGGAGCACTAGTTTTCTTTAGCCTCGGGTAAGCAATCGTCTCAAGGTAGACATCGTTTCGAGAAAACTCGGGGATGTGTGCTGAGGGTAAGACTGCGCTGTATCCAGCTGATTTATTTTCTATTTAGACTTTACGCTTGAACTCATTGAAAAGCCTCAAGTGCATGTCCAGTCAAACCTGTCTGCAAGGTGTCAAGTCTCTGGAAAGGCCAGAATGTTATAAAGAGAAATGACAGCGTAAACTGATGATTGGATGTCAAGAACTGTAGAATAACAAATCAGTTTTGCTATGTGTAGAATTTGTTCATCAGTTGGAGTTGAAGCTCATACATTTATTGGGCCAATACAAGTGTGTTGGTGCTAACAGGAAAACAAACCCTTGAGTGAACTCACCGTGTTTTGCCACTTGCTGTTCTTGTTGACTGCATTTGAAAACTTACGGTTTCTTTAAGGGCGATTGTTTGGGAAGAAAGTGAGTAATTTCAAAATGGGTGGGAAGATTGTCTGGCACTTGTTTGCAGCTAAACAAGTGCCAGAATGTGTTCATTTAGATGCTGGCTTGTCCACTGAGGCACTTTTGAAAATGTCTTAAAAAAATAATTAGGTGGTGGTAAATGTTTCGTGATGGAGCGCTTGCCTGTCTTAATATCTTTCAGCTTCATTACTAATGCCAAAATAATGAAGTTGCCGCTTTGTGGCCAATGAATAATGATATAATACACTCAAAGACCGCATGTTATTGGGAAAAGACTGAACGAGTCATCAGACAACAGGAAGTATTTTGATGTCTGGGACAATATTTTTTATGCCGTAAATTGGAATTTAGTGGGCTCGCTAATGGATTCCTGGCACGATAGTGGACTCTCAATTGCGGCATAAACAACAGATGTGCAATATGAGTTAAATGAAATAAATGGTTCATTTGATGCATGTTGGGCATATAACTCGTCCTGTTGTTGCATCCGTTTGAAATTAATTTGGGACTGTGCACAATTTGGACAGAACCCCAAAGTGATTTATTAATATGGATTAAACACTTCTTAACAATAATATGTTATATGTGACCTCACTAGTCTAAACGTGACATTCTGATTAATTTTACTTGTCAAAATTTGTTTTTTCTGGGGCTGATTTTTACTCTTTTCCCACATAAGCACAACATGGAATTTTTTTTTTATGTATATATCATGTTTTTAGTTGTTATAGTGGACGCCAGGATAATATGGCTGTAATGTGTTGTAAACTAACGAAGCCTATATGCAAAATTTTTAACATGAACATTCTGCAAATTAACTTTTTGTGATTGGTAAATTAAGATCCAATCATGAACCAAAAGTGTCGACATCATCCAGATTATGTGTTTTATTGGTTTAAGTCATGTCTACTGGGACCATCTATGGGTCTAAAGGGGTTAGAGCGGAACTCAACCCCCCTCAAAAATCTTGGCAATAATATGTTATTTGTGACCTCACTAGTCTAAATATTATAGTCTGGTTGATATTGTGTTAGTGGAATATGTGTTAAGAAGCCAAATCCAGCCGTTTTTATTCATCTCCGGGGACGGCCATTTTGCTACTTGCTGTCTACTGAAGATGACAATGACATCAATGTTACTCAGGGCTCAGGGAACGGCCAATCACAGCTCACCTGTTTTCTGAAGCTTTGAGCTTTGATTGGTTGTTACCTGAGACCTGAGCTACATTGATGTAATCTTCAGTCGACAACAAATGGCAAAATGGCCGCCCCCTGAGATGGATAAGAACGGCTGGATTTGGCTTCATAACCCATATTCCACATATGGGTCTGAAGGCGCTACGAAACCTTGTCAGATTTTTTAAGTGTTTTGTTGAGTTCAAACCACAGATGAGCAATTAATCAAATTTAAATTAGCATTGTGGTGTAGTGGAATGCAGTTTTAAAATTGCAATTACGGAAAAAATAAAAAATATATTTTTTTGTTTTTCTTGCTTGTGTTTGTTAAATGAAATACTTTAAAATACACAAACATTTCATCAGAATCGCAAATTGAGGAAAAACCAAAACCAATTAGAATAATTTTCAATATCATTCAGCCCTAGTTCAAATAATGCATGTGTCGTAGACATCCATACATCAGACATTTTGGCTGAAGTCTGGCCCGGTGACCTTCACTTCTCGTTAGTTTCTCCTCTATGCAGATAAAGATGTCCTTATGGAGATCAATATATATGGAAATCCTCCCTGTAATACCTTCCTATGGCACGGGATATGATAATGCAAAACCACACCATACAATTGCTCCTTATCGCAGGTTTCTGTACCCACGGTGTAATGTAAATGAAGCCGACTGTCTCTGCACAGCGCCGATCCAATTACCGTCTGGAATACTAAAAGCTGCCACATGATGGACAGTTGGGCCATCTGTCAGCCAAGGGATCTGAAGCTGGGAGCGAGATCTTCAACGGGGGGAAATTGATTTCCATGCCCAGGCGGAACAAGTGAGGTGTAGTGGAAACATGCGGAGTTATCTTCAAACAGGAAGAGTTGTCGGTGACACACACACACAAACACACGTCCAAGCACAAGCCTCTGGGTGTACTCGCCATGTGCAGTGTTGGAGATTTGCTATTTCCGGGAAATAGCTTGGAAGTAGATTCCCTCTCTTGTGGAGAAAGGTGCGCCCGTCGGCCGCCTTTTCCAGGCCAGTTGGTGGCTGTTGGCGCTACCCCGAAGAGCTTTCAAAACATGTCGGAAATCTGGCCAATTCCCAACTAAACCTGTCGGCACATCAAAAGAGGCATCTTGGACACCGATCAGAGTCGGTAAATCAGTGAATCATTTCACAGGATAAAATTAAGCCCCAACAATGCTTGACTTGATGACATGGACATATCATAAAGTGGATCAGTTAAATTCAGGGAAAATGGCTGTCGGGATGTTCAATATAACTTTTTTTTCAAACCAATACCAGTACGACGTGTATTCAAATCTTGAATAGCTACTGATACCAAGTACTGATACCAGTAGTTACGTTTGATATACTTAAAACCCCCCCCCCCCCAAAAAAAAACTGATATATTTTTAAAGAAAGCCCTATTTATCCCAACATAGCATTTTCCCTTAAAACGGCATGAAATTCATGGCAGTGTTCTAATTTCTAAATCCTGATTGTAAAATGACAACAAGGGGTCGAGAGTACCGATACCTAGTGATCGGAAAATGAAGCTTCATGAAGCACTTGTAATATTTTTTGACTCCTCTAGATGCCACTCTTGGTTGGAAGTTGCAGTGCAAATGTAATCAATTTCCTTTGCACTAGCTTTTATATTTAAACCAAGAGCACCATCTAGGTGAGTCAAAAAATATCACAAGTGCTTCATGAAGCTTCATTTTCCCATCACTACCGATACCTTGAAATATCCTATCTGGTAACTCGCCCATCCCTAAATTAACTTCTCTACTTTGTAAGGCAGTGGTGTCTAAACTGCGGGCCAGAGGCCAGTTTTGGCCCACCATCCATTTTCTATCGGCCCTTCATATACAGTATGAAAAATTACTTATATAAGAGCCTGCAACCCTTATTGGGTGTGGGGATTGCGATGCCCACACCCCCATGGGTGCAACACACCTGACAACAAATACATTTGACTAATAGGGAAACAATTTACTACAATTAAAATGAACAAAACTAGCTAAAATTGTTACAATATTATTATTATTATATAAAGAGATTTCAGTTTCAAAATGTTTTCCTCCACTTTCTGCTGTGTCAAAATATGATTTGTGAACACATCAGATTAAGAATGAAGTAAGGTTCTCAAGTAAACACTGATTTCAAAACTGTCCTTTTATCACCAATTACTCTTGCTTTAATCCTGAATGTGAACATCTGCTCAGGGCACTATTCTAGTGGGACACCGGGCTGTGGGAACCCCCCAAATCATAAGCAATCCCAAAGTGTTAACCTTATCACCTTCAACAGGTGATAAAAATAACTCAAAACAAAACAAAAAAACTGCTAAAATAACTATGATACATAATTGCTTGTTTGATTAGTTTGAGTGTGTTTAATAAAATGGGACAATGTCAAAATACCCTTGTATCCTTCGATGTTTCTGTATGTGGCCCTCAGAGGAAAGAATTGAGACGTCCCTGTTATAAGGGATAAGAAACACGCAAGTGTTGGACTATCAAAAACTATTTTTCCAACTTACCATTTATAGCATCATACAAATGGCTTTTCTCTGTTCATTCTTCCAGTCACGTATCTGCCGCTGCTACACTGGAACAGTAAGTGTTGAAAAATGACATTTGAAAGACACATCTTTATATATTCCGCCGACAAAGACCCAGATACAGCCACTTTTCTCTGACACCACTTTCTGCACGCTCCCTAAAACATGCAGCATAGTTTTGCCGTTTCTTCTCAATAACCAAGGCGTTGTTATTTCTGATAATTGCCGGTTGAGTTTTTTCTTGCATTTATTCGAAAAACCCACCTAATCAGCAGTTCATTTGCATTTCTCTCTTCTTTTATTTCCCTCCCTTTGCAAGAGGAAGGAACTTTTTTTTTCTTGAATTCACGAAAGCTTTAGTTTCCTTAGGGTCAAATAAAAATAACTACTGTATAGCGTCACTGTTTATTAAAAATAATGCATCCGTTTGTGCTATATTTAGACAAGAATGTGATCTGCTGACCAAAGGTGACGTTATCATATAGAAGGCTTTTGGAGTGTAAATGACTTTCAGTGTGTTTGTGTGTACGTGTCTGCAAGCATACACGCTCACAGAGGAAGTAAGTAAACAAATCACCATGTAGGAGACGTCGGCCCTTCCGGGATAAATTGCTTATTAATCCTGCACTTTCATTCGTGCATCATTTACGCCAGCAAATGTGCCAAACACAAGCGCTAGTGCTGCCGTAAATAAACAAATAGCTCATATTCTTTGCAGCGCTGCGTCAGAGTCATCGCACATTTCCTCATGCAACCGACTTTAATCATTTAGGCTTGTTTGTCTCAACCTTAAAGCTTAGAAGAAATATGCCGTGAGTTTGTGTGTGAATATTTACCTTAATCCAGTAAACAACTCTCATTTTTTGGCCAATATATATATATATATATATATATATATATATAGGGCCATTTTGCTGTGCCCTACAAGTTTAGACCTCTTTTTGAGGGTCAAAACTTGGTTTTAGAGTTTGGAATGGAGGTAGGCAATAATTTTTGATGGTTGGGGTTCAGGGAAGGTGCTAGGAAATGCATCATGCCAATGAGATGGCCCCACAAAGATAGCGCCGTGAGGATGTATGTGTGCGCGCGTGTGTGTGTGTGTGGAGGGGGGATATTATACACGGTTGTGTTATCACGGTATGTCATTTTACCAGCATGGATAAATGTCTTGGTTTTGCGCCACTTTCTATCTGTAATTTTTTGATAGATCATCTTATCACATTTTGTCCTTTGGAGCCTCTTGTTCAGTCAAGTTGACGTTTTGAACAACATGTCCTAACTCAAAAACAGAATCCACGGCTTGACTGGGGTAGAAATAGACAATATTCATCAGCTTATGCTCGCTTTTGTTGCTGTAAACAGAACTTTCATATCTTTCCCTCACTGGAACAACAACGGACGAGATCCTGTGGGCTATTACCTCTGTAGAATTAATAATAAATGACAATATGATTTTCAGGTCCCCAGATATGCTCTGGTGCAACACAGACATTATTATTGTTGTGAAATAAAAGGCAATATTTGATCATGAACGTGTTGCTGTGCTGTGAAGCTTCTCAAAGGATATTATTGCATTCATTTATTCGACTATCACAACATGTTTCGTTAGTCACATGGCAATCTGCCTTTTGATTTTGGAATAAATTGAATTCTATGTCTAATAACAATGCAACACGATATAAGGACAGAAGAAACAATAATATATTGTTTAGCATGTCACAGTGTTGTGGAGAGAAAAAAAATAGTATAGGAAAGGGAAAGCCGACGGGAAGACATGTGAAGGGAAAAATAAAAAATCAGGAGATGCAAAGGTAAGAAAGGCAGAGGACTAGTTGAAAGGGAGAGATATAAGTGAGATAAGAAAGGAAAGATGAGTGATTAGTAGAAAAAAAAAAGTTGAATAAGGTGCAGGAATGTGCGTGAATCCAGGCAGGGCTGAGGGGATATGAAACATCCTCAGGCGATATTCCTCAGCCTCGCCTCTCTCACGGTGGAAAAAGAGCAAAACTTCCCCTTTTATGCCACTGCTCCGGAGACAAGCCTTGCGAGTGGGAGAGGCACCAAGAGGATGATGAAGAATACAAATATAAAGATGGATAGCAGCACGGGAGCCAATTGGACGGCTTGAGCGGAATCAACTTGCTGACATACCGAATGAATACGGGTTCCGTCATACATGACAGTGCAGCCAACCTTGCTTGTAAAACTGTGTTCGGTCTTTTCAACCTTTGACAGGGAGGTCAACTCTGTATTGCGATAAACTGACCACACTGCCACTGAAGATTAACGACTTTACCTGCAACACATTTGTCACTGCATTGGCTTTAACACTCAATTTTTGCCTCGTCATTGAATAATCCAAATGAAGATGCTTTTGCACCACAATGCTAAAAAAACTAAATTGTGGACTTGCACACCGCAAGATCAGGCAAAACCCGCTCTGGCCTTCCAAATCCGGGTCATCGCCTTTCCCAGCTCCTTCCCTCAAGTAGGCGCAATTGAACCATCTACACTAAGACACTCCGATAGCTTCTTCTCTCTTGCAATCAATTCCCTAAAGAGTTGATCCAAAATTCTTTCGTGGCACTTTGCAAATGTTTGCCCTGTTGCACATCTCCGTTTGATAGTATTGTAGCTTCAGCTCTGCACATATTTGGAGAACTGTCGGTGATCAATATTCCACAGCACTAGACTCTTTAAAGGGCACAGCTGTCATTGGTCAGTACTAAAGCACTAATAGTACACTCTTTACTTGGGTCGATTTGACCCAACTTTGAGTCAAGAAATGGGTCTTTCAGCATATAACAACTATTTTTCAGATCCTTTACTTGGGTCCAAAAATTGGGTCATTTTGTATAAAACAACCCCAAAAAGTTAGGTTAAATTGACCCACGAAGTGGATCGTTCCATTTTTGATCCATAATTGGGTTACTTTTGGACAACTGTTTTTAGAGTGTATTATTATATAAACACTCTCCGTACTTTTGTGTCACATCTTTTTATTTGTCACAGTTGTTACACTGTACGAGCGTAACTCATACTACCAGAGAAAAATTCCTTGTGTGTTTTTACATTGTTGGCCGACAAAGATGATTATTTCTCTTTGTTTGGAGTAAAAAGAACAAGAAGAATGAATGATAACAAATGGAGACGTCTGAATAACAGCAGGTGGATGTTTGTTAATTCAGATAAAAATCAATGCCGTAAAATGCTTTCAACTTGAGCAGATGGCTGAGCCGTGACCTTTCTCTAACCCTCCTGCGACCGCTGACTCTTGCAGCCCTTCAAGGCGTGGTCTTCCCTGGTGCTCTCCCTCAAAAGCAGACATTCTCAGCAACAACGGCAGCGACGCAATCGCACATTCGCCGACACATCACATTCATTCAAGTAATCATGTGACCATCCATCTCTTCCTGTGCCTGTTATGAGACTTGACCGGCATAGCAACGGTAACCAAGGGGGACGAGCAGCCACTCAGCTGAGAAATGGACCCCGTGATTACATTTGTTCAACAAGCTCGTCCATTCCTGGTTTTAACTCTTCAGCATGTTGTTGCCAGCATGATTCAGTATTATTTCGAGATTGTGGATGCTTGGGAGCTGCCTGTAATTTTTACCAAGCAAAGTAGCCTGCAACATAACAGCCAGGTTGTCTTGCATGTGTCCACTTAGTTTGCAATAGCGAGTGCAAGAGAAATACAACATGGTGTTTGTTTAAATGACACAATTGCTAATTAGGCCTATTTTTCCTCAAATGCAGCACATTACACATTTTATTCACATGCATTTTTTTTTTTATCATTCCCAGCGTGATACAAATAATGCACGAGGATCATAGAGCGCCTGCTGTTTGCCAACTGGGGGATATCGTTTGAAAAACACATGTCGCATAAGTATAATTATCATGAGGAATAAAAACAGGATCCTCTCATATATCATGAGGACGACTTGTTTTTGTGTGTGTTTTTTTTATTCGACACAGCATCATAGATTTAGTATGTAAAGAATGAACTTATCAGTCATTTGAAGGTATTAGGCATTTAAATATGACAACATTTGGTGTCAAGGCAAAGTGTGGACGGTGCCAGTCTAAATATGCATTGAGTCTCAACTATTTTTAAAAGAGCACCCACGGGGCTGATGTTTGACGTCATGGCTATTGTAGTGGGTGTGATTAGCTCCAAATAGATTTGCTATCAGAGATGAAGCACTTTTAAGCCAATGTGAATGGTGCCAGCATTAAAAAAGAAAAAACTCCAGCTGTGAAACATATTGAGCTTTCAGCTTGGTAGTAAACAGTTAAAAGGAAACATTAAGCAGTAAATATTTACAGGGTTTTTGCAGGTATCGTCAAATTGAATGTAATGCTTTTTAATGCCGTTTTTAATGCAATTTTAAACAAATTCAATGCCAGAGGTGGGTAATACTGAGTTACATTTACTTGAGTAACTTATAGAAAAAAATGTACTTCTAAGAGTAGTTTTACCACACAATACTTTTTACTTTTACTCGAGTAGATGTGTGAAGAAGTAACGCTACTCTTACTCCGCTATATTGGGATACACTAGAGTCGTTTCCCGCCGCCCCATTCATAGATTAGATTTACCGTATTTTCACGTAAGCGCTCCGCTCACGAACGAATCGAGTCTTTTGAACGGCTCTTCAATGGGAACCGGGTCTTTATAGGAGACCCGTTCAACCCCCTAAACCCCCCAGCCCCCGCGCCATCGTTCGCTTTTGGAGGGAGCATCATCTTCACATATTAGCGTCAATCAAACAATGAACTTGTAAGTGGACGCTGCTCATTGCGCATGCCTGCTTTAGCACCATAGCAGAAGTTAGAACACAACGAGCTCAAAACGTTTTTATTTTTTTATTTTATGATTTAAAGATGTCATCATTTGCACATAATTTTATGTTTTTGTCTATCTGATGGCATTGTTTAAAAAAAAAATCTGACTTCATGTTCAAGCAGTTACTCAGTACTTGAGTATTCTTTTCAGCGAATACTTTTTTATTTGTACTTGAGTGATTTTTTTGATGACTACTTTTTACTTTTACTTGAGTAATATTATTTTGAAGTAACTCTACTCTTACTTGAGTAATTTTTTTGGGCTACTCTACCCACCTCTGTTCAATGCCCGCGTTGTACTGCATATACTGTTTATATATTAGAGCTGTCAGTCAATTCAAAAATTTTTTTTTATCAATTGCATGAATTCCAGAGTTAACTCGTGATTAATCGCAAATTAATTACACACTACTGCATAACTATTCTAAATTTACAATAATATATCTTGTTCAAGTTTTTCTTACTCTCAATTAACATAAAAGTGGACAAATGTAGTTATATATTTTAGTTTATTCATACGGTAATATTATAGTAAGAAATTCATGAAGTTACAGTTAACAGTTACAGTTAAAGGATTGTGAGAGATTGAGTCATAGATTTGTGTTGAGGCAATTTTCTGTCACTAGGTGGCATTAGTGTTCCATGTTGCACAGTAGATGAATAAACTCTCTTTCCTATTGATTTGTTTGCCTTTATTAACGCCTAACCTGTATAACCAAAACATTTATGCATAATCAATAATCTGTACTTATTTTAATACAGCATGTGCTGCCTGTGTTTGTTGAAAAAAATACAAGGGAAGAAGATCTTGAAAAAATAATTGCATATTAAATTGTAATTGTAATATCGAGAGGTAAAAAAAAAAACACAATCGAGTAGTTTCAAAATTGTTCAACCCTAATTTATTTATTTATTTTATATAACCATTATTTAACCAGGGAAATCCCATTGAGATCCGCAGACCTCTTTGTCCTGGCCAAGTGGCGCACTACAACGCAACGTAACACAACATTACATACAGTTAATACAGTAAACTAAAAACAGCAACAGGTTAATGACTCCATTTAAATTATTTTTAGAGGAAAAAAAAGAATTCTTCAGGGTATTTTTGGGAGCGTATGTTCTATTTGAAAGGGATAGCAGCCTCTTTTGTAAGTGGCTTTTCACCAAGATGAGTATCAATTTTAATTCTTTGGGCTGGGACTTGGAGTCTGCAAACTGCCTAAGACAATGAAAGTGAACTACATAAGTGGGATATTTCTTTGAGGTAGAAAAGTGGGTAGGGTTTATGCAAGAAAAGCCCCAGCGACTAAAAATACTCCACCGTAATCTTCCATTCTCTGCACAATCTTTATCAGAAGCCAAGTTATAGTCTATCGAGCGAGACGTTATTCACGATAAGTGCCGTGACTATTGCCGCTGCACGGAACAAGCTCACGGATGTGCTCGGCCTCAGCAGAGGACATATCATTTTCTTTATGTCACTTGTAAAAGAGCCATTTATAACTGTGAAATGCAGTCAATAAATTCCACTGCCCTCCGTGGCCTTTTCTCCCTCGGTGGAACGCATCACAAAATGTCACCGTGAAACGCCTTCGGAATATTCCCCAAACTCTGCAATAAACAAGGGCGAGCCAAGACATAATTTACACTGTAAACACCTCGGGCCTTCTTCAGAAGGACTCATGGCCACTCTCTTTGGCCCCTGCTTCAAAATAGTGTTTTATAGCATTCAATTTAACGCAGATTTTTCACGGCGGGCCAATTTTCTGCCTTTGTCCAGGAACAATCCAGGCTTCCCCCCGTGACTCCGACTCTATTGGAGTGGTTTTATGGTGAGTTGACAGCACCCTTGACTTGCTTCATGAGCTGTGAAGTCTCCACGGTCAACTTATAAGGTCTAAGGTATAGGCAGGGTTGGAGGGGGGGATGCTGAATCAGCTGTCACTGCCCCATTTCTCCACTATGGGCCACTACATAGTCGGCAGTTTTAGATTTCAATCAGCCTCTGTGCCTCCTAAGCATGACTTAAATCACACATCAGCAGCAATTTGAAATTCTTCCAATATTTGCAGCCCATTTATTTAGTGTATCCTGTATATCAAAGTGAGATGTTTTACAGTACGTGTCACCAGATCAAACACTAAGCTCATGTAAAACAATGTCTCGTTGTATATAACATGACATGACATAGCTGTGCATTGAGTTTTTGGGGGGACTGACACAAATTCGAACTAGTCTTTGAAGACCACAAGAAGCTTTCAGACGTCACCTAAAAATAACCAGCCAAATAATGACAACACATCATGTTTCATACGGGACGCTTAAAACAACCTCAAAGCTTTTAGTCAGCTTTCGAAAGTGCATGTAGACAAATATAATGTGCAATCTTGCCGTCATTCTCTGGAGATGACAGCGAGAGGACCATCGGAAGTCACCGGAGACCAAACAGTCTGGGGAAATTAAAAATAGTCTTTCCTGTGGAACACATATTAACACATTTGAATGGGATTTCAACAGCCAAACTGCAGGTCCCTTCTTGCAATATGACAGCAAATCACACATTGCCAAAAGAAAGAGCAAAGATTCATGTTAAAAATCTCACGCAAAGAAGCAAATGTCAAACACATTTGACACTCTTATTTTTACTTCGTGTCCACATAATATTTACTGTAATTTTTCAAAACATTTTTTTAAATACTTTAAATATTTTTGCTATTTATTTCATTTGTTTGACTGCTTTTTAAAACATGTCTAAAGCCCGTATCCCACTGAGGGGCGAATGTTTGTGTCGCTAGCAATGTTGATTTGACATTCAGGTGCGTTAAATACGGTGGCCCTGAAGTGCAAAATGTAAAAACAAAAAAGTGAACATGAGTGCAAACCAAAAAACAAGTCGAATAAAAAGCACATAAACAAGAAACAAAACACTATGGCAAATAAAAAATAATAAAATCACACAAACAAAAAGGTAATGCAAACACAAAAACGTAATCGCAAACACAAATCAAAAAACACAAACACAAAAATCTAAACAAAAAAGTAATCGCAAACACAAATCAAAAAACACAAACACAAAAAACAAACAAGGAAAAGATCATCGCAAAAACAAATAAAAAAACACAAACACAAAATATAAATATAAAATAAAACAACAAAAAGTAATTGCAAAAACAAATTAAAAAACACAAATGCTATTTTTTTTTAATTTGCTGTTTTTTATCCGGTTTGCGGTTTTCGGTTTGCACAATACGGTGGCCCTGAAGTGCAAAACGCAAAAACAAAATAGAGAACACGAACGCAAACCATATAACACAAACCGGATAAAAAACATAAAATCAAGAAACAAAACACAATAGCAAATTTTAAAAAATCACAAAAACAAAAAGGTAATGCAAACACAAATCAAAAAGCAAGCACAAATAAACAAAAAAGTTATCGCAAACACCAATATAAAAACAAACACAATTTTTTTTCTTTTTGAGTTTTTTATTCGGTTTATGTTTTTGGGTTTGCAGTCGTGTTCACTTTTTTGTTTAGCGTTTTGCACTTCGGGGCCACCGTAGTTCAAAGTCTTGGTCGTTTTCTAAATATGTTCAAAAGTCCCTTGCAACAAGACTATTAAGACTGTTTAGAGAACGTTTAGGCAACGCTGCAACCTTGAACGAACCATGACGTGAAATCAACATTCGTTAGCGTTGCAAATGTTCGCCCATCAATGGGATATAGGCACAGCTTGGAAGATTGCTACAATTTCAAACACAGCCGCACAGCTATGCAGCGTTTCATTTTTTTTTAATACATATTTTTTTAAACGAGCAACGGTGATTGATTAGTAACAATATTAGTTGGGAATACTCATCAATCAAGACAGGGAATGGAGACTAACTATTGTTACCTTTATGGCTTCAAACGTTACAGCCTGCTTATAATATATTCTGATTGGTTCAGCCCACTGTCTATATTGAAGATGGACCAATGGGCTCCTCCCTCTAAATTGTGGCTCTCCAAGAAGTTACCACGTCAGATCTGGTTTCAGTTTCATTTTCTTTGTAAAGGAAGAATATTTGACGCAGCTCTTCCATTATATTGTGTCGGTGTACCCCATAAATCCATATTATCACAAGTAATTACAAATGTAACACAATAAATAACAGACGCTACCGTTAGTAAAGCTGGCAATAATCAACTACACGGTGTTCCTGCAGACTGAATGTCGTCTATTTATAACCTGTACACAAGCATGTAGCCGGAAACAATAAATGTGTCATGCTGTCAGGTCGCCTGTCAGCTCGTTAGCAAAGCCTCCTCACCTCCAGTAGGATAATAAGAGTGACTCACAGACAGTTGTTGTTGAAAATTGCACAGTAAATTGCTTCGTCATCACACTGTATGAAATAACAGGCAAATCTTACTCATTAATTTGGAGAAGTTACCATTGAATGACTCTTAACTGTGATCCGCGCTTTTACATGTAGCCATCATATCATAATGCAAAGGGAGGCAAAAGATTTACAAGAGTTAAAAATGATGAATGACAAAAACAAAAGCTGTGACATCATATCGCATTATAAGCATATTATGACTTGGATAGACTGCACAAGACACGAGCCAGCCTGCAGCAGAACTACTTTTGGATCAGAACTGCGCGGACTGACAAATGAGTGATGTCTCTGTCTTGCCGAAAGGCTGCGGCTAACCCTGACCGACCTCCAGCATCACCAGTTTGTAGAACATTGTGTTAGAAGCCTCCTGGGATCTGAGTGGGGAGCTCTGGAGCTAATAGGTACAGATATCTATTTTCTTGCCTTGCTGTGCCTTCTCCTGCACGCTGCAAAAAATGTCCACTTCTTCTTACACGGTCCGTCTTGAATAGACTTGGCTCAAAAAATGTATGGGGGTCTGTCAAAATATATCCTTACTTTAATTTTACTTTTAAATTGCAAAACTCATAGTTTCACAATACACAAAGAATGAGCAGCACAATAGGCATTGTGCGATTCTATACAACTATGTCATTACTGTACATGTTTTTTCCTCATTTAAAAAAACTTTACAAATAGGGTTTGTTTGTTTTTGGGGGAGGCTGGACCAGATTAATGGCAGTTTTTCTGTAATCAATCAAACTGATGAACTTTGTTGTTATGTTTGCAAATATTCATTCATTTTGAGTTTTATGCTTGCAACAAAACAAGAAAAAGCTGCAACAGGCAACAGAAGACACTAATTTGGATTTCCTCTTTGGCTCCAAGGGCATAACGTATGATTCCCCAAAACCTTGCATGGTCGAGTTTTAACTTGCATAGTTGCAAATTGCGCAAATTACTTTTGACTTTTCCAACAAGCATCAAGCAAGCAAGACTGAAAGTAAGATTATAGTTTGTGGGTGTCCATATTCGCGCCAGTGACGAGGCTGATACAGGAAGTAAATAAATTTGCGTTCACTGAGTTAAGTTTTCTGTAATACTTTTAGTGCTGTCACTTTCAAATATTTTTAGAATCGATTCATCCATCGATTAGTCAATCAATTAATTGACTATTTTAATTTTGTATTCAAGTGTATTATAAAATCATTTTGTCACTGATTACTGTTTATTAACCAGTGATTGGTGTTTATTTCGTACTTGGTATTCGTATAGTGATTTAAAAAAAACGGGGGATTGATGTTGTACCATGTTACCGGTTCCGTCATTGTTTTCCAAAGTGAAAACAGATGTTTGCAAATGTCTTATTTGATTAAACACAGAAGATAATCAGTCTCAGTTTAATGAAGGACTACAAAAATCAATGAACAATTACTGTTGATATGCTGAAATCAAAGGATTTGGACAATTTGAAATAAAAAAAATGGCTCCAAACAATTACTCGGTTATTAAAATAGTTGTGGATTAATTTGATTAATCGCTTAATTTTTACAGCTCTACATGCTTTAAATCATTTGTAAACCCAATAGAAAGCAATTACATATATCTTAACTAAATCAAAAGTGGTCCCAGCTAAATATAAATAACACAACTGTATTCTAAAATTACACTAAAAAGGAGTTAAAATAAATTCCCAAAAATATAACCGTGAAGTTTTAACACTCTAATTTGTACTTGCTCACAATCTGTCAAAGCGCAATTCAATATTTCACTCAACATATTGATGAGCACTTTTTGCAGCGTTTTCCCCCTCCAACAGATGAGAACCAGCGACTGTTGGACCGCATAACCGACAGCCCGCTTCCACCAATCAGAGAAAGGATGCAGCGAGCTCCTCTGACGCGATTGGCTGACTCCAGTGGAGGGGGTGGGGCTAGGTCTCATACACTAATGACCGGTGAGGAGGCGGCGGCGCGTCGACTCCGTCCGCCTGACACTCAGTCGACCGGGAGAGGGATGCTGCCTCCGTCAGCCTCTCTGAGGACGCCGAGGGAAGGACACGCGTGAGCCCTCTTTGTGTTTCCGCACACTTGGACTTTTCCACATTTTTTTTTTCGTGTTCGGCGGCGAGAAACAGAGAAGGTCTGAGAGAAAAAAAAGCATCAAACATTATTTGACTGGCGTCTCGTCACCGGAACGGCGCACTTGACGGGAATATAGTCGACAATCGCTGCTTCGAGGACTGCAATGTTAAAAACGGTAAGTTGACTTGTATGTACGCTCCTATAGTGCACATGCCTTCTTTTTGCGTTGGATTCAATGTTGGATTGTTAATTTGCACATTGCAAGTTAATTAAAAACAGGCTGTATTCAATGATTCATGTGTGTTTTCAGCCATTTTACTGTAAAAAAGAAAAAAGAAAAAAAAGCGGCTTCTCAAACACGCTGAAGATGATGACGACAGTTTGGCCAGGGATGTGCGCTTTTTTGCGCAACTATGCAGAATGCGCGCTATGCGAGCACATGCGTGATCGTCGCGTTAACATGCAAGAGGCTTGCTGGATGGTGCAAAGTGTGTAAGCGAGCAGCGAGGGGCGCGCACTCGGATGTCCCCGGTTCGATCACGCGCTCCAGACACGTTTCGAAGAAATCCACGGAATGGTGGCCAATGGCTATCGCCTCCACTCTTCTTCTCTCCCCCTTCACTCATCTTCACATGCAGCCTTTGTTTTGACCTCCTTCCCCTCCTGTCCTTTCTCGGGACATGCACACACTCTTTTCTGTAAGCGATTCGGCTGCCTTTGTAGCGCGCGGCTGTACGGGCACAGTGCATCCAATGCGTAATTAAAGCAGCCACTGTGAGGCATCTGTGAGCTCCCTCGGCATCATCGCCGAATGTGCGTGTTCGTGCACACCCACACACCAGGCATCTGGCTAGAGAGAGAGGAGGAGGAGAGGGGGGTCAGTCATCTCCAAACCAATAGGGTGTTTATCTAGCCCTTCTCAAGCCTTCTTGGTCCAAAATGTAAGCCATCCAGCGGATGATGTGCCGGTGCACATTTCAAAGTACAATGCTTGTGTGAACGCACGGGTGTCCCTGCATGCTGGGATGGTGGCAGGAATACATTTAGGCCTTCACTGGCCAACCCCCCCCCCCCCCCCCCAAAAAAAAAAGCTCATAGGAAAGGAACAGACCATCACCAGCCACATTTAGAGGAAATCTCCACCCAGTTTCTTTTGTATGCTTGCTCAGAGTAAAATGACCCTTCAGGGCAAGCAGTAAAGTCCGACAAGGAGTTTACGATTATTAAATGTATTGTTTCTCCTTGGCAGCGGGACAAAACAAAACAGCGAAGCACAGCACTAATGGCCAGCTTCATTATTTTGGGCACATTTGCTCCAAAACAAATCAATATTACATGTCCACAACAAGTCATATGCTTAACGTGAGCGGCTCGGGGAATTGCCTATTGATCTCTGAGCAATAAGGTGAGCAAGTTTGTGTATGTGGTGGAAAAGATATTGTGCCCGCAGTGGCCTTGTGGAGGCTTGGAGCGTGGGTTTTCGACATTATGCGTTTCTTTGTAGGTAGAGGGCAGCGGGTCTCAGGAAGGTGACGGACATGTGGGCGAGGCGGTTGAGCTCAAAACCAAATTCATCTCAGGGTATCTCCTACGTTTTTGCGAGGTGACGGTAACGAGATGCCGCAGGATCTTGCGTTGGGCAAAATGCATGTAAACATATTCGCAACACGGCTGCGGGGGATCAGCTGGCACAGCCGAACGTCGGCTCTCTGATAGCATCCTGTTCCCAAACAGGCAGAGGTACGTGTTAAAATGGAATAAGCACAAACAGAGGGCAACAGGAAGATGGAAGGAGTGGGTTTGTACTTGTTGGAGTTGTATTCGACGGGCTGCATCTAAAAGAACAAAGAACATATGAAAGGATTTGTCACGGTGGCTTTTGTGAGGCCACATCTAAAAGGTCACGATGACATTTGATTCCGCTTTTGTATTACATGACATTTGCAATTTATTTTTGCATCTTGGAGCGGTACAATGTCTTGTATGGCTGCACAATATATCAAAAACAATATCACCATGGCGGTAATGGAACATGCAATGCGCGTAATCACAAAGATGTACGATCATTGTTACATTCATATGGAATTGTGGCGTTGGCCAATCAGAAGCAAACTTTAAGATCATAGTCCACTGAGGGGTGAACTTAGCAAATGTTGATTTCTAATCAGGGTCCGTTCAAGTTTGCAACAATTGCTAAACATTCTCTAAATGTTCACCAGACGCAAACAAATATTACAACTGTTGGGGAACGTCTGGCGAACGTCTAGAGAACGCTTAGACCTTGACAAAATGTCGACGCTGACAACAAATACATTTTTGCAAACGTTCACCTCTCATTCGGATACGGACTTAAATGAGCAAGAAAGAGTATTTACGGACATGTCAAATGCTAAATAACTTTTTTGCATACATTTGGGGTGTAACAAAAAAACTAGTCGGAAAATTGAACCGTTCCACTTTAAAATATATCAAAATATGTATTAAATCAAAGAGATATCTGTAATCTCAATGCAACACATCCTCCCGAGCTGCGATGTACTATATCGAATCCAATCGTAATCCAACTGAAACGGAATCAAACCGTATGGTATCATATCATAACATATCAAACCTTTTATTGGCGCAATGTACACCTCTAATATATGTATATATATATATATATATATATATATATATATATATATATATATATATAAATTAGAGGTGTCAGTCGATTAAAATGTTAATCGTAGTTAATCGTATGACTTCAATAATGAACTCACGATTAATTGCAAATTAATCGCACATTCCATGTCTCAATTAACATTTCCCCCCAAATTTTTCATACTCTTGTTAACATCTATCCATCCATTTTCTTAACCGCTTGTCCTCACAAGGGTCGTGGGGGGGCACTGGAGCCTATCCCAGCTGGCTTCGGGCACACCCTGAACTGGTTGCCAGCCAATAGCAGGGCACACAGAGACGGGCAACCATCCACAATCACAATCACACCTATCAACAATTTGGAGTGTTCAATTAACCTGCAATGCATGTCTTTGGAAATGTGGGAGGAAACCGGAGTACCCGGAGAAAACATGCAAACTCCACCCAGGAAGGCCGAAACCCGGACTCGATCTCACGTCCTCTGTACTGGGAGGCGGACATGCTAACCAGTCCGCCACCGTGCCGTTCTGCTTAACATTAAAGTGGGAAAAAGAAATGTTAACCTAGTCGAAATTTGGTTGCATTTTTTTAGACTATTCAGTAATTTCATAATTTATTAAAAAAATGAAACTTAAAAATAGGTACTGTACTGTATAGTAAAGAGTGTAACATTGATTTGTATTGTCACTACATAGCATAATTGCGTGCATTTTTCTTTTCATATTAAGAGCTAATTTTGAACATGAAGTAACTTGTGAAATTCTGCACGTTTCAAAACTGTAAAACATCACTTGACCCCAGTTACCACAAATATTTGCGTTGCGATTAAATTTATTGCTACTAATTTGTGTTACAGTGACTCCTTTTCACGACGTTGAACGCTTTATTTTGTCAAGTTGTTGGATGCGCATTGATTGTAAAGTGACCGCTTTACTATAAGCCAGAGTTGCTGGCGCTCTGCTTTAAGCGAACCAAAAGCACGACTATGTGTTACACTTACGAGCTATTTTGTGGAGTTGCTGGGTAAAACATGCTTCACATCTGAAGATCAAGTGGCTTGGGGTCACTCCAACTGACACGACGGCATCCATTCGGCTCTTGGTTCTCACAGGGTTCGAGAGTGCCCATGGACTTGGAGAGCTGGAGCAACCTAGCTCGTTGCTAAAGGCTAACCGAGTGCGTTCTTTCCAAGCAGGGAAACAGCGGTTGTGCTACACAATCCAAATATCTCTTCCACGCTAACATTCTGCACCTTAAACATTGTTTGTTTTCGTTCCAGTGTAGTACAGTGCATTTCTATGGGGTAATTATGACGTTTCTGCTATATATATATATATCTATATATATATATATATATATATATATATAAAAACATACGACAAACATGGGAAGACAACCGGGATGACATCTAAGGGCTTCAGCTGCGCGGTCCATCTGTTGTGCATTCCGACTGCTACAAATAGCCCCTCGGCCCTGATGAATCAACGATGGCGATTTTTTCATATACCATCTTGTGCATGTGAACACGTATACAGTGCAGGTGAGGCTAAATTTGAGAGCACATCAAGTCATAACAAAGAGGTCCGAGCTTGCCATAAATGCGTTTCCATGGCGTATAATTCTGTCTGTGGTGAGAACTTCCCCCTATGAGATGGTGGCCTCTTGACCTTCCATATATTATTCATATGAATATAGATAGCTGCGCATCTCTGAGGCAGCACACATGCCACATTTGCACCTGCAGATTCAATTTGGCTCTGACTTTGAGGGATACGCCAGCGGCGCCATTTCCCTCCCTCCTTCTCCTCCTCCTTCTCCCTCTCGTCATTCCGGCCAGCAGCGATACATGGGACATTATGCAGATTTTTGTCAAGAGTGAGTGCGATTATGCTGCCGTACAAATGATTGTTGGACTGCTCGCTATGCCAGTGCCCTTATCCGTTGCACCCTCAAAGGTGGATACCTTGCTTTAAGTCTAATAGATGCAGCACAATGTGAATTAGAAAAAAATCCAACGATGCTCTTACCCAGTGGGCTGTTATGCTTCCGCATTGTGTGAGTTTTACACTCTGAGGACACGTCAGCTGTGCACCGTCATTAATGCATTGTGTACGATCGCTTGATAAGGTTGCATGTGTGCTCACCCACTTTGAGCCCAAGGGCAAGCCGTGTCCGGGGAAGGGATGAAAAACCAGAGACGGGGTCCTGTGGTTAATTTGGAACATCGATTTTGCATTAACAACCAACTCGCCAATGGCCGTGGCCGTGCACGCTCAGATGCAAGGAGGAAAAGCGTCCAACTGGTGCAACACGAACGCACGCAGAAGCACACGGGTTGTTTCATTATGCATACATGCTGCAAAGAAGGTTGTCTTTAATGGACTTCCTTCTTACCTTTGTGAACGTATAATAGTAAATCAATGAGGTGAAGGGCAAAGGGAGTGACAGTAAAGCCTTGCAGCGGTGCCCACCCACTCAGGGGCTTAACCAGAGTATCGGAAGTGATTTGGTCATGTCAAGCCAGTGCTACATGTGTGGCGTCTACTTATTTAATATTGTACTGGCCGTCCTTTAACTACATTTAAAGCTGTAGCTGATCTTTGTAAAACAATTTTTTGCAATGGTCAACATTTGTAGGTTATAGGTTTGTGACAAAGATAATAAAGTCTCTTGGTTTCTTGATTCTGGTAAACAACAAAGAGAAATGGATGATTAGAGGTTCTGGGTTCTAAGTTCAGGTTCAATCTTTGGATCATTTTGGATCTATAAGACACAGCTTTGTATTCCAGATAAAATCAAACCAAAGAAGATTGTGACCAGAAGTTTGTTCATTATTCTCCATCTTTATCCTGCCATCATCCGGAATTGTCAGGATGAATCCACCTCAAACAAATTCTCTTCACATATACACAAGCTAGCATCCATTATGGCTTCTCACAGTTGGGCACTAACATTTTCCTTCTTTGGCTTCAACTGAGAGCAACGACCTCATCAGTACTTACAGGAGAGCTTGTAAGGCATCAAACCATGCTGTTTCCTCACAGTTAACACATGTTGGAGGAACTGTCCGGACGTCCATGTTAAGATTTGTATTACATCCCAAACTGAGTGGGATATTTCTTGGTACAAACATAATCTCTCAAAACAAATCATCCTAATCTTCTTCTCTGAACAGTAATAGCTGAAAGATACCAGAGAAGCAGGCAAACACCAGTCCACACTTATAACTGGAACGCTAGCCACATTAATACATACTTTCTTACACTTATGTAATGCATCAGTTTGAAATAAGAAATTAAAATTGACTGTGAATAATAAAGTGCACTTTTAGTCTACCAGTGACAGAAAGCACTTTACAGAAAATTCATATTCATGCATTCACCCACACATTTATACTGCGATGGTGGAGGCTGTCACGCAAGGTCCTATATGCTGCTCATGGAGGAGCGTTATAAGGAGAATTGTTTTCGTCATACTACAAATTGCTAGATGGAGACAGTCCTCCAATAAATACAACCGCATAGGTTGTTTTGAAAGGTGCCAAATTACGACCAAGTGTTAGATGTTTTAGTTTAGCGACGTTTATCGGCCATGTTAAATAGTGCAAACGTACAAAAACGAGAATCAAACCCGGTCCGTCTGATTGGAAGACTAGTGTTTATCTGACTGAGCTATTTGGCCAGTGATAGTTTTAGTGTTGACTACATGTTTTCGGTCTGCAAATCACGGTGCCTTTTCCTGATCTCAACCATAGTGCCCCATGTAAAGACGTAACGTGTACTGTACAACCTCACTGAAAGCGCCATCCTAACCCCAACCATGAGTCCGTGACAGAAAATTGACATAGGTCAAAGCTAAACCCCCCCCACTAAGATCCTTACCGGTCTGTTAGCTCGGTACGATAAACGTTCATCTTCCGACCAGATGACTCGGGTTTGATTCCCATTGCTATTTTTTCGCTATTTAACATGGCTGATACAACATGGCCGATAGAGGTCGCTACAATATGTAATATGTCGTATTTTGGTGCATGGTAAAATGACCAATATGGACATTATTGATGGAGGACTTGTTGACCAGATGGCCTGTTCTACCTCTTGATTCCATGCCTCCATGTACACAGCTTTACAGTCAGTGCACTTGATGGCAGGTTAGTCTAAGAAACAGATCCAGATGGTCCAAATTGAGCTTGACCTGTGCAGTTTGTGAGTCTTTCCAATGCAGACGCAAGCAGAAAATACTACTACTAATACAACGTGTGCAGACATCAAAAGCTTTTATTGGTATGTAAGTAGATAGTGTTAAAGCTGGTTTGGGAAGGGAGATCAACAAAATGGCTAATTCTGTTCTAGTTCAAGAGAGATGTAATAATAATAATACAAAAAGAGTAGATAGAGGGGTGTGCAAACTGAGGAAAAATCTAATGTAAGACCACACATTTGGAATGTGAAGCAAAGGACTGAACTCAGGTCCATTATCAATGGACGCCGAGGTAATTTGACTGCCCTACTTCCCACATACATCTGACCTTTATGTCTTCCAAATACTTTAACCGCCTCTCAGCTGAGGTAGCACCGCCTTGTTACCACTTAGACCATCCAGGCTTTGTAATCACCTCCCTGTGGGCCAAAATGTTCACCATGAAAACCGACGTGGAGGGTTTCCAAAGGTGAAGTTTGATACAGTCTCTCTAGTTTGTGCCACAGCCCACACAAGCATATTTTCTGCAAGTAATGTATATATATATTTTTTTTTACAAAAACTGTAGGTCACCCTGTAACCACACGAGGCACAGATGAATACTCAACCTGCAGCAAAGCAATCATCTTTATGTCCTTGCTCCACTAAATCCCATCCAAGCCCCATGAAGCCAGAGGGAAGATTTATACCCCTTTTCAATAAACAGCATAAAACAAACAGTTCTGCCCGGTCGTTGGGTGACACGGCCGACTCGAGTCAGCCAGCAGGCCTGAATTAGTGCTGCAGAGCCACCCGGACCAACGCTTTGTGCCCCTGGTGTGAACACTCATTAATTTAAAGTGGTCATATCTCACTGGTCTCCAATCAAACTGTATTTGTGCCATTACTGTCCAGAACAGCCTCAGCGCATAATGGAGGTGGCCCGGTGGGAAAGTAAGTGTGAGGCGCTGCCAAGAAATGAATGAAAAAGCTTTTCACCTTGAACTGTGATGAGAACTCATCCAAATTCAGGTTTATCATGATTAGCCTGACAGAACTGCAAATGGGCGCGCACATGATGTATAAATGGTGTAATTTGGGCAAATATGTCAAGAAATCCAATCCCCATATAAAACATGTGCCTGGGTACCATTTAAAAAAAAATAGACACACACAACACAAACACAAAATGCCCACCGCAGGGACTCCGATACGTGCCGCATGGATGATTCCCTTCCTGTTCATCTTTTGACACCTGGGAGCTTGTGTTAGCTCCATGACTGAACACCTTAGACTGACCTATAAAGCACCTCTATTGGCTCCCGTGAAAATGTTCAAGCCTGATGTGTGTCAAGCAGTTTCAAGACTTTTAGCCGATAACTACCAACTGTTGATTATGTAACTCACAGTCAAAGATTTCAAAGACATTCCTGTAACAATTTACACACATCGATCTTGTATTTGCACCGCCAACATTTACACATCTCTCTTGGTCCAACAGCATCCAAGCTAGCTCTTCCCCCTTGAGCTCCAATAAAACAGCAAGCACTTCCCTTGCATTAAACTCTGTCTTCCCCTAATTGTGCAGCCGCATTGACTGCATTCTGTTGAGTTCATAGCGGTCAACACAACATCACCGATGTCGTGTCCAACTGCTCTTTTTGGCGTCTATCCAGATCTCGACTCTCTCTCTTCGTTTTCTGCCAATTAAAAGTACTAGTGAGCGGAGCTTTGTTGGAAATTAGTGCTTTACAGCAGCAGGGGCTCTGTGGGAAACCGTTGAGAGAGGGTGGGTTGCCGCCGGGTCGCTTGACTGGACCTTTTACAAATAGGTTAGTGCAGGAGGTTTGTGGACCCCATTGTCACGTCATCCCTGGTGCGTGGCCTCCATTACATGATGCAGGCATACAATACCAATTTACTGCTTCTGAATAACAACATTTATTTGTAAGATGTACAGTAAGTTACAGTAATACGAAAACAACATTAATGAAATAAAACATTCTTTTTAACAACCCTTAAAAGGAACCCTGACTGTAACAAGTTTGCTCTATATTATTTATTTGGTTGTTACTAACATAACTATGAGATACATTTTTCAAAAATAATTCCCAGTTGAATGCATTTTGTAGAAATTGGATTTGTACATATGTCACCTATATTATTTACGTCACAACGTATTCAGTGCGTAATGACGTAGAATGGCGGCTGGTTTTCTGCCGAGCAATTAACGGGTATAAAGAAAGCGGGGTAAGCCTCCGTAGCGTTCCTAAAGGGACGACCAAAATTCTTGAATGCATCTGGTGAATGACGAGAGCGCGGCGTGGGGGAGGGTGACTCGCATGTTGTTTCTTTAGGAACGCTACAAAGCTTACCTTGCTTTCTTCACACGCGTTCCTCTGCTCGCCTAAGAATGAGATCCGAATAAAGTTTCTACAAAATTTATTTCAACTGGAATTTTTTTTTTTTTTTTATGAATCTCATAGTTTAGTAATAACCAAATCAATCATATAGAGCAAACTTGTCATTAGTCGTGGTTCCTTTAAACATTGAACCAATAATGCACACCAGATGGGGACCAATATAGTCAGTTCCTATGCCAAAAGCACTTTTCATTATAGTGCATTTCAAAGTGCAACGATTCAATTTGGTTCTATTAAAAAACTATTTTCTGATTCAAATTAGTTTTCGTTGTGCCACAACTAAACAGATCAATCATTTTAGATGTTCTAAAACATTATA
Source organism: Leptonotus elevatus (assembly GCF_054856555.1). Classification (NCBI taxonomy): domain Eukaryota; kingdom Metazoa; phylum Chordata; class Actinopteri; order Syngnathiformes; family Syngnathidae; genus Leptonotus; species Leptonotus elevatus. The sequence goes on along the minus strand of NC_141255.1, from coordinate 15,703,772 downwards.
GGCCTATGCGTACTTTCGGGCAAATGTTAAATACGTCAATATGGTAACTTTTGCTCGATTCAAGTTTGAGTTTGGAAGTAATGCCTGCACTATTCGTCATGTCCAAATCTAAACATGTTGTCGATTATCATTAAGTATTCCCATTTATGGCCAATAAATTGTGTTTTCAAGATACACCGGCTAGTAAATTGTTAGTTAAGCCATCCTAATCCCGCCCTACATTTAATCAATGCGGGCGAGATAACGATGAACGTTAAACAAAAAAGGGTAACGATTGCCGATTCTCAAACCGTCACAAAATACAAGTGAGGCATTGCTCCCACTGGCCGGTTTGTCCTGGGTGAGGATCAGTAAGTAGTTCATGTCCACAATGAAGCTCAGCCTGTTTTATCAGAATGCTTTGGATGTTGCAGCTTATTAAAGTGCCGTGTTGCTTTAGAAAACCACTTCAACTCCCCTTGCTCCATCCACTGGCTCATTCCCATCTCTTCCATTTCTCAGTCAGTCTCCAGTCAAAGCTGGAGCAAAGGTTGAGAAATGAACCCCTGGAGTGGCTTTGCCGGCGAAGCAAACTGCAGCTATTCTGCAGCGTTTGTGGCTATTTATTTATATATTTTCATTGTTCTGTATTTTATTCCCTGCGTCTCCCTTGTGGCCACTGAGGTGGAAACAGCGACTGTGATGAAATGAAACCATTTCTCTTTTCTTGTTCTCGCTTTCCAGCCATCGTCACACTTCATCCTCATTTTATCTGCTCTCACAGGCCCGAAACATCACAAGCACCATCAAAACCTATCTCTTCATTAAGAGGCATTTACAAATGTCACGGTACAAATTCAAGCCTGAGCCATAGCAATGGTAGGAGGTCATAATGTTATGCTCACAGAAACATGAGACAAAAAGACATAATTCAGAGGGGATTAGTATTTTTAAACACGATTATTTTAATAACAAGAAGACAAAAATCATTTCATTCTGTTAGAATTGAGAACATGGTGGGATTAACTGACTAACTGACCATTTAGTTATGATTAGTGGTAGTAGGATAATGTTAGTCTGTCAATTTAAACTAGAATCAACTAAAATTTACATGTGCTCTTTCTTTGGCAGGATAACACTTATTAGAATATACAAGCATACCCACAATCATAGAATCATTATTTATGTTCCGCCACCTCAGGGCGTGTGCATGTGCTCAGTTAGTGTTTACAGTACTTTCCATGTCTTTATTGTCACGAATGAAAAGTATCACCTATTCATTTTAGCTGTACAATCCCATCAGCGGTCCAACCTGATAATGGCAGAGACATTAATTATGCTCATTACAGAATGTGCATTGTTTGCGTCGTCAAACAACCTCGTACAAACGGCACTTGGGTTAAGCTTGCGGTTTCATTGGCTGCCTGTCGACTTGTTGCTAAGGTAACTGACATATTCCAGAGATCTGAAGGAGCTTGCCATGTGGCTAATACTTAAGCTACAGGATGTCTGCCAGTTAGGAATCCTAATAAAGCCTCCGTTTTAACCAATAATAGGCTGAATAGGCATAAGAACAAATGCCATTTTGAAAGAGCTTGTGCCCAGAAGGTCAAGCATTTTTAAAACCACGGCTCTGTATAAAGTAAGTGTGACTAAATGTCAACATATATCACTCTGCCTATAATAAATGCCAACATGTCCAAATGCTTTGCTGTTACATGTTATTACGCAATGGCTGCCGAGATTCATGGCTTGTTTGTCTCTTATAGGTTGGAATGGACTGGGCTGTGGATGACAATCAGCGAGGACATCTGTCTTTCTAAAGGGAAGGAGATATTTGATGGATGCCTGTGAATGTGTTAAGTATAAGTCAACACATTCCTCCCAAGTCCTCTGGTCTACCTGACTGCAGTCTTGGCCCTGCACCCTGACTTTGAGTGATTAGTAATTGCCTCCAAGGGCAATTGCACAGCAAGACAACAACAACAACAACAAAGTGAGTCTTTTGGGAATTAGTTGCCCTGCTGCAGTGGAATGTGGAGGTGACAGGGCTGGTGAGTCATTCACCTCAGCAGATGCAACAAATTATTAATCTCTCGTGAACAGCCGAGAATACATAATTTACGAGGACCAATTCCCGACTGGAGACCAATATGAAGGACGTGTCATTCGTGGATCGTCTCTTTGTCGGCTTGGCCATGGCCTCTTTTGTTGTGGCCACTGACCAAAGGCCAGACTGCCCCAAACTCTGCGTATGCGAGAACAGACCCTGGTTCTCTCCCAGTTCTGTATACATGGAGGCACAGACTGTTGACTGTAATGATTTGGGACTATTTAACCTGCCAGAGAAACTACCCGTGGGCACACAAGTACTGTTGCTGCAAACAAATAATGTTGCAAAAATAGACAAACCCTTGGATTACCTGGCCAACATCACAGAGATTGATTTATCGCAAAACAACATCTCATCCATGAACGACGTCCATCTTGGGATTCTGCCTCAGCTTCTGTCCCTACATATGGAGGAGAACCGAATACAAGAGCTGCCAGACCAATGTCTGGTGGAGGTGGCAAATTTGCAAGAGCTCTATCTTAACCACAACCTCATTTCCTCCATTTCTAAAATGGCTTTCCAGGGTCTGAACAAGCTTTTGCGGCTGCACCTCAACTCCAACAAGCTGAAAGACATTCACAAAGAGTGGTTCGAACCTATGCCAAACCTGGAGATTCTAATGATTGGTGAGAATCCCGTGCTTTCTATCGATGAGATGAATTTCAAACCTCTCAGCAGCCTGCGCAGTCTTGTTCTCACTAGAATGAATCTGTCTCAGCTCCCTGACAAAGCTTTGGCCGGCCTTGATAACTTAGAAAGCATCTCCTTCTACGATAATACTTTCCCCGAGGTGCCGCATTCTGCCCTGAGAAATGCAAAAAACCTGAAGTTTTTGGATCTGAATAAAAACCCAATTGCGAGAATACAGCGAGGGGATTTTGTGGACATGCTTCATTTAAAAGAGCTAGGGATTAATAGCATGCCAGAGCTCGTTTCCATCGACAGCTTTGCCCTCAATAACCTGCCCGAGCTGACTAAAATAGAAGCCACCAACAACCCTAAACTCTCCTACATCCACCCCAACGCTTTCTACAAACTGCCACGACTGGAAACACTAATGCTAAATGGCAATGCACTCAGTGCCCTTCACAGAATTACGGTCGAGTCACTCCCAAATCTCAGAGAGGTTAGCATGCACAGCAACCCCATTCGCTGTGACTGTGTGGTACGCTGGATGAACATGAACAAGACCAACATTCGCTTCATGGAGCCCGACTCACTGTACTGTGTCGAGCCTCCGGAGTACGAGGGCCAGCATGTCCGACAGGTGCACTTCAGGGAGATGATGGAGATTTGTCTGCCACTCATATCTCCCGAAAGCATGCCCGGGCATATCAAAGTACGCAGCAGGAGCTCTGTGTCGCTCCATTGCAGGGCCTTTGCTGAACCAGAGCCGGAGATCTACTGGATCACTCCGTCCGGGAACAAAGTGATGCCCAACACGGTGTCCGATAAGTTCTACATGCACCCAGAGGGAACCTTTGACATCTACGACATCACTGAAAAAGAAGCTGGTCCTTACACTTGTGTTGCCCACAACCTTGTCGGCGCTGATCTTAAATCGGTTTTAGTTGAGGTGAATGGATATTTCCCCCAACCCGCAAACGGTTCTCTCGACGTCAAGGTCAAGTCAGTGGAGACGAACACCATCCTGGTTTGGTGGAAGGCAAGTCCAGGCACTCTGGCTCCCAGCATTAAGTGGTACACCCTATCAAGCGCTCACCATCCTGCCGCTTCATTTTCCTCCAGGGTGCCCGCTGATGTCCAAATCTACAACCTTACCCATCTCAGCCCTGCCACTCAGTATATAGTCTGCGTGGACGTCCGCAGCATCCACTACAAGCACGACACCAAATGTGTCAATGTCACCACCAAGGGATTAGCGCTCGCAGCCAAGGACGCAGAAAAATGGGACACAGCACTAATCACATCCTTTGGTGTGCTCCTGGCTGGGATTTCAGTGGGCTGTCTGCTTATTTATGTGTCTCTGAGGATCCACCAACTTAATGGGGATTTAAGAAAATGCGACTCCAAAGCTTTGCTGTTACCAATGGAAGCTGCCGATGGGCGCCCTCCTTTCTTTACCAAGCTTTGGTTTTCGGGTAGGGCGCTGCCGAGCGGTGTGGAAGTGAAAGCCACAGTCATACACGTGTCTGACAATGCCTTTTAAGGAACACCGATTGGACTCGACTACAGGCAGGGGTGGACAACTATGTCATATTGTTTAAAAGGCAAACCCATTGCTGAGCCCCAGCTCAAATACTCTGGCAAGACTACCTTTGGACTGGGATGGAACAGCGTCAACTCCAAATAGCTACCCTCCCAGTTTAAATAAACCTCGGCTGATGGGCTGGCTTTGTAACTGCGACATCAAGCAAAGCATACATCGACCGGATAGGGCATTTACTGCCAGAAGACACATTTAAGTACGGTTGGTACAGAAACACTGGTGGAAAGAAGGTTCAGATGAGATGATGAGGAGGATGAAGAGAAGGAGGGTCAGCTCTCTTATAACTGACTGTTCAATTTGTCCTGAGTTGTGGAAATGTCTGTGTGGTCCCAAGCAATACCGTCTGTGCTTTGTCCAACATCCATAGGCGAGTTAGCGATACAGTAATAACACCTGTCTATACCGGGGAAGGAGATTTAGTAGACTAGACAAATAACAGTGAACTATGGTGTAAAGCCTTTTGATGAAACATACCCCACCCCTCTTTTCTATTTAAAATGAATTCTTGATTTTTCATGGAAATATTGTTATATATTCTATTATGTTAATGTCACCACAAATCCTCTGTATCGCAGCAGTTTAAATAATTGGCTTTAAATTAAGGCAGGCGGCTGGGTATGTTTGATTACAATGTCACATTAAGCTTAATGGAATTCCGCTCCAAAATGGGTATCTTGAGAAGAAATACGGTGTAGTTCTTTTTTCAACTATGACTGGGGGAAAATGTGAATATGTTGGACTACAACAAGTACAAAGCTGAGGTGGCCATCGTGCTATGACCGAAAAAAGTTGTTTTGTGTACCCTGGTAAGTGCCTAAAAAAAGAACTACATGTGGTTGGAAGATAATGAAGAAGAAAAATCAAAATAAATATATCAGTTGCAGCAACAACAAAAAAGACAAAAAAAGACAAACATGACTACGTACTCTTTGCAGAATCACAAGCTATTCTACCGTATGACGTGAAGAATACCCTGTCAGTATTTTTAGCAAACATATTTTAAAAATATTTCGTTGTTGCTTTGGGTGTAAAGTTAAAAGCCATTTTTATATTATAACTGTTCTATATGTGATCTACGGGCACAACTGACTTATTAAGCAAAGTGCTATGAAAAAATAAATAAATGTCATTGTTTCTTTTACAAACAACTGTCAATGCTTGTTTTTTTTTTAATTCTCATTCACCTGCTTTAACACAATCAGTAAAATTTGGTGCTACATGATTAGATCAGTGGTTCTTAACTTGGGTTCAATCGAACACCAGGGGTTCGGTGAGTCAGACTCAGGTGTTCAATGGTGGTCAAGACACACCAAACTCAAATGATTCGTGATAATACGAACAGTTGTTTACGCTACATTGCTTGGCCTGTTTGTGCTGCAGGGAATTTGGTGCGCTCATTAGTGAACTTTTGAATGTTGTGATGGTACGTCATATGATTTCTTTATTATCGTAGGCCCTGTGTTGAGCAAAAAAAGTTGTCGGACGGATATGCGCAATATGAATTCACATGTATAACAGAACGTATGATGTTCCACAGGGTTAAATTCTGGGGCCCCTGCTGTTTTCAGTGTATTGGGTTCCATTTGAACAAAAAAGTGGTGGTTGTTTTAAAGTGCTCTATAAATATAGTTGAGTTGACTGACAGGTGACATGGTTGGAAATGCCAAGTTGAGCAATTATAGTCTAGCACAACTAGCTATCGTGTAAAAGTAAAGGAACACTTTCTCTAACTGCATGGAGATGGGGAATACAAAAACACAACACATGCTGAATTCAAGTTAAAGAGAGCGAGAGTCAAATTCCATGGTAAGGCTTCCCTCCTCATTTTTTTCGCCACTAATCTTATACCTATGTCTTGAATTTGAAGGGAAAAAAAGTATAATATTTTTCAATAAAGAAGTGATTATTACTATTTTTTTTTTTGGACAGTTCAACACATTCACTGCCAGTCCAGTTCAAATGAATCTTTGATGTCTATAGCCGTCAATGGCAGTGAATGAGTTCACGGCAACCATGGCCAGTCATGTCTGCCCATCCTGTTTTGTGCACAGTGGCTACCAGAGTCATAGCCTGTGTCCAAATTCACAAGGCTAGGTCCTCCAAAGGCCGAATTTGTGGGCTGCATGACGTCACTCCTGGCGCTAGTCGACAACACGCACAGAGTTACACATGCATGGATTGTCGGTCAATGCGCTACCGACAAGCAGCTTTGACAATCCATTCATATGCAAGTCTGTGCGTGCTGTTGGGTCGCGCCAGGAGTGACGTCAAGCATAGTGTAAGACTTAGCTTTTCTTTGTTTTGTTTTTTATACAGGTTCGTTTCAGTTGCGCATCATCTAATGAAGTGTGCTGTGAATGTCTATATTTTACTCTTAAAAAGTCTGACGACTTAAATGGCTGAGAGAAAAGCAGAAAGCGGCGTGCTTAGTCATGGACAAAATGTTCCTGCAGTCTGAAAAGCACAGCAGGCAGGAGTTGTGCGGGGGTGCAATGGAGGCCATTCAAAAGCTCCAGGACTGGCATTTTATTGGGCCTACTGAATTATCCGGCACACGGAACATTTCGTACGAGAAAGTCAAGCATGATGAATGGCTGTCAGGCACGGAATGACATGGTGGATTTATCAAACGGGCCCCAGCGCTCGTACGTCAGGCCCAGCCTTCAGCGCCATGGACAGAGGCTTTTAGAGGCGAGCCATCTGTCAAAGACAAAGGGAGTTAAAATATGACACGGCTCACTCCTCAGGTAATGCCTGCGTTCGCTCCCGTTGCAAATATGGAGTCGGGATGCTCAAAGAAACACTGCAAAAGTCAGAAGTACAAAACACAGTAAGCAAGATGGGCAACATGAAATGATTGTTTCCAACAATCTATAACAGACCTTCAATGATCTTTACATATGCAAACTGGATGTCAACTGAATCTCATTTATCCTCCAGTCGCTCTCAATTTCACGCATATTCCTCGACACTCTCTCAACATTGGCAGCCATGTATTGCTGATTGTTTTTCACACTCATAGCAACCTATATTAAGAAAGAAAAAAACCCCTCTGGATTTGATTTAAATCCTACGTGAAAAGAAGCAGTGAGCAGTCACCATTTAATCCGCTGCCAGGGTGGGAAAATTATGCTTCTTGCTGCATCTTTAGTTATTTTAAACACCCAAATAACCCTGTTCTTTTTAAAGACAATTCTCCACTGAGGCTGATATGAAGTGAGAGTTTAAGGAGGGGTCGCACCGCACCGATTATTGCAGATTAATTTTCATTTTGCAAGGATCGTCAGAGGGCCATACAGTTCAACTAGGGCTGGGCCATTATGGACAAAATAACATTCACAATTATTTTGATTGATATTGAAAGCATGATTAATAAACGCAATTATTAATTATATTCAACTTTAAATTTAACTTGAAAGAACAACCAGACATATAGTTTTTCTTCAATTCTAAAGTTTTTTATGATCCTGAAAAGTATAAATCTAAATCACAATAAAATTTTGATTCATGCCCAGCGCTAATTTCAACCAGCACCAAGCACACTAGCTGGCGATTTGGCCTATAGCAGAATCATATACTGCAAACTTAAATTTATTTCAAATTTTTTATTATAATTTTAAATATTCCATCATGTTGCCACCTCTGCTAAAATCGGCTACATAGTTAGAAAGATCATTTAATTCTACCCCTGAAATCCATCCATCCATTTTCTTAACCGCTAGTCCTCACAAGGGTCGCGGGGGGCGCTGGAGCCTATCCCAGCTGGCTTCGGGCAGTCGGCGGGGTACATCCTGAACTGGTTGCCAGCCAATCGCAGGGCACACAGAGACGAACAACCATCCAAACCTATGGATTTAGAGTGTTCAATTAACCTGCCATGCATGTCTTTGGAATTTGGGAGGAAACCGGAGTACCCGGAGAAAACCCACGCAAGCACGGGGAGAACATGCAAACTCCACCCAGGAAGGCCGAAGCCCGGACTCGATCTCACGTCCTCTGCACTGGGAGGCGGATGTGCTAAGCAGTCATCCACCGTGCCGCCCTCTACCCCTGAAATGAAATTATTAATCAATAATAAATATTCAGTACTTGGTTGTTATTTGTGTTTAAAAAAAAAAACACAAAAGTGATTATTCTAGCAAGGAGATGATATGGAAGTGTTTGTGAATGTAAAAGCGAATTTAATAGTGTCTGCAGGAGGGCTCGATCTACACATCAAATAAGTAATACTCCAAATAGCTTGTCTATGAAATTGTTTCGTTCAAAGGGCCCAATTTCTGAGACAAATGTCTTTCCAGGTACTCCGAGCTTCAAATCTGATACAACTGCGAAAGCTGCAAAAACGCAAACAGCGTTCGAGCCGCTGCGGGCACTTTTATACGTTTGAATTATACGCTTATTAAAGTTACAAACTTCCTTGTAGGTCAGCTGGTGTAGCTACAGGCATCCACGTTCAAATGAGAAGTAAAATGTCAACATGCATTTACAGTCCTGCTGCTTCGCACTATTGCTGGCTTGTAAGAGGCCTTTATGGGCGCGGGAACAAGCAGATGACCTATGAATTGCAATAACAAAGCCCCGATTGCTTTTAATGGCATTGTAAAAATGAATAGGCCTCATGGAGCCATATACTTTTAAACATGTACAGTATATTTACACATCAACACAATCCCACATTGATTAAAGTAAGCCTTTGGCAGCAGTAAATGGCAATCATGCCTTGTGTTTACAACAGGTGACACGCACAAACACACACACTATGGACCAGATGAACTAAGAACCCGCTGAATTGCGTGTTCACTGACTAACAGATTGTGCACAACATTGGCAACAGGTAAAAAAATGGCTTTTGTCACTAACACTAGGATAAAGATATTTCAGGATTTTGGCCTCTTTTACTGCCACTTCTCCAACATTTTTGTTTGGTGGTGTGCCGTGAGATTTTTCAAATGTAAAAAATGTGCCTTGGCTCAATGAAGGCTGGGAAACACTGACCTACAGGAAGCCAGGGGACGCCGGCTCTATGTTTGAAGTGGAGTAGCCACTTGCAGTTGGACGTGACCATTATTAACAAACAGGAAAATAAGTTCACAAGCACAGATTTTCACTCCTTCCTTCCCCGGATACAGACACCGTAGCTCTCTGTCACTGATGGCTTTAATGGTTGTCTTTACAGAACAGTCAAACTGGTTTATATACTATAAACTAGTGATGGGAAAATTGTTTTTTATACAATACAAATTACGAAAATATAATTAAATGACAGCTTTATGGCAGTTAAACTGATATTCTCTCAAAATAAATATCATGGTTGAAACATTGCGATCGTGGAACAACAACAAAGTACAACAGAATAAGAATAATCAATTACATAAAAGGGGCTGAGTACAAATAAAGGAGAATGCTATAGCAGAGGTGCTGTGATAGAGAGATAGATAGATAGATAGATTAGATTAGATTCTATCTATCTATCTATCTATCTATCTATCTATCTATCTATCTATCTATCTATCTATCTATCTATCTATCTATCTATCTATCTATCTATCTATCTATCTATCTATCTATCTATCTATCTATCTATCTATCTATCTATCTATCTATCTATCTATCTATCTATCTATCTATCTATCTATCTATCTATCTATCTATCTATCTATCTATCTATCTATCTATCTATCTATCTATCTATCTATCTATCTATCTATCTATCTATCTATCTATCTATCTATCTATCTATCTATCTATCTATCTATCTATCTATCTATCTATCTATCTATCTATCTATCCATCCATCCATCCATCCATCCATCCATCCATCCATCCATCCATCCATCCATCCATCCATCCATCCATCCATATATATATATATATATATATATATATATATATATATATATATATATATATATTAGACCTGTCAAACGATTGATTTTTTTTAAATTAGATTAATCGCGTTTTAGAATTATGATTAATCACGGTTAATGGCTTAATTAATTAAAAAGGCTTTTTCATCAACATCTTTGCCCGCCAAATTTGAAGAGCACCTGTTATGTGTCTTTCGACATTTAATGTTTTATATATTAGCCCTGTCAAACGATTGAATTGTTTTAATTAGATAAATCACATTTTAGAAATTTGATTAATCACGGTTAATGGCTTAATTAATTAAAAAGGCTTTTTCATCATATATATATATAGGAAACCTGAGAACCCTTCTTGATAATTTAAAAGCTCCAAAATGGCATTGCTAAACAGATAATTTTTGAAGGCACTTGAAAAATGTTGACACAAGCGGAAAAGTTCTTCTCGGCGTCTGGTTTTGCCAGATTTTGCATGCACAAACCTTTCATAAATCAGGCCGTACTATATGTGCATGCTGCACTTTGATTGCAAACATACAATGCCGTGTACATCCGAAAGAGTAGAGATAGGCTGTCACAGCAGATTTGTCAGAGCTCATCAAAAATCCACTGGGGGCTGTGCACGCATCTCTGTTTGCCAGGGCCTCTTAGGTGTCTACCTTTGCATAAATATTACTCGCAATGTGTCAACAATCATGCAGATGAAAATGACGCCTTTTAGCAGCCTCCGCTTGGCTGTCACGTAAACATGCGCACAGATACAGTTGAACCTGCAGCTCCATTTTTAACCTGCTCTCGACGTAAGTCCAGTTGTTCAATGTCAATGCAAATAAGAGGTTTCTGGAAGTAAGTAAGCTAACATATTGATGGCTATTGCTCTTGTCACAGTGGTGGTGGTGGGCTGGGGATCAACAAGATTGAATGTGGCAATGATATTACTCCACAGAGGGCTTTTCCACTAATTGGAAGCGCCGCTTTCAAACACACGGTGGCTGTGCCTGGCTTCTAATAGATTACCGCCTGCCTTTGTTTCACGTCCTCCTCCATGATGTGGGCGCGCCGAGCCCGACTTTGGGTCAGATCAATGCGGCGACTAATGAGCAGAGCACATGCGTGTGTTCAAATCATGATTAATGAGGATTAGGACTAAAGATGAGGAAGGGAGGAAATTGTTGCTTCCAACTTGCCGTAAAATATATGGATGTGCTTCCTCGCTGTAGGTTGCGCTGTGGCGAGACCCATCAGGCTCATTAGTGCTGCGGAGGCTGATATTCATCATCAGTGCATATTAAAGTCTTGTTGCGAATCAGCGGTAGAGTCAGTGACAGCGACTCCCTCTCAGTGCTCTCTGCAACTAGATTCATATGCATAAGCACATTCTCGTCTGATAATAATAATTGCCCAAGGATGAATCAAGGTCATTATGGTTGACGAAAACTAACAAATAACTCCTGACGGCGGTGTTCGGTTTAGGTGAACGGTATGGGATTTTTTCTAATAGGTTTTTGGTGAGCTAACGAATACACACACACTCGCACGCACACACGCACATACACATACTCACCCACATACAAAAAAAAAGAAAAAAAGAAAAGAAGAGCAATGATGATGACATTACCGAACGAACAATACTGAGCTCTTTTTGAAAAAAGAAAGAGAACAAAGAAAAAAAAACCTAACAAATAACTAAAGTTAACATTTTCTTTATCAAAACAAAACCAAAACGAGGGAGCTTTAAAATAAAAAAATAAGACTATAACTATAATGATGGCAAAAAATGTCCTTCATTTTCATCTTTGTTAATTAATATTACATACAATACATTCCTTTTTGGGATTGATTGTAAATGTCATCACACACAGACAATTAATTACGTTTGAAAATTTCTATTAATCACGATTAATCACTTAATTAAAAAGGCTTTTTATCAAAACATTTTTGTCAGAGCACCTGTTACATGTTAATTCTTTCGACATTTAATGTTATGAGGATGCCTTCAACATTTTTTGATCCATTGAACACACTCATCCTCCTCTTTTTCTAATCAGTTAAGTACTTGTATAATAAAAAAAATTACCCGAGTAGTTTGACATGAAGAAATATTCTGAATGTCATGCGCAAACATTTATTAAATGACAAACATGAAAAACGAAAAACAATGAAAAAACAACGACAAACAAACCCACTCCAAAAGCTAATTAAAAGTAGCTGAATTCATATAACAAAAGTCAAAGCGATCATCATAAAAAAATAATAATCTAAAAGTAAGGTAATATGAGACTAAGGTGGCAAAAACAAACACTTGTTTCCATATACTGCTGGCAATTTGCAGTAATTTAGCAACTCTCTAATCGGTTGCTCACACAGGCAGGAAGCTAACATAAAAAAAAGTAATTAACAAGTGCCTGCATATGTGATAATGTTTTCATTTGGAAGACTCATTGATTTTTGGAACGTAGCTTTAGTCCACATTGCATTTTAGCACGGCGCTAATCAACGGAGAAAGCCGTGTCGTAAACATTGCTTTGAGGTCTTTTTCATCACAACAGGTTGCCTTTTTCTTAACCACAATGAAAGCAGTCTTGCATTGTTGAAGTAAGAATGGATCATATTTGAAGAGGACATTTGGGGCTGGAAGACCTGCAGTGCCAGCAATCACAATCGGTGCTGCAAAGTACTGACGAAGCCAGTACACATTGTACAGATGCACATTCACACCAAGGATAAGCATCAGTATTGTCATTTGGTCCCGGTGCCTGAAGCTAATTACACCCAGGACAATTGTGCTCCTCACAATAATAATGTTTCTGTTATCTAGGGAACAAACGTTACAGTTTCAGTCATGAATAATGTAGATAAACCAACATGTATACACTGCAAAATATTGCTATCAAAACACTTAGGATCAGAAGACTTTGTATGTTAATTATTTCAAAACTAATCAAAGTGTTTCATTAAAATTTAGTTAAAAAACAACCCAATTACTGAGAACGTGTACAAAGCAAAAGACACTATGTTGTGTTTTCTCTCCACGTAGCAATCAGGAACAAATATCCATGTACGCATCTCGTTGCTTTCTGTCAGCATTGTTTACACCGATATTTTAAACTTAGTCGAACGCGGCAAATGAACACAAATGGCGGCGCTCTGTCATCAATCATCCTGCCGGCCCACCGGTGGCTTTGAAAGGTAACTGTATGAGTTCACACAGTGCGCAGTTTGCAGGAGGCGGCGACTAAACAAGCCCTTTCAGTTCATTACACGCTTCCCTGCAAACTATAACCACCATCCTGCCTTTGATCTTCATTACAGTTTTGATAGATTCCTTCTGTTTCCTTCCATTTCTCACGATGGCTGATGTGTTTTTTTTCCCCCATCCCGTCCTCCAGTGCCCCCTTATTTTTCTTCCTATGTAGCGGAATTGAATGGCCATTTCTGACAGATGATAATTGAATTCACCATAAATAATGACACTCGAGTATTTGCATGGGAAATGAAAGCAGCAGGGTGGCTAACAATCGGCTATTCTCCTTAATGTAAGCATCCGCGATGATGCTTGTGTTTTAAAGCTGTTCAAGTGAACATAAAGAAATAAATTGCATCATGTTAATCATGGCGCTTGAATACTGCCATATTCATTACTGCCCCAGTAACAAATGATTCCCTCTCGAGGCCATGTATGAGAATGAAAAGATGCAATTTAGTTTGGCGAAGGCTCGATCAGTGAGCAAGGGGGGAAAACGGCTGAAAAAGACTTACAAGCTGTTCACGATTACAAAAAAAAAACTTTTATTTATGAATTCTACCCGAGAGTCGCATCAAATTAGACATCCGTCTTAAGTCTTTTGAAGAGCGTAGAAAAGAACATGGATGATAACGAGGAACTGGTTTCTATGTCAAGGACTGCGGGTCATTAGGGGATCTTGATTCTGGAAAAACAACGAAGTTTCTTGATGGGCTTTTGCGTCAGAAGCGCCGAGTTGTCTCTGCCGGCTTCAAACGGTGGATGTCAAGATGGAGAAAGAGCCACAAAGTGGGACTAACAAGGTGAGGCAACGGGAGATGTTCTCCAAGCCCGGTTGGGATCTAAGGGTCTCTGAGGTAATGAGGGAGAATAAATCAAAGAAACAGAATTACTCTCTCAACTAAGAGGTCTTGCGTTCCCTGTAGTCAAAACTGAATGTCTCGATATTAGTATCACATTCTGATAACATCTTTTAAAGTTGCGGCTTTAGCTTCCTTCACCCGAACCACAGGAAACTTTTTTGCCTCTCATCTCCATCATACGGTTCAATTGTTGTGCTTCTGCTCATCACTCTAACAGCTGTTATTTCTTTCTTTTGTCATCCGGCCGCTGCAGTTGTGTTTTCATAGTCAATCCAAAGTGGGTGATGTTCATGCTGCGTGATATTGAAAGCAGAAAGACTCCGGAGGGACCGTCGACAGTCTCATCGACTGACTGAACAAACGAAGGGATGCGAGTGGTTTTTGTTGATGCTTTGAGATGCGCCGCTCCCCTAGCACAACAAAGCGACATGCCTTTGGAATTTATGCTGCCAGTGAAGTGTCAGAAATATTGATCACCATGGGCGGAAATTAGCTAGCCTGTCAAAATGGAGCACTGCAAAAAACAAACAAAAAAAACCGCAATGATACACTAGATAGTAATTGCTCTAAAATTCAACTTAACGCGGTGGTGCGGAAGCACAAAATTGCTCTAAGGTTATGGAAGTTACTCCACTAAATTGAGGCGCAACAGCTTTTTTGGCCATTAGGGAATTGGAGCATCAAGCATCAGTGTGCATCTGATGCTAAATGGAGAAGTGGAAATGAGCCAGACTTCTTTTTTTCTTCCTTTTTTTTTTTTACTCTGGGAATGGCAGCCAAAAGGAAATAGTCGAAATGCAGACACACCCTGTCTTGTTTTGATTTACACCCCTACCCGAGCCTAATTTAAAAATCACTCTTTTTGGTCAAGGCGTGTAAGTATAGGATGAAAGCATCGATCGGCGTTGTAGATCGATTCCGTTCTGTCGTGATTCGAAATTTCACCGACAAACTCGTCAACAGCCGCGGCAGAGGAGAAAACAATCACAAAAATAACGACAAACATCAACGCTGGAAGAAGACAATGGCAATTGATCAGCCATTCGATGAGAGAGGTGGCATCGCTCCGATCAGATTCATTACTTTTCCAGCCACTCTGACATTTCCATTTGCACACTTCAATTGGCAAAATAAAATAGCCGCTTGGCTCTCATCCCTCAGCTCCGTGCACGGTAACCACTTCTGCACTGCATCATATATTCTCCCCCTTGCTTGCGCCATCCTTCAGAGTGCAGCCTCATGGTGACCGAGTACCAACGCATATGTAATGTTTATGGCACCATTTCCACCAGTCACTACAATCTGATTCATACATTTTTGCATGCCAAATGTACCAAAATAACCGTTACCAAACCATACCACTTTTTGTCATCCAGCGAGTAGAGGTTCTCTACAGTAGCGGTACTGTAAGTACTGTGTGAAGAGGAGAAACAAATGGGAGGAACACCTCTTATGCTTTGTCTTACATACACACTTGCACTAACAAAAGAACAATAATACCAGCAATATAAAAAAAAGGAAAACAAATCAAATTTAGTTGTACAACATTTTGAGGCAGTTACTGCCATAAAACAATTGTGTTTTTTGTAACTTTGAGTGAGACAACTGCTCCAGGTGTCTCAGGTTTGAAGGATGCTTTCTCCAGAGGGCACAGATGCTGACTAAGATTCAGATCTGAGATAACTCTGGCCTTCCATGTTTGGTCAAGTTCGGTCCTCGAGAGCCCCTATCCAGCCTGTTTTCCATGTCTCCCTCCTTCAGCCCAGCTGAATCTAATGATCAGCTCATCAGCACGCTTTGCAGAAGCCTGATAACGATCCTGATCATGAATCAGGTGTGTTAGTGGAGAGAAACATGGAAAACAGGCTGGATAGTGGCTCTCGAGGACCGAACTTGGTACTGGTCTACACGTGCACGTAGGGAAGTCAAGCTCCAAGCGACATGAGTTGATCTTTTAGGTAATTCTGTTGAACCGCAATTCAAAATAAATGTCTGATTTTAATGAGTTCATTTTCATTCATTTATTATATATTATTACTATTTTAATTTGATTAACAGATGTATACCAACAATTTGTAAACATGTCTAGCTGACCCCATTGTGCTTGTACACCCCGCCATGGAAACACAAGTACAACATGCGCATGTTGTACTGAGCCACGCCGCATAGCATCCCTTTCTTCAGGCTGTGGTCACTCGTTTACGTCCCCCCAGGGAGGGGCTGCTTTTCAATTTTTCATTTCCTTCCCATCACATCCTCTCCCTCGCAGTCTTGCTCTCCCTGCATACCTAAAGCAGCCCTTCCAAGTGCAGCCATCTCCTAGCATCATCATCAGCGTCGCCTCACCGGCCTATTGACTGGCCATGCGTTTGCCAGGAGTCTCTCAGCCATCCGTTTCATTTAGATGTAACTTTTTGACTCCTCCGCGTCGCGGGTCAAGCGGCCCCTTTTTCCTCCCCCAAGCGGAGCCTCGGAATGGAGGTAAATTAAACAAATTGAGTGGCAGGAGGGATGGGAGCGTAACTGAGCCTCCGTGGCTCTGTGAACCCAGAAGACCTCGGGTTCCCTTAATGATGTCTTTGCCAAGTCAGACAGAGACACATTGGCTGATTATGCAGCAGTCCTCAGCAGATCTCTTTCACTTTTTCCTTCCTACACCCGCCATCACCCCTCAGTTCTTCCCACTATCTATCACCCAGCTTCCCTTCAGTTCCCCTCTGCCTCCGCTCTATCTCTCCCCATTCCATTATACATTAATACTCCCTCTCCCCCCGCGCGCACCCACACCCACACACACACCCACACCCACACCCACACCCACCCACACACACACACACACACACACACACACACACACACACACACACACACACACACACACACACACACACACACACACACACACACACACACACACACACACACACACACATACTTGCCTCTGTGTATTATGAGGACATTTTTTCCAAACCGGTTTAATTGTGTATTACAGGGACACCCCTTTCTGCTAATGCCAGAGAGATGGGACTTGCACCCAAATTTTTTTTTTGGGGTTGTCCAGGAGAATTTCACTTCAAAACTTGAAAAAACTCAACACACGAAAAAAAGAAAAACCTGAAAAAATCCGTAATTGTGAGGACATAGATAATGACCTAAATAAGCCACGCCCATTGCAAAAATGGTAATTATGAGGACCAACTCACATTACAAGGACAAAGTTTACACAACACACAGCAACCATGTCACTGAAGTGATTTGAAAGTTCTGGCATTCTGACTTTACACAAACTAAAATGGCATTGATGTGTAATGACTTACCTGATATAAGGACACATTGTTGTACATAACAATACTGTGAAATGCAAAGTCATACCTGATCTGTCCTAAAATTGTAAGTTTTAACATGGTGCTCATGTTACAACTTACAATTTTAGGACAGACTGAAACTGGTATGTTAATAAAACTGCTTCTTATGTGAACAGGTTATCTAGGTCAAACACAGCTTTGTAATGGATAAGCTCGACATGAAACCAGATGCAAAAGAGTCAGTGAACATTGAACATTTTATTCTTTAAAACATGACTACCTCTCATCTTAAAGGATGAGCAGTTTTCTCATAGCTCATTCCTGAAATACCTTCGGATTTCTGAATTTCTGAAACAGGTTCAATGTAGGAAGTGTCCGAAGTACTGTGAGAATCTGGAACATATTCCTCTGCTAACGAATCCTCACTTGAACTGGATACATCAGCAACCTAATTTTTTAAACGAAAACAATTATTACATACATACATACATACACATATTGTCGCTGTTCTGTGAAAAACACTTCCACCATAGGAGCTACCGGAGAGCAGCCCGCGACCTAAAAATGGAAACGTGTTTTTCACAGGACAGCAATGATATCCATATATACAGTAGATGCACACATACTTATGCATATATACAGTGGCTCTAAAATTAACCTGCCATATGCGGGTTAAAATTCATTTTGGCGGGTGGTCATAAATATTTACTAGCTTTACTTCGCTGTTACTTAGTGATGTTACACTCGAAGTAGAAGCTTGAGAAAAGTGTCGAGCGCTCGCGGCAGAAGTAGCTCCCGCCATTGATGGGCTAATGTGCTAAAGTTAATTTACCAAAGGTCTTCATCATCAAGCAGTTTTGCATTTTTTTTAAACGGGATATGTGCCAGATGCTGGAGCAAACTAGAAAAGCATTTAGAACCTAAAGTTTGTGCACATACTAAAGATTATTATAAATCTAGTCACATTTATTCGAAAGATGAGATGAAGCATTTAACAAGAGGGATAGTTAATATGCTTAATCTATGGCATTGCCCCTAAAACAGATATTGTGTGATACAGTCCTTCAGTTACAGTAGACTTTTCTATTTTACCGAGTCAGACAGTCGTTAAGATTGAGACAATTGCTCAACATTTAGCTGCTTGCAACTAAAGATAAAGGTATAAACATGGGTCATAATTTATCCTCTTGACTAAATTATATTCATTCAATGAAAATGCCTGCACTATTAATTCTGGTTGCGTGAAACAAAGATCCATTGCAGATACAAATAACACAGAAGATAAAATACCCATCATGCCAGTCCATTCTAGTGCAGCGAAAGGTCCAAAACATAAAGCACATTTATCCAAGCTTGATACAAGTAAATTAACTACCTGATGTTTACACTTCTGTTTAAAAAAATAAAATAAAATTGATAGCGAGTTCATCTCTAAAATCCACCATAAATAAATTAATGGGAACAAAAGATCACTACAGTGCATAATCCAAATCACCAAACTGCCAACAAATCTTCAATTTGAGATATTTTTAATGTTGACTTGTAGGAATTTTAGTCCCATACAAGCTTATTGTTGGATACAATATTTTGAACGTCTTGGCAATACACATTGCATAAAAAATTGTTGTGATTATATTTGTTAGTTATATAGTTCAGCCCTAGCATCTACTCTACACTCTTCACTCCTAACGTCTTGCTTCTGAAAACTGATTTCAACATCAATATTCAAAAAGAAATCTCGTCACCTGGTCAACTTGGTCTGTGACAGCTACGTCTTCAGCTATGTCTTCAGGTTGTGCTTCAGTTGAAACCTGGTACACATGAAGAGAAAAATACATATAAAATTCAATTCTTAGTAACACGACTGTACCTGTGCATTTACACAGTTACAGTACATACAGAACAATTAATAGGTTAAAGTATTGTAAATGCAAACTCATTTTATTTGCCATTACAAAAATAAATAAATAAATCCTTCTGCACTACAGGTTTGTGTAAATTGGTGACGTCTATTTTTCACAATGAAACAAAAACAAGAAAATACACAGTCCTCAGAGAATCCATACCTGACCAGAGTATGAATTGTATAATAACTCCAAGCCCTCAAAACTTATTTTACAGTCAAGGTGTATGAATACACTGTCCTCAGTGTCAGTTATTCACAACTATAACATTGTGAGGACTAAGTATCTGTGAGGGCTGCACAGTATTGACAAAACATGCGACATGGGTGTTTTATACAGTAATGGAGATTATTTCGACATTGAACATGGACCTAAAAAAAAAGGATCTATCTATAGCTATATATTTTTATAATCCAATGAAAAAAAATACACGATAATCCGGAAAAATAAACATGCTCATTGTGATCTAATCTTATCTAATTAAGTTATTTTTTGTTAGTAATGCCCCTCGATACGTTTCTCGTATGGCGATGCGCAATTAAGGTAGTCTCTGATTGGTCAAAGTCAGACTAAAGTATACAATCCAATATTCATTTGTTGCTTGTCTTTGCAATACACATATTGCATGAGCCATTCGTGCGACAAGATATTTTTTTATATATTGTGCCAACGTCTTGCTTCTGAAAAATGTATTTCAACGTCAACATTCAAAAAGAAATCTCGTCACCTGGTCAACTTGGTCTGTGACAGCTACGTCTTCAGTTATGTCTTCAGGTTGTGCTTCAGTTGAAACCTGGTACACATGAAGAGAAAAATACATATAAAATTCAATTCTTAGTAACACACAAGTCTGTACCTGTGCATTTACACAGTTACAGTACATACAGAACAATGAATAGGTTAAAGTATTGTGAATGCAAACACATTTTATTTGCCATTTCAAAAATAAATAATCCGTCAGCACTAATGGTTAGTGTAAATTGGTGATGTCTATTTTTCACAATGAAACAATTAATAGAAAATACACAGTCCTCAGAGTGTCCATACCTGACCAGAGTATGAATTATGAGGACTGTATGTGTAACTCCAAGCCCTGAAAACTTATTTTACATTCGCAGTGTGTAAATACACTGTCCTCAGAGTGTCAGTTATTCACAACTACGACATTGTGAGGACTATGTTCCTGCGAGGACTGCACAGTATTGACAAAACATGCGACATGGGTGTTTTATACAGTGATGGAGATTATTTCGACATGGACCTAAAAAAAAAGATCTATCTATATCTATATATTTTTATAATCCAATGAAAAAAAAATACACGTTAATGCGGAAAAATAAGCATGCTCATTGTGATCTAATCTTATCCAATTAAGTTATTTTTTGTTAGTAATGCCCCCCGATACGGTTCTCGTATGGTGATGTGCAATTAAGGTAGTCTCTGATTGGTCAAAATCAGACTAAAGTATACAATCCAATATTCATTTGTTGCATGTCTTTGCAATTCACCTATTGCATGAGCCATTCGTGCGACAAGATCTTTTTTTTATTTTTATAAATTGTGCAACGTCTTGTTTCTGAAAAATGTATTTCAACATCAACATTCAAAAAGAAATCTTGTCACCTGGTCAACTTGGTCTGTGACAGCTATGTCTTTAGCTATGTCTTCAGGTTGTGCTTCAGTTGAAACCTGGTACACATGAAGAGAAAAATACATATAAAATTAAATTCTTAGTAACACGACTGTACCTGTGCATTTACACAGTTACAGTACATAAAGAACAATGAATAGGTTAAAGTATTGTGAATGCAAACACATTTTATTTGCCATTTCAAAAATAAATAATCCGTCAGCACTAGTGGTTTGTGTAAATTGGTGACGTCTATTTTTCACAATGAAACAATCAATAGAAAATACACAGTCCTCAGAGTGTCCATACCAGAGTATGAATTATGAGGACTGTATGTGTAACTCCAAACCCCTGAAAACTTATTTTACATTCGGAGTGTGTAAATACACTGTCCTCAGAGTGTCAGTTATTCACAACTACGACATTGTGAGGACTATGCACCTGTGATGGCTGCACAGTATTGACAAAACATGCGACATGGGTGTTTTATACAGTGATGGAGATTAAACATTTAACACGGACCTAAAAAAAAGATCTATACATATACTGTATATATACACATACATACATATACATATATACATACATACATACTCTATATATACAGTATATATATATATATATCTATATCTATATATATATATATATATATATATATATATATATATATATATACACATACATACATACACACACACATGCATACAGATATAGATGTATAGATATATATACTGTATATAGAGAGAGAGAGACATAGAGAGACAGATATATAGATATAGATAGATAGATATAGAGATAAAGATAGAGAGATCTTTATAATCCAAAGAAAGAAATGCACGTTAATGCGGAAAAATAAGCATGCTCATTGTGATCTAGTCTTATCCAAATGTTATATTTTGTTAGTAATGCTCCTCAATATAATTCTCTTGTATGGCGATGCGCAATTAAGGTAGTCTCTGATTGGTCAAAATCAGACTAAAGTATACAATCCAATATTCATTTGTTGCATGTGTTTGCAATACACATATTGCATGAGCCATTCGTGCGACAAGATATTTTTTTTTATAAATTGTGCAACATCTTGCTTCTGAAAAATGGATTTCAACATCAACATTCAAAAAGAAATCTCGTCACCTGGTCAACTTGGTCTGTGACAGCTACGTCTTCAGCTATGTCTTCAGGTTGTGCTTCAGTTGAAACCTGGTACACATGAAGAGAAAAATACATATAAAATTCAATTCTTAGTAACACGACCACCTGTGCATTTACACAGTTACAGTACATAAAGAACAATGAATAGGTTAAAGTATTGTGAATGCAAACACATTTTATTTGCTATTTGAAAAATAAATAATCCGTCAGCACTAGTGGTTTGTGTAAATTGGTGACGTCTATTTTTCACAATGAAACAATCAATAGAAAATACACAGTCCTCAGAGTGTCCATACCAGAGTATGAATTATGAGGACTGTATGTGTAACTCCAAACCCCTGAAAACTTATTTTACATTCGCAGTGTGTAAATACACTGTCCTCAGAGTGTCAGTTATTCACAACTACGACATTGTGAGGACTATGCACCTGTGATGGCTGCACAGTATTGACAAAACATGCGACATGGGTGTTTTATACAGTGATGGAGATTAAACATTTAACACGGACCTAAAAAAAAGATCTATACATATACTGTATATATACACATACATACATATACATATATACATACATACATACTCTATATATACAGTATATATATATATATATATATATATATATACACACATACATACATACACACACACATGCATACAGATATAGATGTATAGATATATATACTGTATATAGAGAGAGAGAGACATAGAGAGACAGATATATAGATATAGATAGATAGATATAGAGATAAAGATAGAGATAGAGAGATCTTTATAATCCAAAGAAAGAAATGCACGTTAATGCGGAAAAATAAGCATGCTCATTGTGATCTAGTCTTATCCAAATGTTATATTTTGTTAGTAATGCTCCTCAATACAATTCTCTTGTATGGCGATGCGCAATTAAGGTAGTCTCTGATTGGTCAAAATCAGACTAAAGTATACAATCCAATATTCATTTGTTGCATGTGTTTGCAATACACATATTGCATGAGCCATTCGTGCGACAAGATATTTTTTTTTATAAATTGTGCAACATCTTGCTTCTGAAAAATGGATTTCAACATCAACATTCAAAAATAAATCTCGTCACCTGGTCAACTTGGTCTGTGACAGCTACGTCTTCAGGTTGTGCTTCAGTTGAAACCTGGTACACATGAAGAGAAAAATACATATAAAATTAAATTCTTAGTAACACGACCACCTGTGCATTTACACAGTTACAGTACATAAAGAACAATGAATAGGTTAAAGTATTGTGAATGCAAACACATTTTATTTGCTATTTGAAAAATAAATAATCCGTCAGCACTAGTGGTTTGTGTAAATTGGTGACGTCTATTTTTCACAATGAAACAATTAATAGAAAACACACAGTCCTCAGAGTGTCCATACCAGAGTATGAATTATGAGGACTGTATGTGTAACTCCAAACCCCTGAAAACTTATTTTACATTCGCAGTGTGTAAATACACTGTCCTCAGAGTGTCAGTTATTCACAACTACGACATTGTGAGGACTATGTATCTGCAAGGGTTACACAGTATTGACAAAACATGCGACATGGGTGTTTTATACAGTGATGGAGATTAAACATTTAACACGGACCTAAAAAAAAGATCTATACATATACTGTATACATACACACTCTATATATACAGTATATATCTATATATATATATATGTATGTATATATACATACATATCTATATATCTATATATATAGATATGTATGTATATATATATATATATATATATATATATGTATGTATGTATATATATACATATATATATATATATATATATATATATACACATATATATATATATACACACACACACATGCATACAGATATAGATGTATAGATATATATATACTGTATATAGAGAGAGAGAGACATAGAGAGACAGATATATAGATATAGATAGATAGATATAGAGATAAAGATAGAGAAATAGAGAAATCTTTATAATCCAAAGAAAGAAATACACGTTAATGCGGAAAAATAAGCATGCTTATTGTGATCTAGTCTTATACAAATAAGTTATTTTTTGTTAGTAATGCCCCTCAATACGGTTCTCTTGTATGGCGATGCGCAATTAAGGTAGTCTCTGATTGGTCAAAGTCAGACTAAAGTATACAATCCAATATTCATTTGTTGCATGTCTTTGCAATACACATATACTGTATACATACATACAGTATATGCATGAGCCATTCGTGCGACAAAATATTTTTTTATATATTGTGCTACGTCTTGCTTCTGAAAAATGTATTTCAACATCAACATTCAAAAACAAATCTAGTCACCTGGTCAACTTGGTCTGTGACAGCTACATCTTTAGCTATGTCTTCAGGTTGTGCTTCATTTGAAACCTGGTACACATGAAGAGAAAAATACATATAAAATTAAATTCTTAGTAACACGACTGTACCTGTGCATTTACACAGTTACAGTACATAAAGAACAATGAATAGGTTAAAGTATTGTGAATGCAAATACATTTTATTTGCTATTTGAAAAATAAATAATCCGTCAGCACTAGTGGTTTGTGTAAATTGGTGACGTCTATTTTTCACAATGAAACAATTAATAGAAAATACACAGTCCTCAGAGTGTCCATACCAGAGTATGAATTATGAGGACTGTATGTGTAACTCCAAACCCCTGAAAACTTATTTTACATTCGCAGTGTGTAAATACACTGTCCTCAGAGTGTCAGTTATTCACAACTACGACATTGTGAAGACTATGCACCTGTGAGGTCTGCACAGTATTGACAAAACATGCGACATGGGTGTTTTATACAGTGATGGAGATTATTTTGACATTGAACATGGACCTAATGTATATATCTATATAATCTAATTAAAGAAATACACGTACGTGCAGAAAAATAATCATGCTCATTGTGATCTAGTCTTATCCAAATAAGTTATTTTTTGTTAGTAATGCTCCTCGATACAATTCTCTTGTATGGCGATGCGCAATTAATGTTGTCTCTGATTGGTCAAATTCAGACTCAAGTAGGGCCTGGCAATAAATCAAATTAATTGAATAAATTAAATTTAAATTGAATCGTTGAAAATTTGCTAAATCGTGAAATGTATTTTGTCTTCTGGATTATTAAAAGCTGTTGTTATGTTCTGTTACATCCAGATGTTATTGTGAGTTGTAATTTTGCACAAGTGGTGGCAGAATGCTGGATGGTTGGTTTAAAATACTTTTTATTTTATTTTTTGGCCATATCGCTTAGCCTCAGACTAAAGTATACAATTAATCCAATATTCATTTGTTGCACGTCTTTGCAATACACATATTGCATGAGTCATTCGTGCGGCAAGATATTTTCCACATATTGTGCAGCCCTAGTATCTCCACCCTCCACTAATGTCTTGCTTCGGAAAACTGATTTCAACAACATTCAAAAAGAAATCTAGTCACCTGGTCAACTTTGGCGCAGTCTGATAGCTGTGTCTTCATCAGGTTGTGCTTCAGTGGAAACCTGGGGCAGATGAATAGAAAAATACCAATACAATTAAATTCTTACTAAGACTAGACTGCTATAATATAATTTCATGTAATCATGAATGTGCGACCAGTAATTCTAGTATGTCACATGTATGACACAATATCCAAATGTCATAAGAAATCACGATATGATAATTAACATGATATTGTGAGGTTAGCGATACTCACGATAACTGTAAAAGTAAAATAAAAAAACAAGTCACAATATTGTAAAAAATGAAATAAAAAAATAAAAAAATTATATTGAGAAAAGAATGTACTTTTGCTTTTGAGTTTTAATTAATCTTTTATGTTTTGTCAAACCTTGCACGATATCCCCCCAAAAAAACAAAATTAAGTGTGACAACACACCATATAAACATACCATAGTGTTTTTCCATTGTAGCGAAATTCAAACATGAAAACCTTCCGGGCATCATGATACACTCTCAGCCTGTTTTCACGTTCCTGTTTGCTTAGAACTTCTCCTCGATATTCAGTAGGAAAGTCTCTCTTCTGAAAGGAGCAGGAACTGAACACTCCTCGACCTTACAAAGAAAAAAGGATACAACAGAAATATTTCATTATAACAATAATGAAAACTAGACCCATACTAAAGAATATTTTACCAATACTCACCTTTGAATTAATTAATATATTTTATGGTGAAGCCATTCTTGTCTTTACCTAAGGATGAAAAGTATGCTACCTCTTCTTTGGGTTTAACTTTTGCCCTCTGTGGCCTCATGACTGACATGTCTCACTGAAGATAATGATCTAAAGCTATAGAAAAAAATGAGTTTCAATCAGTTTGATAGGTAACTTGGTGCAGATGTCTTGAAGTTGACTTTCAGTGTACCATAATAGCCTGTGCAGTGTGCAGTAAATGTGCCAACGAAAATAAAATACAGTGGATAGCACAGCTCTGCTAAATATTTGCATAAATTAAATTAAATGAACACTAACAGACTTTACTGAAATATTTCTATTGAAAGAACAAATTTAAGTAAACACAAATGCAGCAATTTACCAATACTTCATTTATACTGTACTGGTAATACTAAGCCATTGTATATTTTCACATCAAAAACCAGCCTGTTATTGCTTTCCTCTTAAAAATTGCAATTAGCATTCATCTTACTCAACAGACGGTTAGCTCTGCTATGCTAACCGTCGCTAACAGAAGCGTAGCAATTCTAAATAATTAGCTGCATCCATCATAATCAACAGATGGTTAGGTATGCTAACGTAAGCTTAGCTGCACTTACACTGGACTTGCATTATAAATCATTTTCGCGAAAGAGGGAGCAATGTACACAAGCGACCAACAACAACAGGAAAAATTCGAGCTTCAAACCTACCTCATTAGCACAGCTACACGCCGTCACATCTCGTGAAGTAAATAGAGCCGGGGGCGGTTCTCTATCGGGGCTGCTAGATGACGTCACTTCCGTACTCAGGGCAATATAATAAATCCCGTTCAAATCAACAAATTGGTTCAGTCGTTGGATTATGAACTTTGTTGATAAGAGTGGCTATTGTTCTATGATTTACAGTGTCAATAAAAAAAAATAGATCACATTTAAAATGAACCCCAAAGGCTCATATATTAAATGAATTACCACAGACGAAAACAAAGGATATTATTGCTAGAATTATAGATCATTTTGTAATCATAAAATGTGATTTCAGTTTCAGTTTTTTAAAAAGTTTTTTTTTTCATTAACGAAAATGTTTTTTTGCTTTAGTAAATAAAATAACCTTGCTGCTGTCATACAGTTGCTGTCCGAGGATGTTTTAGTACTATACTTTAGTAATGGATGCATGTGTTTTTTGGCAAAATTGTGAGCGAGCCCAATTCCTTGGCTGAGAAGCAACCCTGCAAATGAATGGTCACATGATGCTTTCCTTTTGGCATGAAGCAGGACTGATGGTAGCGCTCACCTTTTCTTCTCCAGACAAGCATTTTTCCGGATGCCCCAAACATTTGGAAAGGGGGTTAATCAGAGAAAATAACTTCAACTCTTTTTTTCTTATTTTGGTCTGTATTTATGGAATCCCCTTTTCACTGGTCACACCAGGCCATCCTCCAAAAGTCTTACTCCCTCACCATGGGTGTAGATGCACTCATACCTGCTTACTGCCATTCCTGAGCAAGCTCTACACTGGTGGTGATGTCCTTATCCCGCAGCTGAATCAACTTTGGGAGATAGTCCTGGCATTTGCTGGATTTTCTTGGGTGCCCTGAAGCCTTCTTCACTTAAAGTTTGTAAGGTCACTAAAGGAAATTACTTTAATTTTCATGGCAAATAGGGACTTTGCAATTCATCTAATCACTATAACATTCTGGAGTACATGCAAATTGCCATCATAAAAAAACAATAATAATAAGTCAGCACTGGAGATTTTTAGAAAATCAATGTCATTCTCAAAACATTTGGCCACTGGTGTATAGAAAGATGTTACATTGTAAAGGCAGGGTGGGATGTTAAATGATGAATCAATATACGGCACTGACAGTTTCTCTGTCTCTGCCTCCAGCTGTTCAAAGTGATGTGATAAACAGCTGTTAACCATTGTATATTTTCAAATAAACAACCACTGCAAGAATTAAATGCTGAAATATATAATTAAATGTCGTAGTGTATTTCATTATTTAATTTATCTACTTAGGAATTGGTGGCTGCAAAAAAAAAAAAGGCTCTGCGTCTACAGACAAACATTCACAATACACAGCATTTTGAGAAAAAACGGAATTATGGGGACATGTGCGTAATTGTGGGGACAGGTGACGGTCAGCCAATCAAATGCTGTGAAATATACACTGGTGTGAATAATTCATGAAGTGGTGCATTACGAGGACCTTCCTACAGGGGGCGTCATCAAATACACAAAAATACACAAATTCATGTAATTATGGTTTACAAGGACATTGGCTAAAACTTTGGATTTAAGCCTTCTACAGCCCTAGAAGCACTTCTGCATTGAATGAATTATGAGGACATGGGCTGTGTCCTCATAATTCAAAATGTCCTCGCAGTGTTGCGTGTATTCAGGTGACATGTCCTCATAATACACAAAGGCAAACACACACACACACACACACACACACACACACACACACACACACACACACACACACACATTCATCTTCAGTCTCCACGACTTTGTCAGGAGTCCATAGGAGGCAACGCATGGGTCAAACTCAATGCAACAGTGGTTTTTAATCAATCCCGAACTTATTTTGGAGATGAGCGGAAGCAATGTTTTTTTTTTAATAAGCTTCGCCGTAATGGAATGAAAGAGCCAGAAGGCCAGATCCGTCATCATTGGAGACACTACAGATTGAGTTGTTGGTCACTTTTGAATGCCGCCTACATTTCCTGGAAAATATTTCCGCTGTAAACTGTATTAGATTTAGAAATCTGCCTCATCCAATGACATACTGCAATAGCCAATCATTAAGTGTTCCAAATAGTTTTTCATTTTAGGTTTGTTATAGCAGTAAACAAGATACATACAAGACTTGTCGGTAATTCCAATTCTACACAATTACATTTATGACTAATGCAGAGTATTTTTATTGTGACCTTTGGGAGACCACTGGAGACCAGCTCAACAATCCAACATCCTGGAAGCCAAAACCACCAAACCAAGAATTGATGCCGCACAACGGGTATAAAAGATGTCCCTTCGTATTTAACAGTAACGTCTGATATTTTAAGGGCCTCAACTTGAGCTTAGATAACAGAAAATGCTGGAGCTGAAAGCCTGCAGGATGCGAGCGCTGCATCAGATCTGCCATCTGACGGTGGATGCGGCCAGAGCCTGTTGGAGCCTCCACAGCAGATGGACGTGCTTCATTGTACGCAGACACACCAATAGGCAGAAGTTATATACAGAAACACTCTTAACAAAGGACACAGTCCTTCATTAAGCAATAATGCACATCTTTGAAACAGAAGAAATCAAAGGGCCTACGGTAGATAAAAGGTGTCGAAAATATGGACAAAAATCTAATTCCTTTTCCGAGGGACTGACAGATGGAGACTGATGCGGCTTTGACTGGAGCTGCTGCTGCTGCTGATGACGACGAAGCATTTGGCCTGGTCATGCGCACAGATGGCGGACACCTAGCGATTTCACTGGCATGCTGCAGCGTGTTAGATTTGCAGGATTCTCGCTGCGTCCTCACAAAAATTGCACGTTCGGTGAAGGGGGGTGGCTTTTGCAACACAGATTAACAGAGCAGATGTTGTCTACCAAAAGTCGGAAAACTATGTGACTCAAGAAAAAATGTTTAAACTTGAGCCTTTACGGTGGTAGAGACTTTTGAAATTAGCATACATAATTTGGGGCTGCTAAATAAACGGAATGTTTAAAAGGAGACGGGCAATTTACAAAATGCCCCGGGCACCTGTCCATAGTGATGGGAAAATGAAGCTTCATGAAGCACTTGTAATATTTTTTGACTCCTCTAGATGCCATTCTTGGTTGAAAGATGCAGTGGAAATGTAATCAATTTCCTTTGCACTAGCCTTTATATTTAAACCAAGAGCACCATCTAGGGGAGTCAAAAAATATCACAAGTGCTTCATGAAGCTTCATTTTCCCATCACTACCTGTCCGTCATTGTCAGTCTGTAATTTTATTTGTTATATAACATATAACAAAACATAACGTAAAATGTGCACCTTGTAACCAAAAGATGTTCAACTTTTTTGTAAGCTTTTCTACTCAATTATTGTGTAATGGAGTCTTTCTATAGGCTCCATGAACAAAGACCAAACTTTTGCGCCAAACTTACTTTTGATCCACACTGAATAAGACACGAGTTTGTAAAACATCGGTCCAAAAAGAGCCGTGGCCTGGATTTATTGACGTAATACAAGATGGAGACGTGTTTCTCACCTGGTTCTCTCCAGACACGGCGCATAATGCGAATAGAGAATTTGGCTGGGCCACATTCACAGCAGCAATGACCTTTGTTGTATTGATTCTGGCTGGGCTTGCACCCGGACATGCTTGCTAAGGTACTGGCCCATTGTGCGCCTCGCGAGCCCGCCGCGTATAGCCAGCAGAGATATGCGGCTTGGCCTTTTCCAGACACACGTGCAACATTTGAACAGAAAAAAAAAAAGCCCTAATGTCCAAATTAGAATGCGCAGCATGAGGCAGCAGACAGCAGATAATAATAGAAGAATGTCACATTATGGCTCCCCAGAAGGCTTCTGTCGTTTGAATATCCATCCATCTTAAACACGGAGACAATTCAGCGCAATGAGATAGTACAAGGTGTAATGACAATTTAAGGGAAAATAGGGCAAAGAGCCCCAAGAGGCAACTCGCAAAGATTCCAGCGGAAATGAAGAGTCAATAAAGGCCATTACAATGCCGATGCTCTGCACTGTGATTATGCCAATGCTTAACAGCGTCACTGATGGGGCTCAAGACGACATTATGCATTACCAGTTGACTGAAATCTATTCAAAAATGATGATGATTCAAAAAATAGAACATGACAGAAAGTAGGGCAAAATAATTTAGCAAAATAATCTAACTGCAATCATTTCCCCTCAATATTGGGATTGCAGTTTAACGCGCAATTTTTACAGGTCCTCTGGACATGCATTTTTTTTAACAGACACAAGCAATACATGAATCTGTATTACAATACAAAAAAATATCAGATTTACAATATATAAATATAAGATGAAGGCAAATGAAGTGTGAATTAGCACGAAAGACAGTTTATCTGCTTCAATTAAGAGTTGTTCATTTACTAAACTCTTGACTTGCAGTCTTTTAAGTGTTCACCCGGGTAACTTCACAAAAGTGTTGGTAAAAAATAAGTCAGTAAAACAGACATCTGATTATAACAACGATGCAAACTAATCTGTGCCTTCATCACATCAACTTTTTACGTTTCCTTGAACCAATATATGTGGCCTGCACTTCAGCACTGAACATATCGAGACAGTACATAAGTAGATGAAATATACGTATATCTAATACACATATATAAATACATACTATATATACAGGAAATATAGATCATTTTAAAACATATCAAAATACATAAATCAATCGTCTTTCATTGGCGAGATACAGTAAGGAGAAGCCACATTTAAAGGAACCTACAGATAAATTCATCCATATTGTAAAATTACATCAAACTCATTGCATTATATCTTTTATTGAATGAAACTGAATAAAATTGTTCCACATTCAAATAAATCGTATTGTGCCTCATGTATCGAGATACACATTGAACAGTCTAATATAATATAATAATATATACACATATGTACAAATGCACTATATAGACAGATATATAATATGAACGGATGAGCGAGTACTGATAGCAGGTATTGGGCCGACAGCAGTCCTTATTTCAAGATATCGGTACTCACGACAGCCTCCTGTGGCTGTTTTACGATCAGGAACGAGAAATGAGAAGAATTAGAAACATGTTGTTTTTCAAATTGCGGCCGTTACAATTAAAAAATTGCATTCTACTACATTGTCATGGAGATTTGATTTCAATAAAATTGTTCAGCCTTAAAAGAAAATGGGCCAAATTCAAACGTAATGCTCCTAAAAGGAATACACAGAACTTGGGGAGTCTTCAATGAGCTTGTCAGATGTGTAACTAAACAACCTGGCGCTAAGCAACTAATTAGTTTGATTCACCAGCCACGCTTAAAGTGCTGTAGTTTGTTGTTTTGCTATTCTCATTCCTGGTCTGCTCTGCTCTGAAGCGGCCGCCCTCAAGTCACAACAAAACACTGCCTTTCTTTCCTTTAAAACGCTCTCCTGGTGGAGAAAGATAGCAGGAACCACAGTGGCTTGAAATTAAACTTTCCTATCGAACAAAGGCAAAAAGTTACGCAAGATAAAAGCGAGTTAACATGAACGCGGGAGCAGGAAGCTGCCACACACCGTACGCTTGTTGCTGAAAGGTGGTCACCACACATTGTAAGGAAATAGAAAGAAAAGAGAGAGGGGGTAAAAAAAAGAAAAATAGAGCTCAATGAATGGAAATTAATGGAATGGAATTAATCTGCTTTGTGTTGAAGCCGCCTGGAAAAAGAAAGAAAAAAAATCAATGGCGTTTGGGCTGTGAAAGATTGTTCATAGTTCAATACTCTGCTGTTCAATAATGTAATAACTAACTGGAGCGTGTATGTTTGTTTTGCAATTTGGCTTTTGGACAACATGTCAAAGATCAAAGATGCTATATATCATTTTTTCACAAAAGAAAAGTAGCACTATTTTGTCAACAGTTGACAGAATGCATATCAACCAGTTTAGTTTCATTCATTAAATATTCTACAAAGTTATATTAAATGTATG
Organism: Leptonotus elevatus; assembly: GCF_054856555.1. NCBI lineage: Eukaryota > Metazoa > Chordata > Actinopteri > Syngnathiformes > Syngnathidae > Leptonotus > Leptonotus elevatus. The sequence continues at coordinate 15,670,622 of NC_141255.1, read as the reverse complement.
ATGTAAGAAACCTGTATGGAGGACCAAAACTGCCAAAATTCAAAATAAATAAATGACTAAAAGTGAAAATAAAAACGGATATAACAAATATAATTCAAAAATTAAATACAAATGTATTTATTTATGTATATATATGTTTTTGTTTCCATTTATATATATATATATATATATATATATATATATTTTTTTTTTTATTAGATATTTTTATATCCGTTTTGGTTTTTACTTTTAGTCATGTATTTATTTTGAATTTTGGCAGTTTTGGTCCTCCATAAACCTGGGGGCACGTTGATGGCTTAAGTGCACAGCGCTGACGAAATAGCTGCTGCCGTTGCATTTGTGCTCAGTATTCCGCACAGGAGGAAGGGGATGGAAATAGACACACCATCTGACTGGGAAATGGGAATTTTCAATCCTAGAGTGAGTTTGTTGTGCGCGCCAGCGTTTTAGTGAAGAATAAAAAGCCGAATAATTCAAAGGATACAGACTCCGCAGAGATGTTTGCATTAATAATATGCACAACTTTAAATTAAAGATGGCTGTCGCTTTTTCGCCCCGACACCCCCTCCTTTCACAGTTCTAGGAAAGACCCAGAGTAATACTTGATGAGGAGACTGATGCGTTGAAGGGATGTGGATGAGTTTTGTAGTGGGGTGCTTGTTTTGTCCTCAACGCTGCACGACGTCTATTGCGACGGATGCTGAGGTTAATCAGGCGAGACATCGCTTTGAGTCTTGCAGCGTGAGGTTTCAAAATAAGGATGTGGACATCTCGGCTGTTTGTATAAGGCAGCAACAAACATCAAGAGGTTCAAGGTTTAAACAGTCTAGCAATGATGAAATATTGAGCACAAACCAAGCTTTAAAACAACAAGAAACAATGCAACAGCAGTGATTTAACTGTACATCCCCCACATAATATTATACCTATGTTAATAAAAGCAGCAATTCCCGGTATAGAGTCTAATGTCTTCCTTGGCCCGCCATTACTGTCCAATATTGTATTCTTTTCTGTAAAATGTATTTTGGAGATGAGTCTTATAAGAAGTCCTAATTACTTAAGCTGTGCATATATCACAAACTATGATACCAAAACAATTCAATATAATTCTAAATTTATTTTACATAAATTCTTACAGATTACTTGATTTAGAGAAAAATGCATGAATGCCGCCAAGCTATAACCAACTGGTGTGCACCCTTGGCCACCTGGGGGCCGTATAAAGGCCAATTCATATGTATCTGGGTCATGGCACCAATTGAAAAGTTCTGGCAACTTTCTAGCCCTTTATCCTCGATCAATTTATAGCGAATGCTCGCAATATTATGCTAATGGAAGACTGAATATCAATTTAACTATTTAAAGATTGAGACAGCGCTGTGCAGCCCTTTTCTGCCAGATGCAAAAAAAGGTCCAAAATGGTTCCTACTCTTATACTGCCTTGGCCTCCCCCACACAGGTGGACTGTTCTGTCTAGCCCATGTAACAATGTACGACTCAATGATCTGAACTGGAATTTACAAAAAAAGGCAGACAACAAGATGGCTGACAGAAGTTCAGAAGTGACGTGCAAGGAAGAAAAAGGTGTCTATTCCTTCTATTCCAGGAGGCCCTTACAAGTAAAAAATATATTGGAACATCAAGCGACATTTAAGGAGTAATATAATTGTTAAAATATCCAAGTATTGATTTTTTATTTTGAGGAAATGGTGATTAATCATGAGTCCACTAAATTGGACTGTGGGCATCATTAGCTGTACTGTGACTACAATTTGCCCCGGGATTACACCGCATGTGTGTGCGTTGCGTCTCCGCTCAGCTCCGCCGGCGCAGCCGATTCGCTTCCATTATATCTGCTTGTTCAAATTACACCGGCTGTGTGTGTATGCTGTGGATCAACTGCGGACCAGCTGCGTCATGCCCACTGCACGGATTTACCTATTTTCTATTTTTGCCGGACGACGCATCCGTCGGCATCCATCAAATAGCAAACTAGCACTGAACACAACGAGCGGGACAGGAAGACCGACGTAGTCTCAAAATAATAAAATTCCGGTTACTTTTCAGAATAAAATACCCGACAGATCCTATTTTGCAATCATGTCAGCAAAACATCATAATGCTTAATGCTTAATTCACCGCAGCAAAAATGGACAAGGAGAGATTTATAATGGAGGTGGATTATATACGACACGGCACATGACACGTGTAGCGTTCCTAAAGAAACAACATGCTAACGGGAGAGTCACCCTCCCCCACGCTGTTCTCTCGTCATTCAACAGACACATTCAAGAGTTTCGATCGTCCCTTTAGGAACGCTACGGAGGCTTACCTTGCTTTCTATATAGGCATTTCACATTGCTCGGCAGAGAGCCGCCGCCATTCTACGTCACTACGCACTGAATGCGTTGCTGGAAATGATTTTTGAAAAATGAATCTCATAGTTATGTTAGTAACAGCCAAATAAATAATATAGAGCAAACTTGTCATGACAGTCGGGGTTCCTTTTAAAGAAAATTTGCTAATTCTATCTGACACTGCCACCATTCAGTCATAGTTTGAAAAGAATCATACATCAGGCCACTTGTATCTCAAGCTACCATTGTGTATATTGGTTTACAACAACAATAATAGATAGATACACAATGCATGATTCTCAGCAGGTACCTATTTATCAGCAATAAGCTAACAAATGAACCGTTACTACTATGGATGTCTTCCTTCTCGCCGCCTTACTTATCCTTGCTCCCAAGGTGGCCATTAATGATTTATATTTCACAGCCATCCTCTTTCTCTCCTCACTCTGCCTTTTAACCCCACGCCTTCTAGACCCTTAACTCATCAATTGGCCAAGTCGGAGGTGGGGGTAGCTCGCGCCTCTCTGCCTTATCTCTCCACACCACTCTGCCGTCATATCACCCCGACCTGACCATCCATCTTCCCCATCGTCTGTGCGCGCGTTGGCCCTTGAGATGCGTGTCAGGCGCTGTGGCGTGCATTGCGCCTCGGAACCTCTTCTGCTCGCTGGGTGGTGGAAACCTCAGGCTGTCAATGACTGCTTGTTGTTATGGAGGACCGGATGAGGCAATAGCATTAAGAGGTCCGCCACACTCGCGACTTATTGCGGGCGACGTATCCGGACTGCAAGTCTTTGAACCGCACATCAAACGATGACATAAAGCACTCCAATTTGGACCGATCGACATTTTGTGCTAAACCTGCTTGCCTATTTCCATTGCAGCCATTCAATTACTCAGTTACATAACTGTTTCCATCTTCTGGAGTGAGGCTTCTGGATTAAAAGTTTTCTCATTTGACATAGAAGAGATATTATCAAGGTTGACGGTTCCCCTCTTTGGTGGAGGTTTTCATGCATGTCAGGTCCACCACACCAGCATCTACTGAAACTCAAAAATAATTTGCTTCTCCCACTGGTCGCTGAATTAGTGGAGGTTGGCGTTTGTGGATCTCACTCTGATTCATCTATCCTTTAGTTTTTCCTCTGGTCTCATGATAACTCACTAATCCAGTAGGAATTCAGATGCATCTGGGGTTGGTGAAAGATTCTGGATTTGTAACTCTGTTGGTGGAGGTTGGTGTCTGGTTGGTGTTGGATCTCTCTTTGCTTCATCTTTCCTTCCTTTGGTCCTTCCTCTCGTCTCCTGACAACTTCACGATTCTGGCAGGCCTCTGAAGTATCCGGTTAAGATGAAGGGTCTTGAATTTATAACAGGTTACAGATTAATTAAAGAGCACAAACTCCCATGCGCACACACACACACACACACACACACACACACACACACACACACACACACACACACACACACACACACACACACACACACACACACACACACACACACACACACACACACACACACACACACACACACACACACACAAAGAGAGAGATGATGATGACACGTTGACTCGAGAAGGCTGCCGAATGAGTAATACTGAGCTCATATAAAAATATGTTATTTATTTCCCAAAGAATTTGAATGGGTGTCAGTTAGACGCAAATTTGGGCTGTTCATGAGTCGGTCCCAATCCTCCACAAATTAAAAATTGTGGAGATTGACTATACAGAATAATAAAGTTGTTAAAATAGATTGGATAGGTTGGTCCTACTTCTGATCGGATCGTTGATTGAGTTCTTTTGAACTCGATGATTGGCTTCAAAATCCTGATTAAGTAAGGCCGATATAATATGCTTACGTGTGGGAGTGTTAAACAAACAAAATATGTCTTTAATATGGTCTCTCTACATCACAAATTTTTACCTAGTGCCAGTTAGCCTGGAAAGTACTGTAAATTGCCCACAATAAATGGGGGTTGACTGTATATGGCTGTATTTTGGATTCTACATCAGAAGCCGCTGGTTGGCTTCAATTCCCTCATGTCACCTTGATACCTTACACAGCTAGCCAGTAAAAAAAAAACTGTGAAGACAGTATGTCAGTGTGGAAAGGGGCAGGGGACACTATTGTAAAACAAAAAATTGCATCATGTTTTGCCATACTTTTACGTGTCTTCAAATTTTTTTTAATGGTCGAATGCAATCAGACACTAACGACGGCGTATTAGGGCCACATATAAATATATATATTTTTTAGAAGGCTGGGGAAATATTCCGAGAAAAAAACTCACTTTATTTTTACTTTATAAAGTGGCAGATTTGCAAGAAAAAATCTCGGATGTTTGTGCTGATACTTTTCGGTCGGGTTTTCAAAAAAGGAGATAGTAATGGCTTTAACCATATCATGTTAAGCATTCGCACTGCGTTGGGTACTGCCAGCGACAAAGACACCTTGCTTTGCGAAGGTCCACACCTAAGGATCTAGCATTTAAGTTAATTTGTTAAAATAAATATTCAATTGTACATTTATGTTTCCAGAATTATTAACACATTCATATTTTATTTTTTATTTTTTGTACAAATTGATGTGTTGAATCTGCTGCTCTCCGACATTCACTTGCATTTACCTAAAGTATGCTAGCTTCTGATTGGTTAGTGTTCAGTCAGCTGATAGGGGATCAGGAAGTGTTGTCGCTCTAGCTGCCGTGTATGACGGGTAAAATTTGAATTAGGAATGAATCGGTCTCCATCCTGCCTTTTCATTGTATAAACAGTGACCCATTAACCACCAACGAATCCTAACATTAGACTGTGGCTACACTACGTGTATTTCTCGTAAGTTTCAGATTTTTCCCCCCACAAATCTGCCACTTTATAAAGTCGCAAATTTGCTACTTAATAAAGTCGGAAATTTGCCACTTTATAAAGTCGCAAAGTTTTTCTTGTAAATTTGCCTTGCGACTTTATAGAGTGGCACATTTGCAAGTTTTTTTCTCGGAATATTGACCCCACCCTCTAAAAATGTTTTTTTATACGTGGCCATAATACGCCATCGTAGACACTCACACTCTTGTCCGGCCGGTTCAGAAAAAAGGGTTCAACTCAGTTGTCTATAATTGTTTCACTGGTGATTGCTTTTGTCTTTTCATCTGTGAACTACATTCTATTAATTGCATACATAACAGCCTAGACGCCGTTTTGAGATTAAATTAATGCAAATTGGAAATGTGAAATTCCGCACCACGCTGAGTCTGCCGAGCATGTGGGCAATGCTTAAGCGCCGGCATGCTGCAACGTAGATCATTTCCTTGAAGATGATTTGGAGAGAAAAAAAGCAAAGCGCTAAACGCCTGCAGTAGGATGTCCACCAAACTCATCAAAAGGTGCTTTCTCACAGTACATATGACGCAACACGAGAGGAAGTCAATTAAGAACATGCGTTGTTGCAGTGTTTATACACTTGTGTTCCTAGCGTGTGCATCGGCCCCGGGGAATATGCAGACTCTTTTTCTTTCGGGTAATTACGGCTAATGTCAGTTGACAGACAGGCGCGGCCATTTATGCGGCAGCAATATCGACTAACTGAACACAGACAAAGACGTGCAAATATCTTCGGAAATATTCCCAGCCGCCACACGCATGCTCAAGTCACACGGAGGTCACACAAACGCAAATTCTGAGCTCATCAAAGCAGCACACAAATTGTGCTGTTAGACAAGTCAAAACGCAAGAGCAAAGTATTTGTGCAATTCACAAAAGGTCTACACACCCATAATATCTACAACCCAATTACGCCCCCCCCCCCATATATTTTAGAGAGGGTAGGTAAAAATATGTGGTTGCATAAGTGTGCACACCCTCTAATAAATAGGAAATGTGGCTGTGAACAGAATTATTCACATTCAAACTGTTAATTGTGAGTCAGTACACTGCTGCTCCTGATTAACACCAAATAAAGTTCAGCCGTTTTAGGATTTGCTGTACAAGTGACAACAATAATTCCGAAAGGAAAGTTTGGCGCCAACACAAAATGGCTCATCAGCAAAAGAACACCAATACATTTCAGACTCATGGGAGTCAGAACACACCTGAGAAAAATGTCATAAAAAGCCAACTTTTTTTTCTTTGCAAACAGAAGGCTGAAGGCTTTACGCTTACGCTGATTAGTTTTGGGAACTGTTCATAATTCCCTCCATCTTAATACAGTTTGCAACAAATTAGGATTCTCAGACCACAATTCTTCACTATAGGTATGGTTGATTCTAAATACAGCCTTATTCAAGTGGGTGTGTACACTTGTGCAACCACATTTTCTCAGGTTTTACTTAACTCGTGGGCAGTATTTTATTTTGAAATGGTTTGGTCAGAACTATCATAAAGCCCAAAACGAGTCACAATACCGCCTAGGGGTATATATATTTTTTTGCTTAACTTTTGTTTTCACTTATGTTGTACAGGTCACATTAATGGTGTAATGAGTTTTGAAAATATTTCTCATAGTCAATTTTTTCTTAATACCACAAAATAATTTTATTTGTACAAGGGTGTGTTGACATTTTATATCCACTAAATGTGCGAATAAGTGTGTACGTGTTCACTCTTTCACTCCACGTGGTGCAAGTCAGTGAGGCAATTAAGTCAAGTTGATGTATAGAATTTGTACACATACAGCACACACAGACATGCGCGCAAGTACACACAGCAGAATTAACGAGCTGCAGACGAAGGTTCTCTATAATTAGCCTGAGAGAAGAAAAAAAAAGGTACACCCATACACTGAACAACCCATGTTTGTCGATTTTAATACATGTTCTCTTGCTCCAAACTGGTCGCATTTGCAAACGCATATATTGTATCTAGGCAAAGCAAGGCAGCTTCATTTATATAGCCCATTTCATACACATGGTAACTCAATATGCTTGATATATTCATATACATAAGCCTATATCAGCAACTTCTGGGTGGATTAGTTGTCAGCTTCCTGGAGACATCAAGCAAACTATTTGATGGTGTGATCAAATATTGTCCTGGTGCGACCAAATCATGTGCTGGTATGACCAGTTGACAAAGTTGGTCGCACCAGTGCTACCAGTGAAGAAGTCAGTGTAAAGATCCGTGTATGCAGGGTTTTGCAAATTACTTGAACAACATAAAGTGGAAACAACTGCTTTAGGTAATTGTAAAGCCTTTTGGAGTGGATTTTGTGTTTTCCTTTTCTTTTCTTTTTTTGTCAATTTACCATAATTTCTCAGGGTGTCAAAGGGCTGTATCTTCTAGTGGCATTTTGTAAATTTTGTGTTGATAGTTCACTTCAATCTTTAAAATATCACATTTACACAAACAGATGTTTTCTCTATTTGATTGTTTCTTAATTAGTGTTTGTGTGTGTGTTTGAGGCAGTATAAATCTCACAAAACAAAATGACATTCTACGCCATGCTTTTAGCTGTCGATCAATGACATCGTTGCTGGAAGAAACATTTTCAAAATCCCACATGAGAAAGAAAAAGAAAGTACTGTAGTTCGACTGCTCTGTCGTCTACTCAAGTTATTGTTTTTAATGAAACATAAAAGCACCAGCGGTTCCTACTGAAAACAAGAGGGCTTCAATTCCAGCCTCGCCATCTAATTACTTCCAAAGTGCTTACAGGTCTTATTGTACTGTACCGTTCCCTTGGAGAGCAATATGCAGTCTTCCTGTTTGCCTGCTGCATTAGCACTAGGAATAAGCACATTAGGCAATTTTGTGCTCTATAATAAGTGACTGCTGCACCTGAGGGATGTTTCTGAATAAGGAAAAAATAAATAAAAGAAAGAACAAAAACAGCTTTCCAGCACAGATGTCCACTGCTCTTCACTCCCTCATCACACCCGAGAGAGATGAGTTTCATGATAGAAAGGCCTTGTTTTGGTGCCGGACACCACTCGCCTGCTGATTGCACGGCCATTTTACAATTATTGGAAAATATAGGGCAGCTCAGCCCTTCAGGAAATCATTTCTCTTAGCTTCTCAGTGTCAGATTGCTTTGTGTCACCAATAAAACAGCATTTAGGGGAAACCTACCACATTTGAGATACTGAACACATTCTCTGCTCAAAACCCAGGCATTTTAAGCAAGGCCTTATTTATTTATTTTTACACTTTCGCACATCTTTGTGCACTCCACAGCTGTTCATCCAGATTAAAGCAGTTGAAGTAGAACAAATCCACTCTGCGATTCAGACTATTAGAGCAAAGTCTCTGATCTAACCGAGCAAACGTCTCCGACTGTCATACATCGGGAAGTGCATGCATTTAAGATGCTATGTTGCTAAGGCTACACGCTTCCCTAATGGGAATTCTGCATCTCCATTGGGACATTTATGGTGATAACTATTTATAATGTTTTAACCCTGAAGTACGTCAGTTCAAATCTACTGCATTGGGGGCAAAAACCTCTCCAGCTACTGTAAGTTGTAGCAACACATCACAAACTGACTATTCACTTTGAAGAATCAGCAACCAGATTAAAAGACATTTTAAATTAGGAATAGACAGCAAGCATCAATGCTTTGTCTCCCTGTCATGTGCGCTCCAATCAAACTGGATGCCCATGTTGAACAAGATAAAAGGCTGACGAAAGCACCAACAACAAAATGGTGCAATGTATTGCTTACAAGCAGGATCTTAAGTCATTTCCGCACTCACGGGAATGTGTAAAGCTAATTCTGAGATTTACGTAATCCAATTGCTTAACATGAACATCACAAACTTTATGCACTATTTGCCAGTCAAATGCAAATGAAGCATTTAAGAATGAGTTCACTGAAGGCATCAAAACTAAGAATGAACACATCTTGTCAATAAAGAAAAGAAAAAAAAGAAGGTGGAATAACCGAAAACCTGTTTAGATTCAAGTTTCTTCAAAATAGCCACCCTTTGCTCTGATGACTGCTTTGCACAATGTTGGCATTCTCACCTCTGGGAACTCTTTTGAAATGTACCTATTCATGCTGATTTTAAGGAATGTATTATAAAAAATAAAAAAATAAACTAGGCCATGATTGCAACAACAATTGCTTCATTGCAATTACCTGTTGGATGAAATGTCTTCCTTGTGTGTTGTTACTAAAACTACCTTGTCATTAAGTCAAATGGATTTTCCTCACAGCTATACAAAGGCAATAAGTGTGAAATATGACATTCACACCTTGTAATGACTCAAAGCAAATGACACAACGTCTCAAACTCCCGCCCTCACAAGTCGAGATGCTGAGAATACCCGGGAATGTGTTCAAGGGCCTTCACAGTGCCAGGGGACTTCCGCTTCATTAACTTCAGTAAGGGTCTCTGTTTGGGAGGCTAGGCGGAGAACAAGGTGCTCTGGCACGTGCGCGGGTCTAATGAGGCGGAACGTTGGGAATAGACATTGTGTTTGTGTGTGTGTGTGTGTGTGTGTGCTTGATCATAATCACCGCTCGTTGGATAGTGACAAAAAAAGAAAGATGTGATGGAGAGGTGGAGGTTATTTGTGTGTTTATTTGTGTCGACCATGCTAAGTATACCAATACTCCCCATTTTTGACCTACTCGTATTTTAAGCAACTTTGTTTTATTAACCAATTTTAGCACTTTCTTGGGGTGACAACGACAATGCGATGGTACCAAAAGGGCAACAGTAAATTAATTGACCATCACTTTTTTCAATACACAGAAAGCAACTTTATCATCTGTAGAACACAAAGAGATGATACAAACTGTTTAAAGACTTTCAGATTTTTTGGGGCGTGGCTATAATGGCGCCACATAACACACGATGGAGTCGAGCATGAGTCCAGCGGTTATCCAGCACAACTGTAATGTGCAGTCACTAGCTAGCTATGCTTACACGGTCAAAATGGCTGCTTTAGATCGCCTTATTGTTGACCATGAGTGCACACACATCACACAGAGAAAGGAAGAGGAGCGAGGAGAGGAGACCCCCCCCCCAAAAGTCTGACTTGACAACCAGCTTATTGCCGCTTTAGAGTGCCTCATTATTTGGCTGTGAGTGTGCGCATGTTATGGCAAGAAAAGAGGAAAATAGAATTGGTGGTTGGGGGGGGGGTTTGGGGAAGTCCTGCTTGAGAGCCAGCGTGTGGAAAATTTGGTGGTGATTCATTGATGCACTTTTTTTGGTAAAAGGAATGACCCGAAAGTTGGGTCATTTTGACCCATATTTTTTTGTTCACCCAAATGTAAGAGTTTATTATCAGTGGAGTTTTCTTGGGTAAAAGATTACCATAGATGAGAAAAGGTTAAGTCTATGGTAATATTTTGTGGCTACATTGCAACCTGAAGGATAGTTTAAAAAAAAAAAGTGCAAATCAAGGCTCCATCATATTTAGCGTGATAATAAACCAAATGTAATCTGCCCTACCCCTCCACTCGGTTTTGTGGAAATTAGAATGGACAGCCGCCATTGATTTATTTTTATTTTTTTGTCAGGTTTCCCTTTCTCATTCAAATTCATTGGCAGGGCCACGTTCAGTTTTGCTGCTATGATGCTATTTACGGTCTGTAGCTTGGGCAGCTATTCCACTTTATTGTGGAGCAACACAAGCCAGATGACCATTTAGCGTTCCAAACCGTACCATGGTAAGCTGAACTCATGGTGGGAATGTGACTGGACAACAACATTTTACGATTATGCTAGCAATGAAATGAAGGACTAAATGTGTGGTATTCTGCTGTTTTGTGTTTTTTGTATCGGCGCTTCAGGGGAAGCAGATCAAGTGGCTCAATGTAAACAGACTATTTTGCTCTTTGAATAACGGAATTGGTATGAATATGAATGAATACGTGCGACAGCCTGCTATAGGACAAATAAGCCTTTGCCATGAAAACCTGCACTTTGTACGTGCCATTCTGAGTGAGCAGAGTACAAAAATTGGCGCTGCCTGAATAAAATATTTCCCAGGAGGCCCTGGGCTTGGTGCATTGCTGGGGGAAAGCCCGGAGCATCTTTTCAATACCGCCCTGAGACAGAGCGGTGCGCTCATGAAAGGAAACGGATGAATTGTCGTCCTGTTTTGACTCTGTCCTCGGCGACGATATTGTGGGAGCTTGCAGGGATTGCCGCAGACACCAAAACTGCCAGGCAAGTGTTTGTTTGAAACTGATCGTCCTCGTCCTTCTGCGTCGGGTATTAACTCACATTTTGTAAATAGTAAGTGATTTTATAGTTAGCACTTTGAAATATTCCTCTTAAAATAACCATCAGCCACGATCAAAGTTATGCAGGGAATGTCAAAAAGGCAAAAAAGGCAACGTTTCCTCAGGCCATTTTTCAAACTTTGAATGCTAACACATCCTATTTGAGAAAATAACAATCAATCAATAGATGAGCACACTTCGGGAACATGACAACATTCAGTTGTGAAAATCAAACATTCAGTTAAATCTTTCGTTACCTTGGCTCAAGGAAACGTTATTTTTGGTGAATTACGTCCTATAATACCAAATCATAATGCATTAAATCAGGATTATAATAGTTTGGGATTTCAAATTATTTTATAGAGCTTGTGCTGATTTGAATTTGATTTAAATCCCAAAAGCTCATTCATGAAATTAATTGACAGATGTGTGTTTTGTTAACTACAACAACCTTAATCTAAATATATAAAATGGGATTTTTCGTGTTGAAATTGATTTTAAATTGTGTTGCTGTGATGTGGATAAGATTGTGATTTATTTGCTTCGGGAGCATGTCATAGTTCTGATAAAATAAGACAAACTTTATTAGTCCCACAATAGCAAAATATGCTTATAGGGAAGTTAATTACAACAAAATGTGGTGTTAAATACTTACAAATAAAAGTTAAAAAATTTGTGTTGAAATTTAAATGGACTGATACTGGTTTCAAATCATCTATTTTATGACTTACAAACACTCTGCGTCTGGAAACGTTACAACGAATCTACCCTTATTTTACATGTAATTTCTATCCCTAAATATAAAAGGAGCAGATGGTTTTGGCATGACGCCTCTGCGGCGGGTCGTTCCTTGCCAGGGTGAGCTTGGAAATCGGATGCTGCGTCACTCCCTGTTGCGTGGTTAATTACGGCATGGTACAAAAAGAGCGAGACCTGCACGGGGAAAGGCAGGAGAAGGAGGAAGGAAGGGAGGTGGCAATGAGGGCCACTGTAAAGCCATCAAAGCTCCAGTAGTGAATGTTGGCTGAGTGTCCTTGAGTTCAAGGTGCAAGGAGTGTGAGTGTGTGTGTGAGGGGCGGGGGGGGGGGGGGGGGGGGGTTGTGATCGTGTGCATATGCAACATGCTCAGAGGCTGGAGAAGTTGCAAATTTCAATTAAATTCATCAATCAAATTCTTAGACGGGTTATAATAGTTTCATTGTTAGATTTTTTTTACGTTTTGACTTTTGTTCTTCTTTTAAATGCATTTTAGAACGGATTTATTAGTTTTTGTTGTCTTTTTTTTTCCTAAACTGTTTGATTGATTAATTTTTGTTCGTTTTTGTTTTGGTAGTTTGGTAATCTACAATTCGCAACGATTGTTCGAACTTCCTTCTTCCGTCCGGTCGTACAGTAATGTAAAATCAACCCCAAAAGCGCATATATAAAATGAATTTTAGTATAGTAGTCTCAGTTGTATATGTTTTTTTTGTTTTTTTTTAAGGATGTGGTGTTCCCACGCTATAACACAGTTTCCACACTTTTCACAGCATCACTGTTTTGTGGATTGTTTTGGTGCAATTTTGCATGCATTTTGTTTTTTAGAGTAATGTACCTATTTTATTAAATGTATTGACTTTTGAACATTGAGAATGTTTAAACAAGAGAGGAATGTGAGAACATTTAAATGCCTCTATAGGGATTTTAGAGCCTTAAAACATTTATAATAAATATAAAACATAAAGCTAACTACTTTGCAGATTTCATTTATTGTGGATATTTTTTGGAACCTATAACCCCAGCAGAAAACTAGGGAACACTGTATTAAAAAAATATATTTACAGTAATATGTTATTTACACCACCACTAGTCAAAACACGATATTCTGATTTGTGGAATTTGAATTAAGAAGCAAAATCCACTTGTACTGTCACTTGCTGTGACTGAAAAGAACATCACAGTGACTGAGGGCTCCGCTAATGACCTGTTTTCTGGGTTTGGTCATGTGACGTTGGCAAGTTGGCACTGTGATGTCCTTTTAAGTTGACAGCAAGTGGCAGTACAAGACAAAATGTTTTTTTTTAAAGGCTTTGATGCAGCCTCTGAACTGAAGAGAGTTATTACAAAAACGGCCAGCAGTTGGCAGCAGAGTATAAGAGATCAACCAAGGCCATATTGCAAAAAGCTCTTTTCCCCAGCGTTTTAACTAGATTTGCGAATAATGATGAAACTTAGCTAATACTAATTGCTGCAAAACGGAAACAGATACAAATGTACTTTTTCCTGATGAAAGAAGAGACTTTAATCTTTCTTTTGGTTGGTTCCATGTTTTTATAGCAATAGAACACAATATTCTGTGGACCTTGCGAAATATGTCAAAATTCAGTAAAGCAGCCGGGAGCAAAGTGGGTTGCTTCAGTGAAAATGGCTGTGAGGGAATGAGTTAATTGGAATACCACATTTAAACTAATGCATAAAATGTATTGTTGTAAAGGACATTTTCGATTTCACCCATTTTTACTATATTTTGTTTATGAAAATATTTTCTAATTTTAGTTAGTTTGTTTTCATGAACTACAATAACCCTGTCCTGAGAAGGAAGAAACACAATTGTATGCATCAACAACACAACACACTGTGGATTAGTTTTCAGAGAAGACAATAGAGCTCAAACGTGGACGCAAAGTAGAAAATACATCCTCATGCGTTACACACACATCACATCAAGGCTGTGAGCATTGGAAAGCTAATCAGGCAGTCAGCACATGTGCGCATGCAGATAAAAGAAACATACTGCAAGTGGCGGTGTAAAAACTTCCCCATCACCTTTTCCCATCTGCCCTTTAGCACCTGGCACGATCGGCGCCACTTGCGTGTGCACGCGGTGACAGGAGACTGCCGCCGTGTTTATCCCACCATTTCTCTGAGGGCAAACGTGCTAAACATAGATTGTACTCCCCATGTAATCTAAGAGGGCACGGTCGCCAACCTACACGGTAGTGCGCACACACAAAGGCGCGGTGGCCTTCAGCATCACCTGACAACAAGAAATCTCCCTAGCGCGAACTTTAAAACTCATTAGGCACACTCCAATGCGCACCAAGGTGCACACGCGCAGTCCGAGGGTGGCCTTCAGCGCTATCTGATCATTTCATTCAGCCAATCAATGCGCTCCGCCTCGCCCCTCCCAAGTTTATTTAAAGCATCCTCAAAGAACAGGGATAATGAGGGATTTAAATGCAACTTCCTCTCAATGCACAATTGGGCTCAGGGTAATAAAAGAAAGGGAAACAAAACAGAGGGACAGCCAGGGAGTCGAAGCATCTTGCCGCCTCATTTCACACACATTGTTGCTGTTGATTTATGTATATATATTTTTAAACCTGACTCATTCAATGTTGAGTAAGTGGTGCTATAATTAAAACAGATTCAACATTTCATTAGGTTTCTTTATTTAAATACGAAAGTTGACCAGTGGGCCAATTCTTGTCTCAGATTGACTCACGACGGACCTGCCGTGCCCCCGTTCTGCTGCGTTGGGCGCGCGGGCCGTGTTGGGGGAGGGGGGGGGCGCTCCGAGCTCCTGGGTTTGCTCTCCGGCATCATGTGGACGAACGGCCTAAACGGTAAGAAACTTGTGAGGATACATTGAAACTGGCTTTCGTGTGGACGGGTCCTTAATACACCAACACTATTGAGACACACACAGGTGGACGTGGTTAGACATAACGAGACAAGGGAAGAAACCAGGAACACAAGACAAAACCCACCAACCACAGCAAAAAACAACAAGAACACCCATAACAAACAAAAAGGCCGACCCCCACAGTACCGAAACATGACACAAAGAGAAAATTGATGAGGTTTCAGTTTTTTTCTGGGGGGGGGGGGGGGGGGGGGGTTCTTGAGGTTTTGTGCTGTAAATGGACACTTTTGCATATTAATTAAGAAGTAACATTAGCAATTCATTCCCTCGCCCTTCAAGAGTGGATACGAAAAAGGTTTGGGAGGGTGAGCTTTTTTTTTTTTTTTTGATTATTTTAGACACAAGCTTGATACAAAAAAATTAATAAAACTAGACTAATGAAAGAAAGCGTCTCTTCATTATTCTCCATCATCATTCTGGCAACATCCGGAATTGTCTGAATAAATTCCACATCAAAGAATTCACTTCCCAATAACAGAAGTTAACCTCCACATGCAGCTCCCAGTTTGAGCTGTGTCATATACACACACACACACACACACACAACATGGTGGAAGCTCATTAAGGACATCTCAGACCTGAGGGTCCATGACCACTGTTGGACAGATGCGCCCGAGGTTGAAGGAAGTCTCGATGTGTCTCTTCATCTTTTTGCCTTCATCTCGACTCTCTTAAGTAAAACCTCCCCTGCATTGTACGGTGGCAGTCGTTTTTCTTATTAACTTTAGTAGCTGCAGGCCCCATCCCACAATGACCCAAACACACACACACACTCCAGAAGTAATTAGGCTTAACAAGGATAATACATCTAGCAGGATGATACAAGAAGCCTTGCAAATTGCAGCCAAGAGGATACTTCATGAGAACACAAGTGTTGATGATGAATGGAAGGATGGAATGTTTTTTTCGTTTTTGTTTTACCTCAATATGCCAACTGGGTCATTTCTGTGGAATATTTTAGTTTTGGAGTGGGAATCTTAATGTCCCATTGATTCTTGTGCTGCAATCAATATCATTGAAGAATCTTGCAAAAAAGACTGTTAAATAGACAAAAACACTTCATTTCAACTCATTTCAGAACATTAGAATCTAGAAGGCGAAGTCAAACCCATTGTTTATTTTATTTTTTTTACAATATGTTCTACGCAGCCTCACTGGGTATTCTGATTAATATTGCGTTAATGGAATATGAGCAAAATCCAGCCGTTTTTATCCATCTCAGGGGGCGTCTATTTTGCCACTTGACTGAAGATGACATAATTGTTGCTCAGGTCTCAGGTAACAGCCAATCACAGTGCAGCTTCAGAAAACAGATGAGCTGTGATTGGTTGTTACCTGAGCAACTGTGATGTCATCTTCAAGTGGCAAAATAGCTGCCCCCTGAGATAGATATAAATGGCTGGATTTTGCTTCATAACTATTATTCCACAAATGTAATATTAATCAGAATGTCATGTTCAGACTATAGTGAAGGTCACATACAACATATTATTGTCAAAAACATTTTCAAAGTTGACTTACAAAACAAAACTGTCTAAAATGGCAAGTAGCTTCAGCTCAAATCGAATCTTCAACCTAATCTGGTGGGGATAAAATGATGAACCAAACCTTGGGTAAAAGTAACCGATCTTCTCAAAATCCACAGCTTCCCGACAAGTGAGTTAGGAAAACAACCCAACATCTTCTGGGTGTGCGTAAAAATCAAAATGAATGATTCAAGACACGTCACCTCCAGTGTGAACATTGTTTTCTGTTTTTTGCTCGTTTGTTAGCAATATTGTTAATTAAAGGCATGTAGCATTGGCCTAGGAAGATTTTACAGATTTATTATCATCTTTTACTGCAATATTTCAACGTGTTCAGAATGACAAAAGTGCACAATATTGTGTTCAGCTAAACTAACTCCGCTCAACTTTCGAGCCATTTTGTTGCTGTTGTTAGTATGGATTGGCAAAACATATTCAAATGGGTTTTTTGTTTTTGTTTGACAAAAGTCAGCAATTCAAAACGTATTTCAGTCATTATTTCATGAACCGAATGACAAATTTCAGGTGACTATCATTTGCTGACAAACACATCAGAGGCTCTACATTTCAGTTTGGCATGTGAACGCAGCTTGAGACAGAAAGCCCTGCTCTCACTTCCGTGGTAAATGAGGTGCAGATAAACCTGTGTGGCCACCACCTGCTCCCTCTCCCAACAGTTATGTAATTATTCAAGTATAGACAGAGGAGCGAGCACCTGAGCAAGGAGTCAAGGACTTTAGAGAGTTCAAGGACTATTTCTTGTTCATACATGTGGAGAAAACGAAACAAACAAGTAAAGTGCAGTTCAGTTTGTGTATGTGTGGAGTTGTTTACCAGCAATCATACTGCATGAAGCTGTGCCAGATGCCCAATTCTAAATACAGGACGAGGGAAAATGAACTCAGCAGCACCTCTACGTGGGAGGTTATACAAGAGCCTTATCACACTTGCAATTCTATTATCCTGTGCAGAATGCAAGCCAGCTCCTACTCTTGTTTATTTGCTTTTATAGATTTTTTCCCCCTCATTCTTTGTGGTTTTTTTTTCCTTTAATGGAACTCAGCACCAAGCACCACCTACCAAATTGTGGTGGCACCAAGAGAAGAGGAAAATAAATACAGGTTGTGCATGTTTGAGGCAGACTGAAAGCGAGCGAGTGTGTGTATAGTAGGGGTGTCAAAATTAGTGTGTTAATTTTTAGTTAAAGTTCCCTTAACACCACAAAATTTTCTAACGCACGACTAATGGCCACCCATTACTTGGAAAGCCTGTACTGGGGAATTCCAGTCGCAACGCAGCAGACATGTCCGTGCCAAAATTCAGCAGTAATACATTTAATAATAATGCATATATTTTACAATTTTAGAAATGTGCAGAATTTCACAAGTTCCTTCATGTTAAAGATTAGATAGCTCTTACTATGAAAAGAAAAATGCCGTCACCAACGTCTTACAATTGCAATTATGCCATCTAGTGGCAGAAAAATTACAAATCAATATCACACTCGTTCTTGTACAGTACAGTACATCTTTTTAATTTTAACTCAAATTTATGAAATATAAATATAATGATGCAGCCATATTACTATTAGTTTGACATTTTTTTCAACTTTTATGTTAACAAAAGTTTGAAAACAATTTTATTGTACATTTTACTGTACATTTAGAACAGATATAACATTTCTGAATAATCGTGAGTTAGCTATTGAAGTCATGTGATTAATTATGATTAAAGATTTGAATCGCCTGACACCCCTATTATCACAGAATAGACTCCCTGAAACTCACAAAAGTGCATTGTCCGTGGTTGAAATGGGGCAGAATGAGCCAACACATTCAATTATTTGTTCATGTTCAGTTTAGCATTTTTAGAACGCCGCTTTCTTCACAGCATGGTTGAAGAGAAATGTGTTTCAGAGGCATGAAGAAAAATTCCAAGCTTGCTAAACAAATCTCTTGAGTGGGGCCACTCCACACAGCTTTCATAGCCCCACCATTATGGTGAGTGCTCCTTTCCAAAGTGACTAATCCCGATGACCACTGCACACTTGATTGCTGCTCAACTCAAGTGGGCTAAACAAAGGCCACGTTATATTTCTTTATTTATTATTAAAGAATGCACTTCACTGAAAAGCCAGTTTAAGACACCAATGACTTCATTCAGTAAATCTGATCCAAAAAGGGCAATTATGTCATGGCTAAGTCATTTGGTTGATTGAGTTCTAGTGTTGTGTCTTGTTTCCCGTTTTAGTTTGTAATCTAGTGTCCTCTCATTTCAGGTCATTTAGCCTTCCCCGATGTGTTTCCTTGTGTCATCTCCTTTCCAATTCTCCTTTTGGAGCGTGACATCACGGTGAGGCAATCATGACACAGATTTTTCTTTTGGGATACTCACTGGGCGGATAACAGTTTCATGAACTGGGATCACCTCAAAACTGAACAGTTATCTCTATCTTATAAGACACTCATATTTAAAATGACTGATCAGACCACAGGTTTCAAACTCTGTCCTAGAGGGCCTTATCTCATCAGGCTCATCATTTGAATCAAGTGGGTTGGAGGAGGGAAACATCTAAAACATGTAGGACTTTGGACCTCGAGACCTGGAGTTTGAGACCTACGCATCAGACTGAACCCCTGGAACTAAATGCGGGTGAACACAACCAACTCCATTGCTGACACTCTTTTCCTGGGTTAGAAAAACACAACCAACTTGAGTACTGGAATCACTTTGAATTGAGAAAAGGGTTGTAAAAACTGTGTTAAGGTCCACCGGATTAAGAATGTTAATGCTTTTTTGCTCAAACTGTCCAGGATTATTTATTTATTTTTTGGAGAGCTCTGTATTGTTCATTCGGTAATTTTACCGATTTGACATGTCATCATCATTGCTCTCTCTTTTTTTTTATTTTTTATAATTTTTATATATGTTTTTGTATGTGGGTGAGGATGTGTATGTGCGTGTGTGCGTGCGTGCGTGCGTGTGTGCGTGCGTGTGAGTGTGTGTGTATTCATTAGTTCACCAAAATCCTATGAAAAAATCCCATACCGTTCACCTAAACCGAACACCGCCGTCAGGAGACCCGAGGAAGGACCAAAGAAAAGAAAGGAAAGTGAAATCCAGCACCGACCAGACACCACCAACCAGAGTCCTTCACCAACCCCAGAAACATCTGTCGACCCCTGCCAGGACAGAGCAAGCAACACCTCAGGGCCCCCCAGGCCGCGGCAGCGCCAAAGGACGACCCCCGGGCCCCGCCGGGTCCACCGGCCGGAGAGCAAACCCAAGAGCAGGAGCGCCCCCCACCCCAACACGGACCGCGCCCCCAACCCAATGCAGCAGGACGTGACACTGCAGGCCCGCCAGGCACCCCACCGGAACACAGCCCCCGCTCCCGCCACGACCCCCCCGTCCCTGCCATCCACCCCAACCCAGCCCCAGCCGCCCCCCAGGCCCCCAAACCCCCAGACACCCCCTACCCCCAGCACCCCCCCCCCTAACAAAGCCGCCCCCCACCGACCCCACCCCCACCAACCGGCAGCCCCCCAAGCCCCGACCCCCAGGGACCCCAGGGACCCCCCGCACCCAGGCATCAGCGCCGAAGAGGGGCCGGACAGCGGAGCGCGCCCACCCCACCCCCCGCCGTGTGGAGAGACGGAACACCGGGGGCAGAAGGGGAGATGGGGCACCGGAGGACGGTCGACACCCCGGAACCCCAGGCCCAGCGGGGAAAGGCCCCGGTCGTCACTCCAGCGTTCTTAGTGAAAGCTAACCCCTATTACTGAGTCCGCCAGCTCGCCGACTGGCGAACTCTACCCCTAAACCTTGAATGTGACCCCACCCAGTGTATATACAAGTGTGTGTGTGTGGTGCATTAAAATTGGGAGCAGGTGAACCGGAGCAGAGGGAAATGATAACCCCACGCTCCGATCCACCCGCCTCCCAGGCAAGTCAGTGAGTGTATGTGGTGCATTAAAAAAATATATGGGGGGTGGGGGGGCGCGGCGGGGACACGGACAGGGGACCGCAGCACTGCTCTATACTGCGGGCGGGCACAACACCAAAACCACCAACCCTCCCGGACCCCGGAGCGCCGAGACCCGGGCCACGGATGGAGCCCCCGGCCCAGGGGAGGGGAAGGAAGGTGGACAGGGGATGGGGAAGGGAGGGGGGAAGGAGACGACAAGAAGGGCAAGGGGCAGCGGCAGGGCCGCAGAGAGAGGGGGAGGAAGGGTGACGAGGGAGAAGGGACAGGGAGGCGGAGGATGGGCGGGGAGAGGCGAGGAGGGAGAGGCAGCAAGGGGGAGGAAGGGGGAGGGGAGAGGGAACCACGGGGCACCCCGGCGGCCCACAGGCCCCGAACCGCATCGCCCCGGACACCAGGGAGAGACCCGCAACGCAGCACACCCCAAGAGACCCAGGGAACGGCCAAGATGCAGCCGCCACCCAGCAGCCAATAGAGGGGCAGACCCGCCCACGCCCAGCCAGGGGGAGACAGCACCTATAGAATTAACCCACTGGCATGCAGTGAATCCGAATATTAACCCTTAGTGCCCATTGGAGGCGAATCTGCTCGATCCTGTTGGCAGCAACTGGGTTCCTGACTATAAAAACACAACCATTAGTTACAAATTGCCAATTACAGAAACATCAATGTAAGTTATCGCGATGCGGTGGCTCTCGCTAACAGGCAGAATTAAGTAACCAGATATTATATATAATATTCTATATACGTAGACCATGTTTCTATAAATTTTGATATTTGGTTTTTATTTGAGGCAGATATTTTTTCCATTAAAATGTGATTTATGAGGAGGTTAGACCATTGGTCGATATTCAGAGTTTTTTTTAATTTTTCCAGTTAACAAGAATTGCTTTTTTTTGCGATAGTAAGGGCTACAAGTGTAGATTTAAATTGTTTATGTGGTAAGTCAGTTGTTGTTAAGTCACCTAGCAAACACGAGTTTGGAGAGAACGGTATCCTACAGTCCAAGATAGCGGAAAGTTTTTCTAAGACTTTAGTCCAGAAATACATAACCGGAGTACATAACCATAAAGCATGAAAAGGACAGGACTTTTAACAGCCCGGCTTTACTGCAGTTGGAGTTACTACCATGAACTGCGAGAGGCTTTTTACCATAAGGCTAATTCTCTTCCTCTTCACAGACCATATGACTGTCACATTGACTTGGTTCCAGGAGACCCCATTCCTAAGGATTGACTGTATTCCATTTCAGGCCCTGAGAAAAAGGCCATAACTGAATACATTGAGTCCTCATTACAGACTGGCCCTATTTGGCCCATTTGGTCTCCACTGGATGTTTGTGTGGCTTGAGGGTTTGGATGGACTATTTGATCTTGTTCTGTGCTAATTTGTCTGGTCCGTAAGTTGAACAGGACTTTGGGATGAGACCAAGTTCAGATGTGACAAATCGTTTTCGAAAAGAGTCTTGCTGCTGCCAGAAATGGAAAATAACGCACATCAGTAAAGTCACTGCAGTCGCCTCTTTTGTATAATCAAACTTGAAATGTTAGGATTCATGTTTGTTAGCCTCTGGACGAGTATCTGCCAACTGTGATCATAATAATAAACACCCTGTATGTGATAAATGAATGCCTCTATGACAGTGTTAAAACACTGACAATGCAACTCAGAGGTAGTGGTGCCATTTTGACAACGTGCTGTCAACTTACATTTGCATATCCTCAATATCAGTGTATATACATACGGTGTCAACAAATAAAAGCACATACTCAGCAGTAGTCTCTTAAAGCAGCCAGACAGATGGTTTTTTCTCGCTTTGGGCCTGCAGGAGCATCGGATCTGAATGCGATAGGACTGTAACAAGGGGAGGCAGCGAAGGTCAGGACAATGTAGCAGCAAGGGTAACAACCCCCTGCACACGGTCACCGGGCAGGGCTGAGGGATGGTCAGGGTTCAGGGTCAAAGATGAAGTGATCAAGGCAAAAGATGAGGGGATTTATCATCTGTGTGAACAGCCGTGGCATTGAGCCTAACCCAAGAAATTCGAGCGAGGGCAATTCGATTACTGAGAGTATTTATGCAGGATTAAGGGTGCTTGCAACGACTCGGGGCGGCTGCTTTTAATTGGAGGAGACGTTCCATTTGTCTTCAATTGCCCTTTAATGTAATCTTGATGTCACACTATTCTGCAAGGTCACAAATGAGTCCAATGCCTCTGCCAGACCGAAGGCAGCAAATCCCTGTCATGCTCACATTGTCAAGTTAGGGAGACGATGGGCATGATGCATAGCAATATTAGTGATTTATGGTCTGTTCCAGACATGAAATCAAAGTCCTTTTCCGGCAATTCTGTCTACTTCTTTGACCCTAAAACTATTCTTGTCTGGCATTGGGGAAAACCAATAAACTTTGATTGTGCTTACAAACAGCCCAACTAATACAATGTCAGACGATGTCACTGTCTGAGATCGTCCACTCACGTGTACTCTCAGATACAGCACATGATCTTTACTCGTAGGTTAACTGTGCCCATAGCAGTCTATAATGGCACAGCTGCAGAAGGACAGAAGGTGTTTCATTATGCTTTTGTCCATAAGAACAGTGTGAAAATAGGCCTGCTCTGATTAACTATTATTAGCGCTTGGTGACAAATGTGGGTAGATATTCAGCTATTTTTTTGTTTTGGTCTAATGTTACAATAAAAGCTCTGCAATTGTAACACATAACAATTAACATTGCGGAAAGGTCAGCTGGCCAAAAATGAGGAAAAATATCAACCATTATGAGATATTTCCTGCAATATCTACAACTCAACTCAGCTTTATTTATAGAGCACTTCAAAAACAACCATAGCTGCATACAGAGCTGCACTTCATGTAACAAACAAAGACCAATCAATAACAAAGACAATAAACACAATGAAATATTCAAACAAAGTCTCATGCTGAGTCAAAAAACTCTAGCGTATATATGTGTTTTAAGACAAATTTTAAATGTGGAAAAAGAGGGGGCTTGTACAGCGTTTAACGGAACAAAGTGGCAGGCAACAGAAAGAGCTCGATCCCCTCTGAGCCTCTACTTAGTCCTCGGTACCTCCAGCTGTGTCTGGTCCACTGACCTTAGGCAGTTGAATAAGTATCTCAGAAACGTGAGGTTAGGCAAGACCATTTAAAGATTTCAAAACAAATAAATACATCTTAAAATGAACTCTGAACAAGGTGCCAGTGAAGGGTGCTCCAGTTAAGAGGCGAGCAGCAGCAACATATAATTGTGATTCACTCAAGGGAGTTCTTCACATTATCAATTTGGGACTGCTCCACGATGATTTGCTCAGGAAAGGCGGGACAAAATGTCGTCTTCGGTCTTGTCTTAGTAAAAAAATAAAAAGGAAAAAAAGCATGAACATCTTTACCAGATAAAAATACACGAAGCGCTTCTAGCTGTTCAACATTCAACAAGGAAACGGTGAGTACAGAACAGAATTAATTGCAGCGTCCATTCGTCTGTTAGGTTGGTTTGTTTCCTACGCCGTCTGCGCTTCCTGGTTTCGTCACAGCTGCATGTCCCGCCCTAAACAACGCCTGATTTGTCCGACCTAAAAAAGGTTGGTTGCGAACATATCAACGGGAGCAATGCCAGTAGAAGATGGATTTTCGTAGTATTTGTGAAACAGTTACCGCGAGAATTCAGCTTGCTGGCAAGGTTAGCATTTTTGGCCAACTGGAGATGCTGGACAGAGGACTGGCTGACTCCAAAAGAAAGTGCACGAGAGTAATCCAGCAGAGATGTAACAAAGGCATGGATTACTGTATCTAAGTGCTGTTACCTAACAAAATTGTGAGGACTATTTGCACTCTAGGCTTGCAAATCATTCAGTGTAAGCACAATCTATTTCAGTATATTATTGATATTACCTAATTAGTATGAAAGAAATCACACTCCAGATTGCTATTACAAGTAGTTTCTACTTTATGTGAAAATGAGCTACCTGCTATTATTTGAAATTGTAAATATAAGTACTCCTGCTTATTAGCCTTTGAATCAGTGGGGGGCAGAGTTGATTGTCTCCAATTTAAGGGCTGAGCCCATTTGTGGGCAGTTATCCAGTCTCGAAGCTAAAATGTGCATTAATGCAGATAGTGCAAAGTTATAGTCCAGTATGGACAAATCCCTATTTCAACCCAATCCGAGCTACTTGTGGATGGTGCTATACTCCCCAAGCAACAAGCATAGCAAAGTCAGCTGGCCGCTGCAACAACAAGAGTGCCTACAGCGCTTTGTGTTGCACCTTGGGGGAGGTAGAAGACACAGGCTGGAGCACGCTGTAACAACACATTTGAGGTGTACAGGCCAGGAATCAGTTCATTGTGTGGCCCTTCTGCCCTACTGCTGCCTTCAGGCTGGAGAAGGTAACACGTTCATGTGCTTTGCCTCCAATATGCAACCACTGTGAAATGCATCATAGTAGGCATGTGACTTTTGGGCTAGTCCTCGAATACATTTACAACACACATAATTCTATCTCACAAGAACCTCAACCTGTACGCTAGTAATGACACCTTGGCGTAGCAGCTGCGTTACCATGACAACGATCTAAAAGCCAGCCCCGCATACTCGTTCCACTTATCTGGAAATTTATTGGAAATAATGAATTTTTGAAATGATTCGCTGCAGGATCTGCGTCCACTCAATTCAACTGTCATCCATTTCACATCTCTGGGCCCACAACAGCGACTGATCGTATAGCGCCGTCACTTTGAGCAGATGCCGTAATGACAGCGCAAACGAGCGTTTACGTGGCAGGGTGGGCCAAGCAGGTGCGGAGGTGGCTGGTTTAAACACATACATCAGGCTCAGTTGACACTCTGGACGTGAACGTAGGTTGCAACCATGGCAACAAACGTAACATAAGTGAGATGAAGTAGTGGTTTAACCCAATGTTCATGATGAGGCTGCTCTCGTGAGACCCAAGTAGGATTTGGTTATAAAAACATAGTACAGGTAGTCCTCTAGTTACGAACATCCGAGATACGAACATTCGCAAATACGAACAAAAACTGACTGATGTCTATAAAAGCTGTATTTTGGCGCAAATTAACATTTAGGTGCGCGGCACATCATACATTATGGCACAGTATTGTACTGTAGTGCCCCTCTCTGCCACAACCCCGCCGAACAGCACAGCACCATTTGCGCATTACCTCTGTCCGCCGATGAACGAGCAGAGGAGCCACGGCGCACGCACTCTTCATGCACTCGATATTGGCGCCACACTGTGAGTACATTTCAGAGGGTCTCCTGGGGGATATTCATGAAAAGCAGCCCTCAGTCGTCTTCTTTATCGGCGTAGTAGCAAAACGTACAATATCTTTTCATCTTCAGCTGACTTGTTGGTCACCATCTTGACTCGTCATACGAGCCAATGACAGTCATGTGTACTTCATGGACAGTCAGAAAACATAGTTTCCTGAAACCGTTACGCATAATATGTAATGCCTTCCACTTCAGCATCCTCACATGAAGTCAACTCAATAACTCATCCAGCATCTTTGTACAGTAAGCATATTCATTTTGTTTTTATTACATGTACTGTGTAAAAATTGAATGTACTGTGAGGAAAAGTGGTTCAGATAATGGATGATGAATTGATGGATGATGTAATTGACTGTATGTTTTTTTATTTAATTTATGTACTTCATAGAAATTCTATATAAGGTATATAGTTTAATTAGTTTTTTTTTGTTACATATTTTTATTTATTTTGTGTTCCCGCCCGCAGTCAGAATACAGAGCAGGAAAGGATCATACTAACTAATGTAACCAAAAGGGCAAAACTGAAGTTGCACAAGCGTCGCAGGAGGACGTGGATCAATATTGGAGCAGCGTCAATATTGGAGTAGGTGTAAAAACCTAAGAGGATGAAACGGGACCCACAGCTTGCTTTCTTCCTGCTAAAAAGGTAAGACCTCATCACGAAAATGCGATAGGGTCTATTTATGATCAGCAATGCAAAATAAAACTACCACGAACTAACATCTCGGCAGTCTGGGCGCGTGCACGCCACTGGCTTCCATTCCGCTTTTCGCCAGATCTGCAAAAACTCGGTAACTTGCGTCCGGCCTCTTTAATTTTGAAACAAAATTTAATGTGATTCGATTTACAAACAAATTCGACTTACAAACAACCTCTCGGAACCCATTGTGTTCGTAAGTTAAGGACTACCTGTACTTAAAAACTGACACTTTTGGGTTACAGACTTTAAAAGGTACTGTACGAGGGGCATTTTGAGTGGACTGGATAATATTTTCTTGTCCGCTAAATTGAGGTTCCTCTTTATATGCCTCGTGATTAACTAGTGGTCAGTCAGGGGTGTAGCTCACCTTTCACCCTCAAGTCAACTTAGATATCCGACATAATAAGAAGCAGTCGAAAATAGATGGATGAATGGATGGGTTTCTAGGCAGGAAAAAAAAAGCCCCAAACTAGCTTAGCGCAATTCTCTGTGAAATGTTTGGCACCAATCTGCCTTCTTAGTTTAGGACAATAGAGTGCTTACAAACATGCATACGTACAACAACAACACCACAACTCCCCAATGAATTTCCGGCTGAAAATAGAAGGCGGAATTTCCGGGGAAGCGACGAGTTGAGAGGAGACATTTCAAGCTCAATCTCACCACAAGGTCACAGCCTGCAGGCAGGGGCCGCCGAGGCAGCAATAGCGTCTCTCCATCTCTCTGCCCCATTTAAGTGACTGATGCTTTTTGACATGTCAGAGCGATCGAGCCAGTTAGCCTGCGGCACGCTTCAATTAGGAGCCGGACTTAAGTCGGCTGGGAACTTTGCACAGCACTGATACGAGGACGCAAATCAATAAAGGAGGACACGGTTTAAGGCGGCTGCGGTGTAAGGACCTGTGAAGTAATCGAATGTATCTTTTATTACAAATGATGCACGTAAAAGTCAAGTTTGAACACGCGTCTGCTCGTTATGACATTCAAACAAGCGGGACGTGTTCTAATGTGATCATGAAATAAAAGCAGCCGATGTGTGAGTGACACGACTGCCGCACTATTTCACAGCCTCTCCGACAGGTCCATTTCCTTGCAGCGGGGATGCGATTGGGCCGGGGATCCTATATAACTGCCACGGCTGCCTTGCATCAGCCCTATGAAGCTGATTTATGGATAAGATGCGTGCCGTTACACACGCCCTCGGGGATCAAGCCTATTGGATTTTGTCCGGCGCAATTAAACAGTCACGAAGGGGCTTGCAAATTGCAATATGATGAACTATGAGGTGTGCATTTCTTCTGCAGGTTTGTGAGGATCGAGAGTATACACAAGGTAAGTCAAAACTCTGCTGCAGTAATTTGCATTGGGCAAACGTAAAAGCTGGACCGACTTGATGGAGGAGGAACGCATTTAGGCCTGGTAGACCTTGAGGTTGGCTGAGTATCAATTTCTCCCCACAGACCGAGCGTATCATTGTCTGGGTTCGGCAGCAGTCGCAAATGACAACAGAGGGTGACATGGAAAGGTCCCGAGGTGAAGCTGCCTGAAAATATCAGTGGGATGCTTCTGACAGAATGCCACACGGGCTGCGGCAGTGACAAAAAGATGAACTGCAAAGTGCTGGAGAGCTCAAAGACAAGGAATCGATGAAATTCAAATCAGCCTACAATTGCAAAAGAACCCACTGTTGCTAAGCACGACAAGATGGCAAAGAAAACAGGCCAATTTGTGTGTGTGGTGTTTTTTTATTATTTTGATATCAAACACGATTACTTAAAATATCAGCGTTATCACAGATCTGAATATGATCTTTGTTCACCTATGCTTTTATTGTATTTTTGTAACTACTTTACAAAATAGTGCTAGTGATGCAACCGTGATGCAAAATGGTGAAAATAAAATCTTGCGTTTGTGCCTTTATCCAGAGCCTTAAAGGAAATCTAAACCCTTGGATTTTTCATGACAGATTTATTCGTTTTTGCATCAGGTTAGATTCATCAGTTTTTATCTTTCAAAAAGCATTGTTTTAGTTTTTCTTAGTTTTAGTTTTATTCATAATAAATACATTTAAAGCTGACTCACGAAAGCTGACAATTGACCGACACGAAAGCAAAATATTGTCACCATAATATAGTTTTAACTCGTTTTACTGTATAAATATCAGGTGTAGTTTCAAGCAGTTCTTTAAAAAAAATACACACCACACATTTCATTTATGAAAACGTTTTTTTTCTTGCTTTTCATTAAAACCTATTAAGTATTTATTCTCTCTTTTGTTTTATCATTTAAAACAGTGCATCCACTCACTTACAGAGGTCATTTTCAAGTATTTTCACTCTTGCAAATTTGCAACAATGTGACATATATAGGCACCAGTTGTGTCTAAAGGCACAGCTTTATTCTCAAAGAAACCCATAAAGAGTGAATAAATGTTCAGCAACAACAAGCTACTACTTATCGCTGTCAGGTGTATATCGGATGACTCGCAACAGTTGTTCAAAATGGCAGTCTACCTTATACTGCCCTCACATACTGGCGACACCGATGCCAGTGTAAAGAAATGTACGAATAATGTGGTTAATTAATTATACAATCACATTTTAAAATTGTATAATATGGTACAGGCTGGATGGTGCTGGCGGCTAGTAGCTAGCTGCTCGCCGGGTTCAACAAAATACAATCTGCTCACTTACCTTTGGTGCCGACACAGTTGCAGTTTCTGCCAAAGCATTATTGTGATTTATTTTGAACAAACCAGGCTTACTCAAATGTATCTAGCCTAACTACTTTCACTTGTTATTGTATAGAGAGAAAAAAAAGTACAGACTTTCAATCATGAGGGAAGTTGCTGACACAGTTAATTGAAAAATGTAACAGCCGGTAACACTCTACTGGCACTTTGCCTTCACTGCAGGTGTGCAGCTAACGACAATTTTGCCAAACATGGCGGCCTCCTTATGTTGATTAATTTTATCATATATACCACATCCGTCCCTTTGCTGGAATCCAGTTATTGTTTTTTATATAATGTCTTTCTATATGCCCTTTTATACCATAAAAGCAATCAAGCTAAGTTTGGCCCAAGACTTTTGCACAGCGTACTTATCTATAAACGGGGATGATTTGAAGCCGGTGCAGATAAGGTTTGGTCAGAGTTAAGCAGTATTTTACATTTTTTTCATTCAGTATCTCATAAAATTAATAATTTGATGCTCTTTTTTATACTTGCTCATCACACTGAGTGGAAACAGGTGGAAGTTGCCAGCCAGGCTTACAAAAGGAAAAAACAAAACACCTAGCAGCAATTGTAAAAGTGAAGTTAGAAAAAACAAAATTATTCCTTGCTAGCTCATTGTATTGAAAACAAAAAACAATGTCTGCTTTTATTTGGGCTGTGTGCCAGAACGCATAATATTCCCGGAGTGTCAGCTGGTTGCCAGGCAACTGCTCCCAGCCTCCCCCTTCAAAAAATTCAGCAGTTACCCTGTACTTGTTAATTGACGAGTAGAGGTTGGCAAACCTCAAGGTTCGTCAGGTTTGGATTGAATTAAAAACATGTTTACATCACACAGTGCCTTGCTAATTATTTTGCAAACTAAATGAAAATGTTTCGACTTTCCAAGTATTTGTCGTTCTCAGTCATGGCCAAAAGTCAATTAGAAAAAGTAAAGAAAAACATATTTTTGCACATCGCGAATAAACGCTCCCGTCTCCCCAGCCACCGGTCATCTCCCTCCAGTGTGCCACTCGTGGCCGTGTGAGTAATGTGGCGCTTCCCCGAGGTCAAAATCAGTGCACTACCTCGCTTGATCCGAACGCGTTAGCATCACCTTGTGGGAACACCGACCAAGGCAAAAAGGGAGCAGCTTTCATGTAAAGTAGAAAGGCGGTGGGTGTCCTTGAGTTCATGTGCAATATGTAATGTCTTTTGTCATACTTAAACAGTGATGATTGGTTGATTGTTTTACTCCAGGGGCGTAGACAAAACTTTTGCAGTGGGGTTTCCAGGGTGACACTAAGATAGTCCCACTAAGGGGTGAGGTCTGCCTTGCGTGTATATATATATATATATATAGAGTAGTCTCTAGCTAACAGCCAATCAGAATGATCGATTGTCACGACACCATTTTGCATACAGCAATCGATGGCTCATTCATTGAATTTCCATCCAAGAAAATAAATAACAATCTCTTAATTCTTCACAATTGCAAACATTTGTTTGTTTTTAAACTTAAGGCCTAGATACACCAATCCATTTGGCCGATGCCTACCCCCTGTGGTGTTGGCCCAGACGTCGGCACATCGTGTAGAAAAATGACGTAATACACACGGCACAAAGCCTGACTATCACTTACCTTTAGCGCATGCCCGAGAAGTAATTCCTCTAAGGGCAACCGGAAACCTCTTTTTTTCTTTTTTTCTGGAGAGCTCAGTTCATTCGGTAATTTTACCGATTTGACATGTCATCATCATTGCTCTCTTTATTTATTTATTTTATTTTATTTTATTTTATTTTTTTTTATATTTTTTATTTATATATTTTTTATTTATATATTTTTTATTTATATATTTTTTATTTATATATTTTTTATACATTTTTATTTTGTATGTGGGTGTGTATGTGCGTGCGTGCGTGCGTGCGTGTGAGTGTGTGTGCATTAGTTCACCTAAAACCTATAAAAAAATCCCATACCATTCACCTAAACCAAACACTTCAGAATCCAGCCAGAGTCGTGAGGCCGTCAGGAGACCTGAGGAAGGACCAAAGAAAAGAAAGGAAAGTGAAATCCAGCACCGACCAGACACCACCCACCGGGCCACCAACCCCAGAAACATCTAAATTCCACCAAATCAGGGAGACCTCAAGAGACCAAAGGAGAGACTGAGGAAAGGAAGGAAGGACAGACAAAGCAGAGTGAGATCCACAGACACCAGCCTCCACCGATTCAACGACCAGAGGAAGAAGCAGATTGTGTCTGTTTCGATAGATGCTGGTGTGGTGGATCTGGCATGCATGAAAATCTCCACCAAAGAGGGGAGCCGTCGACCCCTGCCAGGACAGAGCAAGCGCAACACCTCAGGGCCCCCCAGGCCACGGCAGCGCCAAGGGACAACACCCGAGCCCCGCAACCGGAAACCTCTTTACGGGGGTGGGATATAAAAACCTAAACATTGCACACCGGTTACTTTTACTAATTGCAAACAGTTGCAATACTTCTCAAGTATACAAGTAAATCCTACCTGCTATATACAGTCGCGTCCCCATACCCTTTAACAGTAATATCATACAATTTCAATCTCTCTTGAACCAAAGAGACAAAGTCCTCTTCCCGATCTTCTGTCCAGACAGACATTGTACGTTCAAATGTCAAGGGTACAGCAGGGTGATGATGCACAAAATGAGCGGGTTGGAAAAAATGGTCCAGGCTTTCCATCAGTACTATTTTTCCGCGTTAGTCACTTCCTCTTCTTGCCTCATGCGCTGATTCGTTAGCTAACAGCCAATCACAGTGATCAAATGCCCCGACGCCAATACAACGTAGTACTTTTTTTTTTTTTTTTTTTTTTAAGAGCTCAGTATTGTTCATTCGGAAATGTCATCATCATTGCTCTTTTTTTTTTTTTTTTTTTTAATATACATACATACACATATACATATATATATATACATATATATACACACATATATATATATATATATATATATATATATATATATATATATATATACATACACATACATATATATACATTTTTTTTTTGTGTGTGTGGGTGAGTATGTGTATGTGCGTGCGTGCGTGCGTGCGTGCGTGCGTGTGTGTATTTGTTAGCTCACCAGAAAACCTATTAGAAAAAAATCTCATACCGTTCACCTAAATCGAACACCAGGAGACCCGAGGGGACCGAAGAAAACCAAGGAAGGTGAAATCCAGCACCGACCAGACACCCCCCACCAGAACTCCTCCCCAGCCCAAGAAACATCCAGACCCCAACAAATCCAAAAAACATAAAATCAGGGAGGCCTCAAGAGACCAACGGAGAGACCGAGAAAAGGAAGGAAGGACAGACGAAGCCGCGTGAGATCCGCAGACACCAGCCTCCACCGATTCAATAACCTGAGGAGGAAACAGATTGTGTCTGAGTTTCGGTAGATGCTGGTGTGGTGGATCTGGCATGCATGAAAATCTCCACCAAAGAGGGGAGCCGTCGACCCCCGCCGGAACAGAGCAAGCGCAACACCTCAGGGCCCCCCAGGCCGCGGCAGCGCCAAAGGACGACCCCCGGGCCCCACCAGGGCCACCGGCCGGAGAGCAAACCCAGGAGCAGGAGCGCCCCCCGCCCCAACACGGCCCGCGCCCCCGGCCCAACGCAGCAGGACGGGGCACTGCAGGCCCACCAGGCACCCCACCGGCCCCCAACCCCCGCCCCCCCCCCCCACGACCCCCCGCCCCCCATCCACCCCGCCACCCACCCCAACCCAGCCCCAGCCGCCCCCACGGCCCCAATCCCCCAGACACCCCCCACCCCCAGCACCCCCCACCCCGCAACCCCCACCACCGCCCCCCCCAACAAAGCCGCCCCCCCCCGACCCCACCCCGACCAACCGGCAGCCCCCCAACCCCCGACCCCCAGCCCCCGGGGACCACCCGCACCCAGGCACCGGCGCCGAAGAGGGGCCGGACAGCGGAGCGGAGAGGGCAGCCGCGCCCACCCCACCCCCCGCCGTGTGGAAGGACGGAACACCGGGGGCAGAAGGGGGAGATGGGGGCACCGGAGGGCGGCCGACACCCCCGAACCCCAGGCCCGGCGGGGGAAGGCCCCGGTCGTCACCCCAGCGTTCTTTGTGAAAATTAACCCCTGTTACTGAGTCCGCCAGCTCACGGACTGGCGAACTCTACCCCTAAACCGTGAATGTGACCCCACCCAGTGTATATACAAGTGTGTGTGTGTGGTGCATTAAAATTAGGAGCAGGTGAACCGGAGCCGATGGAAATGATATTCCCACGCTCCGATCCACCCGCCACCCAAGCATGTTGCTGAGTGTATGTGGTGCATTAAAAAAAATAGATAGGGCGGGGGGGGGGGGTGGCGACACGGACAGGGGACCGCAGCACTGCTCTATACTGCGGCCCCCAACCGATGGCACCCCCACAAGCCCCCCCCCACCCACAAGTTGTGTGGTGTATTAAAATTGGAGGGGAGTTGTAGGGTGAAGACGGTGTTTCCACCCTACCCCACCCCCCAAAGTGTGTTATGTGCCCTATATGTCTATAAAAGTGTATTGTGCAAACCTAGTGTAGTGAGTTAAGAGGTGTGACCAGCGGGGCCCCCCCCAACCGGGCGGGGGCAGGAGGCGCACCGGCCCACCAAGCCCCCACCCACCCCACCAGGACCCCGGCGGGCATATGGGACCCGTCCGGCGGGGCGATAGGGCTCGCCCCCCGTATACTGGGTCCCGCCCGAGGTGTCAGGACGCCCACCGGAGCGGGGCGGGCACGACACCAAACCCCAGCCACCCCCGCCGGCCCCCATAGCACCGAGACCCGGGCCATGGATGGAGCCCCCGGCCCAGGGGAGGGGAAGGAAGGCGTACCGGGGAAGGGGAAGGGAGGAGGGAAGGGGACGACAAGAAGGGCAGGGGGCAGCGGCAGGGACGCAAGGAGAGGGGGAGAGGAGGAGGAAGGGTGACGAGGGAGAGGGGACAGGGAGGCGGAGGACGGGCGGGGAGAGGCGAGGAGGGAGAGGCAGCAAGGGTGAGGAAGGGGGAGGGGAGAGGCACCCCGGCGGCCCACAGGCCCCGAACCGCGTCGCCGGGCCCAGAGCGACGGACCGCGCCGGAACGGCGCCGCCCCCGACACCAGGGAAAGCCCCGCAACGCAGCACCCCCCAAGAGACCCAGGGAACGGCCAAGACGCAGCCGCCACCCAGCAGCCAACAGAGGGGCAGACCCGCCCACTCCCCGCCAGGGGGGACAGCACCCACAGAATTAACCCACTGGCATGCCGTGAATCCGAATATCAACCCCTGGTGCCCATCGGAGGTGAATCCGCTCGATCCCGCTGGCAGCAGCCGGGTTCCTGACTATAGAAACACAACCATTAGTTACAAATTGCCTAATACAGAAACATCAATGCAAGTTATAACGCTGCTGTGGCTCTCGCTAACAGGCAGAATTAAAATCCAAGTTTAGGTTAAAAAATTCTATATACGTAGACCATGTTTCTTTAAATTTTGACATTTGGTTTTTATTTGAGGCAGATATTTTTTCCATTAAAATATGTTTTATGAGGAGGTTAGACCATTGGTCGATATTCAAAGTTTGTTTATTTTTCCAGTTAACAAGAATTGTTTTTTTTGCGATAGTAAGGGCTACAAGTATAGATTGAAATTGTTTATGTGGTAAGTCAATTGTTGTTAAGTCACCTAGCAAACACAAGTTTGGAGAGAACGGTATCCTACAGTCCAAGACAGCGGAAAGTTTTTCTAAGACTTTAGTCCAGAAACACATAACCGGAGTACATAGCCATAAAGCATGAAAATAAGTGTCTGTAGTGTTTTGTAAACACTGGAGACAAATGTCGGAGTCTGAGAGTCCCATTTTCTTCATCATATATTGAGTAATGTATGTTCTGTGATTAATTTTATATTGGATAAGTTGTAAATTTGTGTGTTTTGTCATTTTAAAAACATTTTCACAAACTTGAATCCAAAAGACAGATTCCGGAGCTATAGACAAGTCTGTTTCCCATTTTGAGATGGGTAAAGACGTTTTATCAGTATATGAAAGTAACTTATATATTTTTGAGAGTTTTTTTGTTGTTGTCGGAGAAAGCTTGGTAATATCTTTAGCTAAAACAGGCGGTTGGAGCGTACCCTGGAGTGTTGGAATTTGTTTCTTTATCATACTTTTAACTTGCAAATAATGTAAAAAGTTTCCGTTTTTTATTTTATATTTTTGGAGCAAGGATGTATATGATATAAACATATTATCTGAGAAGAGATGGTGGAGATGTGTAATTCCTTTCTACTCCCACACATTCAAATAAAACGATTGGTTGTTAATTTGAAAGTCGGGGTTATGCCATAGGGGAGAAAGCCCGCTGGGCTCCACTTTGGCTTTTGTCATTTCTAGTGCCTTCCACCAGGCAGTCAGGGTGGCGGAAATCATTGGATTTTTAAAGCAGTTATGGCGCTTAATCGATGTTGTAATAAAGAGTAAATCTAGGAGTCTGAGGTTATTACAATCCTTCTGTTCTAGTTCCAGCCAACAGTTAGTATCTCTATTGGGTTGTGCCCATAAAATAATATATTGTAGCTGGTTGGCTATATAATAGTGCATAAAATTTGGTGCCTCTAGACCTCCTTTGGATTTATTTTTCTGAAGAGTAGATAGACTAATCTTTGCTCTTTTTTTTTTCCAGTAAAATTTTGTAACTGCTGAGTCCAACAACTGGAACCAGTTAGCCGTAGGTTTAAATGGAATCATTGAGAAAAAATAGTTTATTTTGGGTAAAACTTTCATTTTAATAGTGGCTATTCGTCCTATTAGAGAAATAGGAAGATTATTCCAGCGCTCCAAGTCACTATAAATGCTATCCAGAAGTGGAGTGAAATTTAAATTAACTAAATCAGTTAATTTAGGTGAGATTTTTATGCCTAAGTATTTTAAATTACCTATAGGAAATGAGTAGTATGGGTCCTGGCTTGCAGGGTTCCATGAATGTTCTGTAATAGGTAGAAGTGTTGATTTTGTCCAGTTAATAGAATAGTCTGATAACTGTGAGAATTTAGTTATTAAGTTAAATACTTCCCCTAATGAAATAGCAGGCTTTTCTAAATAAAGTAAAATATCATCAGCATATAGATTAATTTTATGTTCTGTTACCCCAGAGTGAATTCCTTGAATCATTCTTTCCTGGCGTATGGCTAATGCAAGCGGTTCAATAAATATTGCAAATAATAAAGGCGACAGTGGGCATCCCTGTCTTGTGCCTCTCTGTAGAGTAAAACTCTTAGATATAATCCCATTAGTAGTAACAGTAGCTTTAGGAGAATCATATAATACTGACACCCAGTGAATAAATGACTTCCCAAAGCCAAATTTATTTAAAACAGCAAAGAGGAAGGACCAGTTAACTTTATCAAAAGCTTTTTCTGCATCCAATGATATAATAACTGCCTTTTTATCATGCCACTGTGACATACTAATAAGGTTAAAGAGCCTTCTAATATTATTAGTAGAGTGACGCTCTTTAATAAAGCCTGTTTGGTCGCTATGAATGATTGTCGGGATTACTGTTTCTAATCTAGATGTAAAAGCCTTAGTGATAATTTTAATATCAGTGTTAATTAGTGAAATCGGACGGTAACTTGATGGAAGGGTGGGGTCTTTTTCTGGCTTTAATTAAAGTTTAATTGCTGCTGTATTCATGTGTGGGCGTATGTGACCATTAGTTTTAATTTCTGTTACTACTCTTAAGAATAGTGGAGCAAGCATTGACCAGAAGTGCTTTAAAAATATAGCCGGATAACCATCCGGGCCGGGTGCTTTGCCATTTGGCATACTATCTAGAGCACTGTACAACTCGTTTATAGTAAGTGGTGCATCTAACATATCTTTATATTCAGTAGTTACCTGAGGTATACTTAAGCTACTGAGGAATGCCTCAATATGCTCTGGGTTAGGTTTATTAGTTTCTGAGTATAAGTTGTGATAATAATTATAAAATTTTTTATTAATTTCTTCTGGTGATTGTGTACATTCACCAGTTGTACCTTTAATAGCGTTATAAGCGATTTTTCCCGATTACGTTGAAGTTGGTTTGCAAGAAATTTACCTGATTTGTTATTATATTCAAAGTTGTTGTATCTCAATTGTTGTATTATAAACTCTGTCTTTTTAGTTAACATATCGTCTAACTGTATTTTTGTATTTTGTAAGTCAGTCCATATTTGGTTATTTGGGTTTATTGCGTACTCATCCGTCAGTTGTTTAATTTTATCTTCCAAGTCTTTTTCTAATTTTTGATCCTGTTTCTTTTTATAAGATGAATATGATATAATTTTACCTCTAATTACTGCTTTCCCGGCAAGAGAAGAAGAAGAGAAGAGCTGGAGATAGGTCTGGAGAGTCATTTATTTCCAAAAAGACTGCCCATTCTTTTCTTATAATTTTGTCAAATTCTGCGTCGTTTAGTAGTGAGATGTTAAAACGCCATGTAGGTGGTGGTTTAAAGGTATAATCAACTTGTAGGGAAAGGGAGACTGGTGCATGGTCGCTAATAATAATAGGATGTATTTTTGTAATGGTTTTATCAGCAATAGAATTATTTGTAAGAAAAAAATCAATTCTTGAAAAGGACCGGTGCACAGCGGAAAATAAGGTAAATTCCTTCTTATTTGGGTTTTTTTGTCTCCAGCTGTCGACGAGGCCAAAGTCATCCATATATTCCCCTATTACTTTTGTGGATTGTGATCGCCTTATACATGTTGTTTTATTAGAACGATCTATTAATGGATTTAAGGTTGTGTTAAAGTCTCCTCCAATAATAATAGTAGAGTTCGCTGCTAATTCAAACAGCTTAGAGAAAAATTCATGGAAAAAAGCCGGATCATCATTATTAGGGGCATATAAATTACCGAATGTATATATTTTATTAAATATAGTCACCTGAATAATAATGTATCGGCCCTCTGGGTCTGTTATTGTATTATTTAGAGTAAAGAGTAAATTCTTATGTATGAGTATACAGACTCCCCTTTGTCTACTGTTATAAGGGGCAGAGTACGCTTGGCTAAAATTTTTATCAATAAGTAATTTTT
Organism: Leptonotus elevatus; assembly: GCF_054856555.1. NCBI lineage: Eukaryota > Metazoa > Chordata > Actinopteri > Syngnathiformes > Syngnathidae > Leptonotus > Leptonotus elevatus. Next base: position 15,632,055 of record NC_141255.1, on the reverse strand, counting down.
CTTCAGATTTTTGTAGGTGGGTTTCTTGTAGGAGGCAAATATCTGCTTTTAATTTTAAGAGATGGTCTAAAGTTTTTATTCTTTTTGCCTGTGAGCGAGCGCCACAAACATTCCAGGAAACCAGAACTAATTTATGCATACTAATAATATAAACACAGTCCTATGTATATATCTGTATAGGCCATTTGCCACCACTGGCATGTTATAGGATAGAATCAAAGTGGTTAGGTGATTTATATAGTTTGTATAAAATATGAGGTAACGTATAAGGTAACATGTAAGGTAATGTGTAAGGTAACGTGTAAGGTGACGTGTAAGGTAACGTGTAAGGTAACGTGTAAGGTAACGTGTAAGGTAACGTGTAAGTAAATAAAACAGTGCAAAAACGAGTAGGGCGGTGAAAGTGAAGGAAATTAACAGGGGATTAAACATAACAATACACCAGTAACCCCAGCGAGATTTTTTTTTTTTTTTTTTTTTATAAATATACTTTAGATATAGTTGTGTATTAATATTATATTTATAATATAGCCTAAACATAATAAGTATTCATGTTTTTGGTTTTATAACCACATATACAGTATATGTATACACCTAGTAATCAAACTAAGTTTAGTTCCACCAATGCTAATTAGAACAGCCAGGGAGTGGAATTGGGGTTCCGGAATAGTTGGCCATCGATATATAACTTATCAACGGCTATCGTAGTCCGTTTACCCTCCTGCCTATTTTGTTTCATTATAGGAAACAGTACCTTTCGCCGCTCATTGATCTCTCTCGGGAATTGATCATTCATTCCAAATGAGGTCCCTTTAAGCTCCCGTCCTTTACTTTTAACAAATAATTTCTGTTTAAAATGCTCAAACTTGGCAATAATAGGACGGGGTTTGTTGCCTCTACGGGCTCCAAGCCGATGTACCCGGTCAAAAGAGATGTTATTTACCGTCTCCTGAGGAATTTTTAATGAATTCGTCATAATTTTTTTTATCTCAACCTCTGGGTTATCAGAGGTATTCTCAGATATACCTGAGAATATTAAATTCTCCCGCATACTACGGGATTGTACATCTAAAACTGTTTCTTTTAGCGTTTTATTTTCTTTTTTCATAGTTTCCAGCTCGGCTGAAACAGTCGTGAGTGTAGAATGTAACTCAGCATTTTCCTGTTTAAGGACACTTACCTGCTGACTGATAAATTCCATGCTTACTTTTAATTCTTTGACGTCCTCGAGGATGAGGCCGAGGACGTCGAGTTTTTTATTTATGGACTCCAGCACACTGACCGAAACGTCCGTAGTGGTGGTGGTTAGGTCGTCCGTGTCCGTCGCTGAATCGTTTTTCCTCTTCTTCGAAGAAGGTTTCTTTGATGGTTTCTCGACGGAAGGATCCTCCATCGCGCAGCTGTAAAAATATCCGTCGATGAAACGTTCAAGGTCCTCCACGTTGGGTGGTATTTCAGATCTGCCGGATGAAAGAGAGAAGAGAAAAGGCAAGATATATGATGGTTAAATTTGGATTAGTTTAGTATAATAGAGCTAGTTCTATCTTAGCAGCAGGGCGCCGCCATGTTAGGGTTTCTGGTCTCGCTGTAGGTCTCGCGATAGTCACAGCATCTCGTGAGCGACTTCCTCTCTCTCGTGCCAATACAACTCTCTCAATACAACTTAGTACTAATGTATTCCAACTCGATCCGACTTTACAACAGTAATTTATACACTGATCAGATGGCGCATGCCGTCGGCCCAACGCTGTCCGACTCCCGACGTCGGATTGGTGTATCTCGGCCTTTAGGTTTCTTCTTGCTTGTATTGTGAATGTGTTGGCCAAGATTGGTATATGTGTGCATCTAATTTCATGTAACCTTGAGTGAGGATGGAATGAAAAACGACGACTTGTCAGGCATTTTGAATGTTCATAAAAGTATGAAATATTTCATTGCTATGAACGATTCTTCACCATTGGCCACCACTCTGCTGTCCATGTTTACTTGGCTACATGCTTAGGCACTGATCACTTCATGGTGTTACAGCATATTTATTTTCCAAGGAGAGCGTAATAAAACAAAATTCCGCCCCCTACTTCAGCACAAAATACAGCACAACCTTGTTAGGATTTCTTAGAAACAAGGCAATAAGCTTGACAACATCTTTGAGAAAGAATAATAATGAAATCATTATTAAATGTTTCTGTTGTTGTTGTTTTTTGACCCCACTAAAGTACTGTAAAAATTTAACAGCAGGGTTGGACTACGCATTACAGACTAACTAACGACACAAGATATTGTTGAATTCCATTTCTTTAGCATAGATTTCCTGCCACAGCTCTCCAATTTGGCAGGCTGGCGTAAATGCATGAATAACATCATCAGATTGACTCATACAGGTGCACATACGCAGAAGGGCGTTACCGTGGCAACAAGGGGAAGCATGAGTGGCAGATCGAGTTACAGATCTTCTTTTTATGGCAAAAAAAGGAATTTAAAGCTTTCCTTCAAGATTAGTGACAGCAACTTCATCCCGAATGAGCGTCTTCAAATGGATGGCTGCCTCCAATGATGGTGAGCCATTTCACAGATGTTGCAGTCACAAGTAGACGCGCGACTGACTTTGCAGGTATCCGTCTTCATAAGGACATATTAGGAAATGACGGATAATCGCTTCCGACTGGATGCACCGCAATATTTATTGGCGGCGCTGTTGTTCAGCTCCAATCAAAATGAGGCGGTGGCAATAATAATAAAAAATAAAATACACGGCACCACTGCAAACACCCGCTAACTGCATGCAATTTGATAGTCTCTAATTTGATAGCTGCGAGGCAGAACCTGTGTCAAAGTATGTGTGGGTGTGTATGTGTGAGAATGAAAATAAACATTGCCGGGATCTATCTCAGGTTAATTTAAGACTCTTGTCAGCTAATTGCTTTTAAAAAGAAGCAGTCTTTCACGCCATGTCCAATTAGCCGAGTGCAATAAGAGTGTCGTCCTGTCATCGGTGGCCAAACAGCAGCCGTGCAGCAGCGTCACAAGCTGCCAGTTCAATCAGAAACGCTCAAGTCAGCCCATTTTTCTCTCTCGTTTTGGCAGGGAGAAAGGAAAAGTGGCCTCCCAGGGGAAGTTATACCTTGCAGCTAGATGTGAAAGATTTCGTGAAGAAAGAAAGGAAAGTCGCTATATGCAGAATGACGATTTGGGAAGTTGGTATTGTCAGTCAAAGTCAGTCAAAAAGGGAGTAAGTACTGTTTTGTACTGCCGTTTTAAAGGATAATGTTGCTAAAAAAATACCACAAACGGGTTTTGTCATATTAAAGTCCTGCATGCATGTTGAAATGGAACAATATAGTAAAGATTGATGAATATCTGGTGTTCCCATTTTTGTGTCTAGTCTTGGTTAATTTTAATGCTACACAGTAATTTCTGTTAAATAAATTTGACTCTATTTAGAGTAAATTTGACTCTATTTAGAGTGTGACTATTTAGAGTGGGATATTTACACTTGGAAGAGAGTAAAATAAAGAACTGGAAAAAAATAAAATAAAAGCCATTCAAGGGCTGAGGAACAAACTCACGACCTTCAGCTTGTGACACTGCCACACTACTACCTGAGCTATGACTCTCCTACTGCTTGCTTATCTCCTAGAGGAGACCAAAAACATTGCTATTCTGTGCATTTTAATTGCCTTTAAATTAAAGTGTTTCCTCCCCATTATTTTCTCACATTTACATCATATTTGCATGACTGAAAGGCCATTACTGTTTATAATCGGCATGGTTCTGACAAGGGTGTGCCAACTGTAGAGGTGTTGATAGGTATACATGGGCAAAAAAGCTTGAGAAAGTCTGGCATAAACTTAGCAGGGCATTTCACCTCTCTCCCCAGCATCACCATATGGCATATATAATAAAATAAACTTTCTACTGATATGATTAGGATTATATTGACTATGGTTACTGTTCTAATGTCAGTCCAAGGTGTTTTACTGTCCCTGAGTAACTGCTCTTTTCCGCTGGATAACACCACAACTGAATTGAAACAAAAAAAAAAGTTATTTTGGCAAAGGTTAGCGTTTTAAACAAAACTAATCTCTCAAAATACTCTCTTATCAACTGGAGAGAAATATGGCAGGCTCTTATTTTCACGACCCTGGGGCTGGTGAGCATAAAAAAAAAAAATCAAAGTGTGCTAAAGCCTTATCAGGTCTGTAGACATGAGGCACGCTCTGAGGTTGGACTGATAGTGTCATAAGCATGTTGGAAAGAGTCGGCTCCTGCTGTAAATAAAGATTACCAACCCAAGTATGCCTTATTTCATTGAAAAACTGTAAGAATTGTTTATTTATTTTTTGCTGAGAGCTGCAATTTTTCAAATAAATCCGCCTCTTGATGGGATGGATGTCTTGATGAGCGAGAAGGGAAGTAACAGGAGGCTGGGAAAACAGCGTGTACAGCTGGCACAATCAGCCCGAGCATTGGCAGAGTGGCAGCGCTTTATTACTTGTCTAAGTAAATGTATAATTGAGTCGCTTCATCTTTGGTGAGTGAGAGCGACGCGGGCAAATTCATTTGAATGCAAATAGCAACGACTGCCAAGAAGCTGAGTGGTGCACTGTACCTGCAAATATGTCAGATTTTTGTTGAGAATTAAATAATATGCTTGACATTGCCAGGGATGATAACTATTAAAAGAACATTCTCAGAATGTCTCAGATTAGATGCATGACGATAGATCTCTAATACACTCTACTCAGTTATGATTGAAATTTACAATTCTAGTTGTGTCCAGTGTAGAGGTGTCCATAGTGAACTGTTTGAATCGCCAGACCACATCCAAATGTAAGTAGAAGTGATTCATTAATGGGTGTGTCTTAGTAGTGCAACGGATCACAAAAGTCACGGTTCGGATCGTTTTTCGGAAAGAAGGTGAATAGTACTTTGCCTTCGCTATTTCCCATTAAAAAAAAAATCTATTCAAAATGTCTAATGTAGCCGTTTAGGATTTAGGAACACAACTTTAAGTGCAATATGAGGCAGAAACATACTTATATTATACATGGTCCATGTGTAAAATAACAAGGTATTAATGGCTTAAAGTTGTGTTCCCAAAATCTAAACGGCTATGTTTGACATTTTGAGTTGAATGTTTTTGTTTTTTTTATGGGAAAAAGTGTTTTATAAAATAAATGAAGACAAAGTTATATTTATCTTGTTTTTTGGTTTTTAATAATGAAAAAAAACTCAAAGTGCAATCTAAGGCGCATTCCCTTCCTTTAAACATGGAGAGTCAATTACAAAGTAGCCTTGGTTCAGAATATTGAAAAAGTATTCAAGTAAGCCAGGTACCAGCTGTCAAACTCATTTACAACTACTAGCCGGGCACTCTTTGGCACAGCTAGCTGCTTGCCACTTACGTCGGAGACTTCTGCCGCTTCCTACAATGATGGCGTAATTAATGAGCTGTTTGTTAGCGTCCTAAATTAGCGATTGAATATGAGTTTGGGATAGCGTGTTGATCACAACTACCATGTCTATCATAACTATGATAAATAAATACTAAATGTCTAAAAGGGAAGTCATCATGCCATCACACTACAACGTGGGCCAACTTCAAAGTAAAAGTCTAGTAATAACATTTGCATTGCCATCAATGTATCATTTGGTAAACTATTTTGTTTCGTTGAATATGTTTCAGCTTCCTTGACATGTCTGAATGCTGTCCATTGTGAATGCACACTTTTTTCCCCCACCAACCAATCCGCAGATCGTACGCGATCCGAACCGTAGGGCCTGATCCGAACCGACCACGGATCAATGATGATCCGTTGCACCACTAGTGTGTCTTGTTACTTTGTCCAAAGTAGTGCTTCAAAATCTTGATCTGTTACCTTAGCGTTACAGAAAAAAGTGGGACAGGTCAAGTTTAATTTCCACCATGCTTATAGCGTCATTAATGATACTCTTGATTAATGGCCGACGTCGACCCCAAGCCCCGCCTGCGAGAACCGCAGGAGAAGATGACCGTCTTCCATCACACAAAGATACAAGAGGACACGCATGGGACTAATTTTCACCAGCACTCAACTTAGAACCGCCGGTGTAAACATTGTGACTTTTCTAATCAGCACTTTTGGTGCCAGTGCAGAAAAGGGCACATGTGGGAGGCGTGTTCGACGGGGGAAAATAGCCCCCGCATCAATCCTCCTATTTCCTGCCGACCCCTTCGCTGTTTGCAATCTGGCTCCGGTGTAATCCATCATGGAGACATTAATTATGTAGCGGCCTCTTCCAGGACAAAGACTCTAATGAAGAGCCTGTCAACACAGGCAGAAGATGTGAGGGTTACCTGAGCGGCTCGGGTGTGATCCTGAGAAGGGAGTTTATAGAAGCGGTGTTGTGATAATGCTTGCTCTCCAGTGAATACACAAGGGCCAACGTGTCAGCTTGAACTGAACAAAGAATCCCGGAGAAGATACGGTATTTAAAAACAATAGCATTATTGATGGCACAGAGGGGGAAAAGTGCCCTCGACATCTTGGGTCCATTTTGTTGAACACTTAGCCAGTGACTAATCAATTAATCACATGGCAATAATGTCCACCTGATTGAGTGCCAATGGAACCAAACGGCAACTGTTAGCTGAAGGTTGACCTCAACCCGACCTTTGGAATGAATTAGAATGGAGACTGAATGGAGAATGAGAGCCAGCCATTCTCATACAACATGCAACAATAATGGTCGCATAAACACACTCCTAAACCTTTTCATCCTTCCTCATGTTTTGTTGTTTTTCATCTAAGAAACTTGAGGCGCTAATTAGTGGACCGCCAGGGTTATGCTATGGATTAAGAATGTCAGTGTCAAGACGGCAATTTTTCTTGCAATGTCTTGTGTATAATAATAAGGGGTGTCAAAATTACGCTGCATTCGAGGATGGTCTGGAGTTTGATATATCCGAGTTGGTTTTTCCCAGTTCCGACCTGAAAGCGTTAAAGGTGAAAGTAAACAACCAAAATGACGGATTTGATGATACATTTTTTTTAATTTTAGTTTTAATTTATTGTTTTTAATCTTATTTCATAAGCATTTCATACAGGGAGATACTGTCACGTACATTGTGTTACGTGAAGTTATTTCGAATGTTTATGAATGAAGAAAGCTATCTAGTTTTATTTTATCTAGTTGCCGTACACACTTCCTGGAAAGCCTGTACTGGGGGAAACTCCAGTCGCAATGCAGCAGACACGTCCATGTCAAAATTCAAGTTACTTCATGTTAAAGATCAGATAGCTCTTAACTCTTTGACTGTCAACCATTTTCAGAAAAGACGAAAAGATGGCAGCTGATTTAGAGCATTTTGACTGATCTTTCAAGGTCCACATAAAATGATGTGTTTGGACTATGGAAACACAGATACTACCAAATGAAAGATTGAACTCTCATCTTTCATCAGAAAAAAAAGTTTGTTTGTTTCTACCTTATTCCGTTTTTCAGTAATCAACACTAGAAAATAGGTTAGTTTCACCCAAATGCTCTGTTTTGGACCAAAATACGTAGAAATCAAGCTTTTTGTGAAACGATATTATTTCATGCACTCTAGTGAATTTGACACCTTTTTTTTCCATGAATGATGCCACAAACACCTAAACAGTGCTTTACTTCTGTAAAACACTACCACCAACAATGAAAACGTGTTTTTTGATAGCAAAATACGTTTATTTACATTCAATAGTGTAACAATTTGACAAAACAATTTGACAAAACAATTTGACAAAACAATTTGACAAAACAATTTGACAAAACAATTTGACAAAACAATTTGACAAAACAATTTGACAAAACAATTTGACAAAACAATTTGACAAAACAATTTGACAAAACAATTTGGCAAACTATTTACAAATGTGTGAGACTGTGCATGTGTGGTACTATTTACTCGTGATGGGAAAATGAAGCTTCATGAAGCACTTGTAATATTTTTTGACTCCTCCAGATGGCACTCTTGGTTGAAAGTTGCAGTGGAAATGTAATCAATTTCCTTTGCACTAGCCTTTATATTTAAACCAAGAGCACCATCTAGGGGAGTCAAAAAATATCACAAGTGCTTCATGAATCTTCATTTTCCCATCACTACTATTTACAATTGTGTGGATGTTTCAACTACACAGTTTTTCTTTTTGTGTGGTATATTGTGTAACACTCCCCTGCGTGCAAGGGGACGCAGCAGGATTTGCACCACAGATTAGTTTCACTGCGATTGCCCCTCCGCGTGCACTTTGTTGCCGGCCTTTTTTTCCGGAGAGTAGCAGGTATATACTGCAGTGTGTGTTTGGCCATGTTGCCATCAAGTCTACTCTCAGGATCATGATACGGTGACCTGGTGTTACGTCTGGCTTCCTCATGTCCTTCAGTTCCTATACAGGGTGGTACGAGATGTTCTGATCCATCTTATCCACTCCATTCATGATGGCATCGTAGTCCAGAACCAGTGTCTTCTCCGTGAGCAGACTGTACCCACTCCTCCGATGAATATGCCTTGGACTCGGGGTACTCTTCATCGTCCGATTGAACGTCCGCCTGTGCAGAAGTGCTCGTTTTCCGGCGTAAGCATCGCTAGCCGGTGAGGCTTTACGACGCGATCGAAGCCGCCGCGTCAACGCTTCCAACTTCGGCGTCAACCTCGGAGTCACCATCATCATCATCAATGCGCTCTTTCGCACTGGTCGATGCTTTTCGTCTTTGAAAAAAATGCTCAAGCGTGAGCTGCTTGCAACCGGTCGACATTTTCGCTTCCTCAGCCATTCTCCCCTCAACACTCTAGCTCCACCTCACGTCTTCTACTACTGACTCCTACCCGATCTTGTCCAAAGAGAGTCATCGCTGCCATCTAGTGCCCATAAATAGTCATTATACTAACTTGATCTGCTTGATACTTTGAGCACAGCTGGCCAAGGCTTTCCTCCACCCGTTTCTATTAAAAAACATAGTTAACGTCTTTTAACGTTTTTGGCGGCACTCATTTGGATTTGACTAAACGTTAATAAACGTTTTTGCCGGTCAAAGAGTTAATATGAAAAGATGGTACAGTCTTACAAATGCAATTATGCCATCTAGCGGCAACACAAATCAATATCACACTTATTTTTTACAGTAAGCACATCCTTTTAATTGTAACTAAATTTTTATGAATTATTATAAAATTACTGTATGACTAAAAGATGCAGTCATATTTCTTAGTTAAACATTTTTCTTTTATGTTAGCGAGAGTATGAAAACAGTTAAATTTTCAACACATACAATTTTTAATTAATCGTGAGTTAAGTATGCGATTAATTACAATAAAAAAAAGAATAATTGCCTGACACCCCTAATAATAATGTTTTTTAACACCCACTAATACTTTTTTTTTAATCACCATTCTGTCAATATTATCACAATCACTAGATACTAGGGGTATTAGAAAAATTGTTTCGGCAATATATCGCGATATTACAGTGCGCAATTCTCGAATCGATTCGATATGCGGCCGAATCGATTTTTAAACATAATTTTTTTATGGGAATATTCAACAAAACGTCTTACTTAGGGTTAGGATTCACACATTAAGCATGGAAAAATGTTATATTAATGGAACATTAAGCCTTAATAATTTATTTCAGTGCTGTTCAAACATGAAACAAACTGCAACCTGTTTGTTAAATGCAGTGGCTGTTATAAGCCTGAATTTTCAGATGAATAAATACATTTTCATACAAATCTTAAGGTGTACATGTACAAGTTTATTGATTAGTATTTTCTAAATTTGAGTTTAAAAAAAATCACAATCAATTTATAGATTCGCATCGGGATTAATCTGTATCGAATCAAATCGTGACCTATGAATCGTGATACGAATCGAATCGCCAGGTACTACGCAATTCACACCCCTACTAGATACACTCAAACTCTAATATTGTCCACCATGTTGGTCCAATGGCACCCACAAAACTGTCACTTCTAATTTTATTGGCCAAATAGGTAAAAACATACGAGGAATTTGTCTCCGGTAGTCTGAGCTCGTAGTAAGTATTAAGGCCTCAGCGTAAGGCGGGAAACGCACAGGTGAATGTGCAGACAGACATGACAAGTTAACCTCCAGCCATCCACGCTCAACAGGAAGTGTGGCGTTCGACTGGTGTGATGCACTGAAGTCGCTGCCAAGCCAGGGCTGCCGCCGCTGCCGCGGGTTCGCTCTCACTTTCAGCTGGACATTACTTACAGCCGTCGCTGAGCTCTGAACGCCCGGCAGGCGCAGGGAGACGGTTCAAGGTGTCGAGTCATAACCAGGCTGAGCGGGCCCGTTGCTTCATGGCTAATTACCGCTGGCTCCTGGCTCTTATCGTCCTACATTTCATCCCAAACCTCCTCCCCTCGGTGCCCCCTCTTCCCTCCATCAGTCCTGCTTCTGCCTGTCTCACTATTCACCGGTGGAAAACGTATCATTAATGACAGAAGAAGGTTAGCCAATTTATCTCCGGGCGAAACCTTTCAGAATTTGCTCTCCTTGTGTCCCAGTAGTGAGATCACAGGACACACACACACACACACACACACACTACAACCCGAAACAAAGGTCATCTCCATCTATCCAGCTCTGATTGTGCTTTTCATTCATTTTTAGTCCGCTTACAGTCATTCAAACCAAAGTCTGAACGCAATAATTTTCAATGTGTACAAAGGGGCACTTGGGTAGCAGCGGTCACCACTTGGAAATTTGGTACTAAAGTTAAACACAAATCTCGAACCAAACATTTTAATGCATCTCTGGCACTTTCTCTTTGGGTTTGTGTGTGTTTTTACTTGAGCTGTCAAACGATTACAATTTTTAATCAGATTAATCACATCTTAGAATTTTGAGTAATTACGAATAATCGTCTAATTAAGATGGCTGTTTACCAACATTTTTTCCCCGTCAAATTTGAAGAGCACCTGTTATGTGTTAATTCTTTCGACATTTAATATTATGAGGACATCTTCAACATTTTTGATCCTCTACACACTCTCATCCTCCTCTTTTTCTAATCAGTTAATTACTTGCATAATTTAAAATGGGAAAAAAATGACACCAATAGTTTGACATGAACAAATATTCAGAATGTCATACAAACATTTATTAAATGCTTTATTTTAATGCATGTAGTTGTGTTTGTTGCTCAAACACAACCTGTGCTACCATCCGCTGTATGCTAAAGAATCATCTGCGGTCAAAATTAATAGTGATTAATCTGCGTGAATACATGATTAATATGATACATTTTTGTGATTAATTAATTAGTTAACGCTTTAACTTTGACAGCACTAGCTTTTATTCTAGGGTGTCAATGATTTGCCAACGAGGAAAATGGTAAACCTGATAGATCACAGAAAGGAAAAGTAGATTCAACTACTAACTAATGCTGCGTTCCAAGAAAGTGGGAAGTTGGACTTGGGAACGCCCCCTGGAAATCCCACTTGCGAAGTCGGGAAAAAAAAAGTAACCCCGACTTCACCGACCGACTTTGATGTGACGTCACTCTACAATGGCGACCATTATGGAAATACAGACCGTGAATGGTAAAACACAATTTACTTGAGAATAAAACTAGATAGCTTTCTTCATTCATAAATATTCAACATGACTTGACGTAACAACGTACGTGATAGTATGCCGCTATCTATATGCATGAAATTATACTGAACTGTATGGAATGCTTATGAAATAAGATAAATACAATAAATGAAGCAACATTGCAAGAAGGCATGTTAGCTGGAAGTCAAAATGAGTTTTAAAGACCAAAATAAAAAACTATTTATCACTATCCGCCATTTTGGTTGTTTACTTTCGCCTTGAAGGCTTTCAGGTCGGAACTGGGAAAAGCCAACTTTGATAAATCCGACCCCCGACCTTTCTCGAATGCAGCATAAATGCGACCTTGCCCTTGCTTCAGTAAACAGAGAAAGATTATACCATTCGTGGAGGTGGGGTTTGCCTCCAACATAGTCCATAAATAGTTGGGTTTTCCACCCCAACGCTGGCTGGTTCAGCCCGCACCAAGCCTTGTTGAATGAACTGATGAAGCCTTCCCAAATGAGAAGTGAACGGTCTTCTAAGACAAACAGAGCAGTCCAGTTGAGAGCAGTTTAATCCCCTGAGAGAAAAAAATGACTCCGTAAATCAGAACAAGTTAAAGGTGCAGTAGGAATTGATTTCGGGCTGTTTAATTTCAATTGAATTATGGATAATCTGCTGCTGGCTCTGAAAGAACGAGTCCAGTCTTAAAGCAATGCAAAGCACAACAAGACGGCAATAAACAGATGAGCATGACGACCATGGCTTGTAATTAGTGAAAATCAGACTAAACACCTTTTAATCATCTGAGGCCCAACGAGTCCACTCAAGCAGTCATCAGGATTTAATCTGCTCCACCAAAGGGCAGTACACACAGTACCCACACTAATGTTAATTGGTGGGGATGTGGCAATAACAGGTATGCATGTCTACTTGATTATATGATCCAGTTTTCCTAATACATACTACACTAATATATTTTTGTATAATGCATTATTTTTCACTCCTTTGACAGGTCAGCAAGAGTAGCAATTATCTTGATGTTGTATATGTTACCAGGTGGACTATAGTTTGATTTATGTTGTAACTTCTTTCTCTTGTGATAAATGTAGTACTGTCACTTTAAGAGGAGCTGTGTAAAGACACGCAAGAGCAGGGCGCGTGAGCTGGACTATAGCAGGAAGACAGGGAGAACGAAATGCCCGCGAACGGTCTCTGAGCTAGTTTGCTGCAGATTACCAACTAAAATACCGTTAGACACCATTGTAATCCAGCAGACCTTAAGGTAATCGATAAATGGGGGTACAAATAAGATGATTTATTTGGACAAATGATGTACTATTTGGATGATATTTGTACAGTGAAAAGTCGTGTTTTGAGAGCTTGATCACTGCGTGAGTCGTGTGAACAGCGGCGCAGCGTAAGTGATGTTGAACTACTAAAATTATGAAATTTTTGTGTTATGATAACTGTGAACTTAAAAACACACTGTTTTGTTGTATGCTGTATAGAGGGGAAAATTAACGTGTGTGTGTGTTCCACGTGTGTCTCACTCACACACAACACGCTGGAAACACATTAACTCATTCACTGCCATTGACGGGTATAGACGTCAAAAATGCATTTTAGAGATTTCTATTAGTTTAATTTTTTTTCTCTACTTTTGTTAACAAGAGTATGAAAACCTAGAAAAAAATATTGTACATTTAGAACAGATATAACATTTGATTAATCTTGAGTTAACTATTGAAATCAAGCGATTAATTAAAATTAAAAACTGTTTAATCTCCTGACGCGATTTTAAAAAAAAGAAAAAAATATTCAAAATTAGGGGCATCAGGCGATTAAAATTTGTAATCGTAATTAATCGCATTACTTCAGTAGTTAACTCACGATTAATCACAAATGTTATATCTGTTCTAAATGTATAATAACAAATTCTAGGTTTTCATACTCGTTAACAAAAGTGGGAAAAAATGTTAAACTAGTAGAAATAGTTCAAATGAATTTTTTACGTCTATAATCGTCAATGGCAATGAATGAGTTAAGTAAGTGTATTTGTCTGTCACAAAAATATTGGACTATAATCTTTAGTTGGTTATAACTTGTTCATGCACTGTACTGTTACCAAGAACTTGTGTGTCTTAGAAAATATTCATTTGTGTTTTTGTTTCCTTTTTCAGCCAGCCACTACTGTTGTCTATTATGATTTTTCTACTATACTATTTTTGTCTATCAGATTGTGGGGCCTCTTTGTTCATTGGAATACAGCTGTCATTTGCTATTTAACAATCAGTGTTGGGGATAAAAGAACGCGAGAAAACATCCTGAACTTTACAATGCATGAGTCAGATATCTCCGTTTTTGTCTGTTATTAATGCTGTACATTTTATTGTTCAATCGGGAATAAAGCCCACGTAAAAATTATTTTGTGCTTGGTCCAGTCCTTCCACAAACCTGGCCACATATATACCAGTAGATTTATAGCAACGAGTCAATTTTCGCCTCAGAACATGGGAAGTGACTTAATAGGCCCCAAAACTGTGCAGTGTAAAAAACAGAAATGAGGGGATAAACACGCTCACGTCTGCGTAGGTGGCGTTTTACAACATCTATGAAATGTGAGTCCGCCAATAAGGTGCTGTCCATAAAAAAATATACGCAGTGAAATTAATTTATGTAAATGATGGGAGGGTTTAGAGTCACCTTAAGACATTGCGTTTCATTACTTTTTTCCCCCCCTTCACACACGTTGACATAATTGCAAGCTCTTAAATCTGATGATGGCCTTTACAGAGAGAAAAAGTAGAGTTTCTTTTTGACCTCCAGACAACAGCAAGCAAAGATTGGCCTGAATGCATGAAAAGCTATGGGATAATTGCTGGATGAAAGTGAGGATTTAATGAGGAATTTTTGCTGCTGATCCAGCTGGGCAGAAGTGGACGTTTGCGGCGCCATCCTGTCAAAGGATGAAGATGTTCCAGGAGGAATTTTAACACTCCAGCTGAGGAGTTAGACACATGCGTGTGGAATACCTCCATCTTTAAATGATTTCACTTCAAGCGCCGTAGTAACACGGTCATTTGAACTGACAAGGCGAGGAAAGGTGATCCAGAGATTATTTGGAGCACATTAGAATGAAACCAGGGGAACAAAGTGCAACCAAACAGCGTATAACTCTGTTGTGTTGGTGGAGATTGTGTTGGGGGGGCGTATGATGGTCTTGGCAGAGCGATTGGAGCAGCTGGAGCATCTGTGAGCAGAAGCAGCAGCAGTGGGAACATCTGTCTTTGCCGCTTTGCCCTTTGCAAACCCTCCACCACAAGTGTGCCTCTGATGCGCTGCGATCCGAGCTAACTCCAACAGCGATGTGGCGTAATGGGATTATTCTGCAATGGTTCGATGCCGCTAAAAAGCTATTAACCTTATTTGTAAGAGAGCATCGCAACAACTACTTTTAAGAAATGTCTCTTGCGGGTGTGCATTGGAGGGAAAAAGAGATTTGTAACTGGTGCAAAAAGCACAAAAACACCAAAAGAATATCCTTCATCAACAATAAACATTACCTGATGAGCTGTTTCAATGTATTGGAAAGGAAAAGAAAAATATGTTCATAATGTGGAATTCTATTGTGTATGCAGGTCAGGTGGCTAGGTGGGGCTGTGATGTAACTCTGCCATGTCCATGCACATGCGTAAAATCTACCTTTCTCTCTGCCTTCTACCTGAACGATCTCTGCCGCAAAAACCAAAACGATGTTCCTCTGTTCAGTAATAGTAGATGAAGAGAGTCTGTAAAATTGTTGGAATGACTCCTTTTGGGTTATTCAAGCTAGCCACACCCACTTTCTTGAAAGAACGTGGGTGTGAACAGGCTTCCATTGAGCACTGTTTGGCCCACTTCATAACCAACCGTGCAATCAAGTTTGTTGTGACGTATTCTTCGTGAGTAACGTCAGTCTTTGTCGGCGCGCCCGTCCTTAATGGGTTAAGGAGGTCAAGTTGCTGCAGTACAGCATCAGGGTAAACGTAAATCAATAAACACATCAGACAAAATAGTTCATTCTACATGTATTGGTGTGAAAACCTCTTCACAGGCTACGGGTCTTAGTCGTGGAACTTATTGACTTCTTAATGAATTTATTGAAGAATCCAGTTCTTATTAGACTGCTTCACTTCATTGGAACACCATAAAGCCCAATGGCGCATTCCAGTTGTATACTTCTTTAGAAAGTGAACGAGCCAGACTTCAGCAAAATATTGCTTCTTTCTTTCTGTCTGTGGAAGAAATGGTTCCACTAAATTTGTAGCAGCGAACACACGAGTCAGAACGGCAGCTCGTTAAGGGTACAAGCTCTGTGAGGGGATTTGGGCCTCTCACGCGGCGCTTACTCACAGGTTACGATTGTGGTCATTGCTCAAAGCTTTTTTTAGGGTGTGACAGTCTTGGTGGGAGGCCAACAGAGAGGAAGCGCAGCTGGTGTCAGCAATTCCCTCGTTTTCACTTTCATCTGCTGTTGAAGAACCCTCTTTGCAACAGGCAAAATTCAAACTATATATCTCTTCCATAGCAGGAGAGGTCAAAGAAATGTAATGGGAAAAATACATCGGACACACTGGTGCATTAGAAAGGTATACCCTGGCACGCCTTGGTCAGCTTTATTGGATTAAGAAAAAACTTTTGAAAAAGAAGTGTGGCTCCGAAGCTTGGCGCACTGCAAATACTGTGTCCTGCCAAAACATCCACTTAGCTCTCCAAGTGTCCCATTATAGAAGCGAGGCACCTTTAAAGTGCTATTTCAGTGTCACTTCTGCCAACTCTAAAAGTCGCTTCGGTGACTCGAGATGCAGTTGGTGCTGCAATAAATGATCACACTGCTTCCAAGCTACAGGTGTGTACAGCCTAAACATTGTCAGTGGAGGATGTAGAGTATAAATCAATTCTAGTCAATCAAATATGCCTGGAATTTCAAATTTGATTATGTAATTAAGCTTTGCTCATTTTGGATTTCTCTTTCGCTCCATAAATATTGAAAACAGCTTTCCTCTGATTGGTACTTGGCGATCTTGGCAGTAGATACATGGACACCCTGAATGGCAAGCCTGTGTGAACTTTTTTTTTTTTTGCCTTCCAATATCCGTCTGTGCCCGGTGTAAGCATCTCAAACAAAAGACTGAAATCGACATCTTGTGAGTACACGCCAGTAAATAAAATCAGTGCCATAAGCAGGCAGGATAAAATTACTGTAATTATTGGCTCAATCAAGATGGAAAGATTAAAAAAAGCAAGATCAAAGGAAAAAAAACAAGGCTTCCTGTAGAGGAGCTCTCCTTTCCAGGCTATTCCACACCTGCCCACCATCATCCGCCTCTCCTGCTGCCCCTCATGTGCAGTCATCCTCTTTGCTTTCCACAAGAACAGATGTTCAGGTGAACATTTGCTCCACTTTGCCTTCTGGATTCATTTTCTGCTCTGACAACTTTCTCATTTACAATTGCAATTATGGCTTCTTCTTTTTTTTTTAACGTGCCGGGAATATCTGGCTGTGTGGATCTTGTTTCATGCCCTTGCCTTCCATTGCGCGACCTTTGCCAAGCAATCCTGGGCAGTGTCCATGCTCGTCCATGACGTGCGTGCTGTGCCATGCGAGTGTTATCCTGACTGCAGGCATGGCAATTATAACGACGGCAGAAACGGTGAGTGCCGGGAGAGGCCGGCGGTTCAATCCAATTATCAGCATGTTGTTCTTAAAAAGCATACAAAGGGCAAATCTGTCTTTAGCAGTTATTGATTACAGCATTTCCACATCACACAGTTTGAGAAAGATTGAGCCAATATCCAGAAACTTAATTGAACTTTTACAAGAAGACACTCCTGGGGTGGCTCTCCGACCGGTGGCCCCTGTGGGACCCGGGGGTTGTGCCCAGGTGCTGCCGTAGCCTGGGGGACCCTGGAGGGCTGTGCTTGCCTCACCAGGCCAAGGTCAACGGCTCCCCTCTTTGGTGGTGGTTCTCATGCATGCCAGATCCACCTCACCAGCATCTACTGAAACTCAAAAATAATTTGCTTCTCCCACTGGTCGCTGAATTAGTGGAGGTTGTCGTTTATGGATCTCACATCTCACTCTGCTTCATCTATCCTTCCTTTCTTTCTTTACTCCTTCCTCTGCTCTCTTGATGTCTCCCTAATCCTTTTGAAATTCAGATGCATCTGGGGTTGGTGAAAGATTCTGGATTTGTAACTGTTGGTGGAGGTTGGTGTCTGGTTGATGTTGGATTTCACTTTGCCTTTGGTCTTTTCTCTGGTCTCCTGACAACTTCACAATTTTGGCGGGACTTTCAAGTATCTGGTTAAGGTGAAGTGTCTTGGATTTAAAACAGGTTTCAGGTGAATTAAAGACCACGGACACGCACGCACAAAGAGAGAGTTATGATGATGATGACGTGGACTCGAGAAGGCTACTGAATTAATAATATTGAGCTCTTAAAAACAAAAACTAAAACAAAAAAACTAAAACTAAAACCAAGAAAATACGACACTTGTTTGCATTTTGCCAGAGCAACATCGGGCTTCATAACACAATGAATACAAGTCATACAATTCTTGAAAATGTTCAACTCAAATACAGTGGTACCAATATTATTTGTTTTGTTTGTTACACACAGTAATTGATGTGTGCAACCTGCACCCACACTCAGAGTGGCTCTCGTTATGAAATTGTTTCCTGCACATACTTGAACAGTTTTAATTTGTAGTAACACTACTTGATGGTGGACATCGTTTACTTGTGCTTCCTTCCACACCGTCTCTTCCATCAGACCGGAAGTGAGGGTGAGTTTTTCTCTATTACCAAGAGCAAATTAGATCAATAATGGCGACTGTCGCAAACCTGTGTGCCTAGTGCCTAGTTTGCTTTGAGACGCTATCAGCCATAAAAGATTTCAGCCTAAGTTGCCACTACAACACCAATCTCACAAACTTTTTGTCTTTCCACTGCAAGAACCGCTGACAGTTCGTTTAAAATACATAAGGAGATACTAAAATTGGTGTCCTCCAAAAACACGGACCTATTTAACACACATATTAATAATGTTAGATGGCAACAACAAACGGCAATAAAGTTCATTCTGCTATCCTGTGGGCAAGTGAGTCAGCATATAAATTTTGGAGTGACATGCAGGACAATCATAGCATAGTATTAAAATCACTGAGTGAGTTGATTATTTTATTATACTTTATTTTTTTGTGAAAACAATGCACAAAATGAGTTTTTGCATTTAACTCATTCACTTGCAGCCATTTTCTCTGAAGCAACCTCCTTTCGCTGCCGGCTGTTTTACTGGATTTTGCCTGATTTTGGAAGGCCCACAGAATATTGTGTTATATTGCTATAAAACATAGAACCTACCAAAAGAAAGATTAGAGTCTCTTCTTTCATCAGGAAAAAAAAGTATATTTCTATCTGTTTCCATTTTTTCAGCAATTAGCATTAGAATATAACTAAGTTTCATCATTATTCACAAATCTGTTTAACAAGTCCTCCAACATAAAACGACCATATTGGTAGTTTTACCATGCACTAAAATACGACCAAGTGTTACGTATTATAGTTTAGCGACCACTATCGGCCATGTTCTATCAGCCATGTTAAATAGCAAAAAAAATTGTAATGTGACTCGAACCTGGGTCGTCTGGTCAGAAGACAAAAGTTTATCTTACTGAGTAAACAATCCAGTGATGATTTTATTTTATTTTTGTGTGTTGACATGTATGCCAATTCACCATTGGACTAATGGGGTAAGTAATACGCTTTCAGTGTGGTTGTACAGTACACGTTATGTCTTTGCATGGGACACTAATGGTTGAGGTTGGGAAAAGGCTCAGTGAGGTTTTAGTACAAAACATGTAATCAACACTAAAACAATCACTGGCCAGTTAGCGCAGTCAGATAAACCCTCGTCCTCCGACAAGACGGACCGAGTTCAAGTCCAATTAACTCCACTTATGGTTCAGTTGACTTTTCCTTTGATATTTATCATGGCCGATAGAGGTCGCTAAACTACAATATGTAACACTTGGTCGTAATTTGGCACATTTCAAAATGATCTATGTGGTCGTTTATTGTTGGCTGAATTGGATATCATTTAAAACACTAGGAAAAATAGCTTTTTGCAACATGGACCTGGTTGATCTCGTATACTCTACTGCCACCTGTTGGCCGTTTTTTGTAATAAGTACCATTTGCCTTAAACGACCTCTTCAGGTCAGAGGCTGCATCAAAGCCTTCTGTATGCTCTAGCATTAAAAAAAAAAAAAAAACATGGGACCATGGCAATATTAAAAATAGAAAGTTTTTATACATTTTTGGGAGCAAATGAGTTAATGTTGATTTGCTGTTCAGCAGTTTTGTGCCTTCTTTGAATGATGTATTTTTTTCGGTGGCTATTTTTTATTTGGTGCAAAACTTCTGTTGTTCAAGAATTGATACTTTATACTTGAATTTGAGCATTAAGATATATTAAGATACTATTGGCATAGACTGTATTTGGTTCAATTAAAAAGACAATATGCACATATTTTGTCTGGATCTGGTTAGGATGTGTGCGGTCCAACGGTATGTGGCCCCCAGTAGCGCCGTTGAACAATTGTGGCCCCGCCCATCATTTAAGTTGACCATCCCTGAACTAGGGTGAGGAATTAGAATGAATTAATCAGTTAATGGATAGTTAAGTGTGTTGATCAATCATGTCTTGAAGCAATCAAGGCAATATGGAGTGCACTATTGATTGTTCATTTTCACTGTAGTCGATCAAGGACAATGCCATCACATCCCTAATTTATATAAATAATTAAACACTCAAAGTAATCGCTCGCTTTATGTCAAAAAGATTTGTTTGCTAGTTGAAGAAACTTGCCAAAATACGGCAAGATTGTAAATCTAAGTTTCAAAGAACCCCTTAAAAATGTCACCAATGTGTCAAAATCAATCAAAATAATATAAATCTATGAATCCAATTTATCAGAAACTGGAACAATAATAAATTTTTATGTGCAGGTTTATTCTTAATTTATTATGTTTCTGTGTAGGACTATTTATTACACAACAGCACATTTCCAAGAATCCTGAGTAGCCCTGACTGGATGCAACTGCCATTCTTAATTTTTTCTTTTCTTGTCCTGATCCTCGGATGCAGTCTTGCGCCGAGATTATTAAGGCTCCACCTGCAAGCCTGTGTGACTGACAGTCTTATAAGTGTAATTATAACACAGAATTACAGCTCGCTCTGCCGTGAATCAATACCCCACCCCTCTCCGACCGCATTCATCTCCGTGCAGAGCAATTAATGTGGGGGAAATCAAAGAGTCCATTCCATGATACAGCCTACCTGTCAAAGCGGCAGTGAGGGGTCAGAAGCTGGGCGACATGAAATATTACATGTATCAATAATACATTCAGACAGAATGATTCAGTAGGGGGGGGGGGCGTCTAAATGAGGCGTTAGTGCCTTGTCACATTAGGGAACAGGTGTGCCGGCGCAGAAGCTCCTGTCCCATGGCATAAGGCCCTTATATTTGGCATGTCAAACGAGCAGGTGTTGTGTATAATTCATCCGTGTTCCATTTTTCATGCTCGGGAGCAGGACAGAGGCTCTGGGAGTCAGCATTGTGAAAACGCTCAGTGTGGCGCACTGCTGAGACGAGGTTGGTAAGCCCTCGAAAATCTTTCAAATACACGACAGCCTTTGAAGATATTCAACAAAGAGACGCTACATGCTAATGCTAACCTGTCTCAATAGAGCGAACGCAGCCATATCGCGTCTCGTTGCTCGCATATGCATTTTATTGAACAAAAGGAGGCAAATATACGTGAGATACTTAGCCATAAAAAAAAAAACTTTCAATAAGAATAATAAATCGTAGAAACCTAACTAAAGGAGGACAGAGAAATTCATCAAGAGGAAATGAGGAATCAAGATTAACGGTAGACGGACAGGAGTAAACTAGGATGTAGCAAGTACAGAGCTGGAATGAAGATGCGACAAAGCAATACTCGCTTGAACAAGCTACGGTAAGGTCAGTAATAGTAACGAAGTAAATAGGCAAGTCAGTAAAGTGAATTTTTTGAGGTGGTATCATCCTGACAATTTTAGATTTTGTCAGGATAAGGATGGAGAATGATGAAGAAACTTCTGGATACAGTGAGTAGCTAATCTTACTTCTACACATGTTTACCATTCTCTAAACAAAATTAGTCATTTCCTGTGTATCCAGGCTTCTTGTCACCCTAGCGATCCTGAAACATTTAAAATCACTCATTGGAATCGTACGTATCTGGTTGGCTTGTCTGAAACCTTAAGTCTGAAGCAATTCAGTGAACCAAGCAAAACTACAAATGATATACTATTAATTAACTATTAATTCATTTCACAATTAAAGAAACTAAATGTTGAGTCTGTATGCATTCTAATATACCAAACAAGAAAGTAATAGTTGTGAATTTTTCTTCATCTTCCTCTCCAAACTCACCAAGGCGAACAATACTGATCATGTTTGAAGGTTTCTACAGAAGGCTAGTTAAGCTAGCAGAAATCCATTAGATGACATTAGATTGTTTAATTGAACAATTCTAACCTTCAATATTGATTGACAATGAGTCTGAGGAAGCATGTGGAAAGGGTAAAACTGAAAAAGTGACGGTCTATCTATCGCGAATGGGTCGGGAATGTATTCCCACAATTAGCAGGGGTTCACTGTAATGCTAATTAGAATCACATATTCTCTGATTAAGCACTCCAAAAAATCACAAAGAGCCGCAAATTGCGCTTGAATTGCTTGGCTTTGTGATGACATAACACAAAACTCCACACTTTGCATTTGGAGAGCGTATATTGTCAAACGCACGCCTTCATGCAGGCGCTGTGATTTCAATGGGATCAGACGTTTACACAAACAACAATTAAAAGCTTAGTTAAGTTTGTTCTCTCTGATTATGAGTGAGGTCGCCGCATGCATACAAAGCAGTGCTCTGCTGATGTGCATTTGTGATGATCAAGGCTTCATTGAAAAGGCCCGCCCACAACACAGCTCAGTCAGCCAAGGCCTTTATGAATAAGGGTCCCCCCGTCACTTTCCACAGACTTATTATAAGTCAGCAAGTCAGGGTCTGTTCAATGTTGCCACACTATACAGTTAAATGAGGTGATACATTTTGATTGGTTGACACCAAAAGGCTGCCAGGGATCTAACGCATCATCTGGAAGATAAACATGGTCGCCCTCCTCCGCCAGTCACATCCATTCTTCACGCTTCCAGGAGAGATGGGTCACTGTGATTGCGTCGCGAGGTGCTGCCGATGAAGACAAATGGAAGCCTGTGATAGGTTACGGTTGTTGCCGAGCAGCGCGCTGACAGGGACAGGCGTAAATGTCAGAGAGGGTAAAAGGACCCACTCCACAAAACGAGGCCCGTTTGTCACGTGAGGTACGAAATGTGGACCCAAAAGCAGACAGGGCACGGGAGTTAAAATACACACAGACTTTACATCCAAAAATACAAAGTAAAAACAGTGAGCAGGGCTGCATGCAGATGGCCTCAAAAAAATTAACTTGACGGAGAAACCTCAACGTACTGACAAACGTTTGACTGAGCAACTCCAGCTCGGGCCCTGCTCAATTCTATATGACAGAATAAAGGCCTATATGACAACATAAAGGTAACACATACGGTGTTTCTGATACACAATCTTCTGAAAGTTGTTTGGGATCCAAGAAGTAAATAATTAAAATAAATAAATAATTACTACTCAACTGGTCTTGGGATTCCCCTGCTCTTGTGTCATTGAATGTAAACCACTATACTGGAGACATCAGCAAACTAGCAAAACAGCTGAATATGCATGCTAAAGGCTGTCTTGAATTTATGTGTGGCAATGAGCAAAATGAGAGATGTCTGGTTTACCAGTATTACAGAAAATACGTGTTTAAGCTTAACTTCAGCGCCACAGTCGGAAAGCACAGCTCTTGCAAAATCAAATGATAACAAATACTTAATATGCAGTGAGATATGTCAATGAATTGAGTTTATGATGCTCTTTGACGGTGTATTGTAAACTGCAAATCGACTTTGTGTCCTGACGCTGTTGCTTGTAAACTGTTAATTAGCTCGCCGTGACCCGGGGCCTCGCTGGCCGTGACTCATCTGTCTGCAATCATAAACACAATTCCAGTGCCATCTTTCTCTGACACAGCAATGAGATTGTGCTCCCTTGCTATGATGTGAAAATAGTGCTGACCTAACACTGCAAGGCCTCGGATACTATATTAAACAAACAATGCTATCCAATTTCTGGAAACGGCACACTGATCACTTTGTGCGTGGTCAGAAATTGAATTTCTCGAGAATGGGATATTTGACGTGGCGGGGGAGCGTCCATAAATCATTCCTTGACATTGCTGCTTCATTACCCCAAACCACTTTCACCCAGCCTCTCCCTGTCTCTCATCAAAAGTCTATCATCGCAGTCAAAACTGTTTGAATCGTAGGTTTAAAGTCGTTCACAAGCAGGGGGCGATAGACTAGCGGAGGACGTCAATTATTTATTTTTGCATGAGCTCCACACACTTATGATAATTACATCTTGCTATAAAGCAAAGGTTCCGTGTCTCCTTTATAGGTGCTGGAAGCGTGGAAGGGTGCAAATGGAGCAAGCTCTTAATTCTAATGAGTCCACGAGCAAAGCAGAGCAGATGGGAGAGATGATCACGAGATTTTTCTAAGCTCATGTTCATCATCTTGATGGATTTAAGTCAAGGTCACGTCTGAAAGCTCTAAATAAAAGTGCAGTGGCTCCAACACGGGAGAGCTAAAAGGTGCGTGGTGCCATTTCTTATACAAAGAATCACATGAGTGGGAAATCAAGTAACCCCTCCGTGTACACAAAAACGGTGTACACAAGTGTTTAATTTATATACTATCAATTTAAATATTCAAATAATTCTATTGGACTCATTTTTGTTGATTACATTTCATGACATTTGTACAATATTTATTATTACTTTTTCCAGATTCAAGTTACTCGAGCTCGGTATTTATTCTAATTTCCTCAATTGATTTGATTTCGATTCACAAGAGTTTAGTTCAATCCGATGTATTTTTTTTCCGATTCGATTTGATTCACTTCAATTCAATCGATATTGATTAATTATTGAACATAAATTCTTATTAACTAATTTGCTCCTAAAACGTATAAATACGTTGTATTTTAAATATTACCATGCTCCCAAAGACATATTTATATGTCTTTTAATGTTTTTCTTTTATTTTTTATGCAAGAGCATAGAAGGCGTTGGTGCAGCCTCTGAACTGAAGAGAATGGTTGAAGCAATGGTAGTTATTACAAAAAACGGCCTGCAGGTGGCAGCAGAGTATAAGAGATCAACCAGGGCCATGTTGAAAAAAAGCTATTTTCCCACTGTTTTGAACAGATTTGTGAATAATGATGAAACTTAGCTATATTCTATTACAAATTGCTGCAAAACGAAATCAGATAAAAATATACATTTTCCTGAAGAAAGAAGAGACTCTAAACTTTCTTTTCTTTTTTATATAAATATAAAAATAGAACACAATATTCTGTGGGCCTTGCAAAATCTGTCAAAATCCAGTAAAACAGCCGGGAGCGAAAGGAGTTGCTTCAGTGAAAATGGCTGCGAAGGAATGAGTTAACTATCAAGGGCATAATAAAAACTCCACAAACTTTAAATTCCAAATAAAATATGGCGGAGGCAGTAACTGGTTAAATAATTTATTAATGAAAGTAACACGTTACATAATCAAATAAGCGTTACACAAACATTGACATCAGCAAGGATGAAAGATGAGATAATTATAATTCAACAATTGTAAAAATATATTAAAAATGGTCTTAAAGTGCAATAAGTCAGGTCTTTAATAAATGTAAAAAAAAATTTGAACAGTAAATTTTAAGAAAACCCTAACATACCAAAAAATTGGCCTTTAAAATTCTTAATTTTGTTACGAATTTATGGTAAAAAGAGATTTTAAAATAATCGATTAATGGCTTTATGAATCGATATCAGGCTCGAAAATGAAAATCGATTCGATATTGATTACTGGATTTTTAAAACTCAACCAACAATTTGATCCATGTCAAAATAGTTGAGTTTTTCCACACAGTTGGTATTGCAACAGTAACTATCCATGGTGCTGAACCCATATGGACACAGTATCTCTCCCATGTGACCATGACCGTCTCCCCCAGCCCGACAGTGTGAGCACACATTGTCAATATCCCTCCCTGCTGTCAAAACAAGGATGTCTGCCTGCCTCCCATAGCTGCTTTTCACACAGCAGGTACGTGAAATATAGGCACCGGCCGTCGATACGTCCTTTTTACTGTTTTAATAAAACCTGTAAAACCATCTCGGCAGGAGACGTACGACAACACAGCCGTGACCCATTCAGATGGGTGTCAGATCCATTGGCGCAAACATTGGCCTTTCCTATCAAACGCATCTTCCATCTTGGAGTGCGTGTGTTCATGCGGTGGCTTATTCGATTGGGGGTGTCTGTTAAAAGGAAGCAGCTGAGTGACAGCCCGGCACAGTGCCAATCTACGAGATATATTGTTTCCATCGGCTCGCTACAGTCAGACTGCGGGCATGAAGACCTTTTAAATACTGCAAACAGACCAAAGCAGGGATTGTAAAGAACAGAAATTCTCCCTCTGGTACACAACACAGAATTCTAATAAAACAAGCAGACCTACCTATAAAAACGATGATAAGATATTCAAATAAATCTTTGAGTTCTATCATATTTTCACAAGTGGACCGAAACATCAAGTGATAGCATCTCGCTGTATGCTTTATTCATGGCTGCACACAGATTTTTTTCCTCAGCCATATTTTTTAAATAATTGAATTTTACTCCGCGCAAGTGCACATCCGCTACTGTTGATTTTATCCCACTGATTCATTAACTCGTCAAGAGCTTTCTCTTCCTGCCGTTCGCTGGAAAAGACGGACGCTTTGTTTTATCTTTTCTTCCACGGAAAATAACGCTCTGTATTCATGGTGTGGCGGACCAATCATAACTAATGAAGTATTGCTTCACCACAGAGAAAAGTGATTTGAATTTATAGAGTGGCAACAGTTTCTGAGAAGCACGTCACAATGCGGCATCAATTTAGCAATAAACAAGGAGGCGATTTCTTACACCCTAATTTCACTGCATGATTTTAAACGTCGCTTTAAATATATGCCCGTTCCTATCAGTAATTCAATTTCATATTGCTTCACTTAGGACCTTTTATGCCTTTATATAATATTCATTTCACACATTTAAAAGGAGGCCCACGGCCTTTGACTGTTCGAACAGTGTGTGCCGCAGATTGGAATTCTAATTCTCATCTTCACTGGCTTAAATGAATCCTAAAATGTCCCTCTGGTATACTGGCATCAATTAAAGATGGCTGCAAGTTCAGTGCTCTGTGCTCTGGCTTTTTAAGCAAGTCACTTTTCAAAGTTGACATGCGGCACAATAACTTGCACTTTTATGTGACCGTTGGCTTTTCTTTGGTCAAGACTTGCATCCAAAGTAGGCAGGAGAGCAGATTGTGAAAGGCACATATGAAGAATCTCATCAAGAATTTCCTTTGCTAACAAAGTCCATTAAGGTTACATAAGAAATAAGAATGAGTGCAATTCAATTATACTCTGAGATGTCCTGTGGAAGTTCTGATAAATTAAACATAGCTGGAGTTGATTCAAGTAAATGAAGCAAATCTCACTTAAGTATTTAGGGGAGAGAAAACACATCAGGAGGTAGCCCATGTGTCCGTGTTAAGAGGGTAAGGATAATAATGTAGCGGTGAATGGGAATAAAACACCAGAGGCCACATGAGCCAGCCCGGCCTTGAATTTGTTCCACTCCTGAGGCTTTAGCGCCTTTGTTCACAAAAGGGAGATGACAGCTTTGATGTTGGGCCTTGTCTGCCTTCAGTTACGCTACCTACTCACTTGAATGTAAAACCAACGCTTTTGTCACGGACGAGCCCAAACACTTTAGAAAAGCTTTGCTCCAAACTCGTGTCTACATGGACAGCAGAGGATTTTTCATTAGGGAAGACAAAAAAGTACACACGTGCAGGTTAGGTTGCTTTCTAGGTGAGCTGAGGAAGGGTTCCAGTTCGGAAGGAAGGAAGGAAGCAGGGAAGGGGGAGATCATGTGGGAAGAAAACTGAAGATGAATGGCTGGCGTATGAAGAGGACGGATATCATGGGTGGTTTGTTGGAAGGAATGATGGATGGATAGGTCTATGGCAGGCGGAAAGAAGGGGAGGGAGGAAATAAGGGAAAGCAACGTGAATGAATGGATAGTGGAACGACAGATGGATAGAGGGCAGGACAGGAAGGAAGTAACGGTGGATGGAAGACCGGAATGAAGGATGGCAAGACAAGACTCAAAGAATAGTGGCTGACTCGATGGAATGAAGAATGAATAGGCAAGTGGATGGAAGAATAAAAAGGCACTGGAAGGAATGATGGCGGAATGGGTAGATGGATGAATAACAAGGAGGGGAAGGACAGAAGCTAGATGGATGGTAGAAGGGTTGATGCAATGATGAATGACAAACTGATGAATGGGTTACAAGTTGAATATTTATTTAGATATCTATTTTTACCTAAAAGATGCGAGTGCATCAAATCAAACCGAATCGTTACACTTTGAAAAATCGAGATACATATTGAATCTATCGTCTATTATTGGAGAGCTATATCGTAGCGGGAATTGACATTTACAGTACTGACGGGTTCAGAATGACAACAAAAAACATCAAACTGAGCCGTACCATATCGAATCGAATCGTAATCCCACTCAGTCAAACCAAATAGAACTATCCTTGAATTGTTTCGCACCCCATGTATCGAAAACCATATTAAATCATCTTATATAATTATATATATATATATATATATATATGCATCTTTTTTTGTTGCCAAATACTGTATATACAGTACAGGCCCAAAAATTGGACACACCTTCTCATGCAATGCATTTTTATTTTATTTTCATGACTATTTACATGGTCGATTCTGACTCAAGGCATCAACAGTAAGAATGTACTTAAAAAGGTGAAATATTCTCGTTTCTTCAAAATAGTCATTTTTTGCTCTGCTGATTTTTTTGGGCGTTCCCTGGATGAGCTTCAAGAGTAGTCACCTGAAATGCTTTTCCAACAGTATTGAATGAGTTCCCAGAGGTGAGAATGCCAAGAGTGTGCAAAGCAGTCATCAGAGCAAAGGGTGGCCACATTTTGAAGAAACTACAATCTAAAACATGTTTTCGGTTATTCACCTCTTTTTGTTAAGTACATAACTCCACGTATTCATTCTTAGTGTTAATGCCTTCAGTGAGAATCTACAATGTAAATAGTCATGAAAATAAAGCAAACGCATTGAATGCGATGTGTAAAACTTTTGGCCTGTACTGTATATCTGTCTATACTGTATGTATATATATGAACTATAAGAAAACACATAAACACCACATAGACTGAAGAATGAAGATTGTATGCAGCTGAATGGAATGCAGTGGCGTAGACAGCACTCTACATATTGTCACATCCACTTTGTAAGCGTTGCCGTGTTCCTGTGGGGAGCAATTTACTTGCTTTCCTCAGGGGCCCCAACAGCAGTCGCAACGCTGATACCTTCCATAGCACCCAAATGAAGAGACCTCCGCTGGGGAAATCACCTCTCATTTCGGCTTTGCCACTCCCAGATCCCTCATCTCCCGCGCCGTAACCTCTAAAAGCGCCTGCCGTGCGGCCATTACCCAGCTACTGAGGCTTTAAGCTGGGCGAAGATGGATCTAAAGGATGTCCCCGCCGCCAAAGCCCCCTCGTCTGTATTCCGCACCATCAACTGCCTGCCTGGCCTACCCGGATGTCTCTCACTCCCTTAAAGGCTTTTGCTTTGTTTTGGTGACCACTATGGCTGTAAAAAGATATAAATATCTGGAGGCGCAAGCCACATCCAATAAAGCAAACTGATGAGAGGGGCAGTGACAGGCGATCACACCATTTTGAGGAGTGTGACGGCGATTTATTCGCTCAGTTATGACTCGAATCGGCCCACCGGAACCACATGATGAATGGGGGGGGCACATCGTACTTTCACCATATAAGTAAGTGGTATTTAAAAAAATAAAAAAAACCCGATCATGTCCTTCGAAATAGCTGTCAGGAACTTGATACGTTTAACAGGCTGCTAATTGTCACTTAAAAAAAAAAGTGAAAAAAGTTTTTAAAAAAATTCAAAACCTTTTTCTTTGATCTCACAATTTCCAATAGCTGCCTGAGAACAATAAACTCACAAGCCAGTTTGATAAATGTGATTCACTCAAGGGAGTTCTTCACATGATCAATCTGGGACTTCACTCGGCAGATCCGTTCGGGAAAGGAGGGACTTGCTGTACAATACTTGGAGCTGATTGGACGATGCGGCATCTTTGACCAATCAAGGCAACGGATGAAAATGTCGTTTTCAGTCTCGTTTTTGGGCACAAACATTTTTAGCAGGTAAAGATGCACGAAGCGCCTCTCGCTGTTAAAATTCAACAAGGAAACGGTGAGTAATTCTGCGAGAATAGAATTAATTGCAGTGTCCATTCATCAGTTCGGTTTGTTTGTCACACACCCCCCCCCCCCCCACACTCCTCCAACATCGCCGCTTCTTGGTTTCGTCCTGCCCTAAACAACGCCTGATTGGTCCAACCCCAAAAAAGGTCGGCTGCAAACGTATCAGCGGGAGCGGTACAACATTTTTTTCTGGAGTTTCTTTCTTGGGGTTAATAAAAAAAAATCTTTCATCAGTTCTTTTTTTTTAATTGCCACAATACAGAATCTTCCAATGTAACTGCGTTTATCGACTCAAATGAACTCGCACATCTTCTGTGGATTCAATAGATTTCCATTGATTTTGGTCAGTCATATAAATATCCCTGTAATACGCTGAGCCGCTTTCCTCAAAAGCTTACAGTTGCTGGATGATTGCAACGATACCGTCCGTTTCAGCTCTGAGTAAAGTCGGCGGAATTAACCAACAATCATAGGAGATTATCCTCTTACGAACATAATTGTCCAAGTGGTCTGTATCGGACTGTTTTTGATTGAGTTCACAAACCAGCATCAGAATCTTACTCTTGTGAATGTCAAAAAAAAAAAAAAGCAAAGACGGGACCTTGTCCGATGTTTGGCACCTTGACCTGATTCTTCAGCGAAGAACAAAACTTCCACACGTCTGACTCAAGAAGCAGACACTTTGAAGAAGCTCAAAGCTGCAGACAAAAACACTAATGAAGGAAGTCAGGGGGAAAATGTAAGCAGTGTACCACTAATTGACCTGACACACACCTCCAACGTGTCTCGCTGGAGACAACTGGTGGCTTGGCATGGCAATCTGCCGAGCTGCAATCTCTCCTCACAGTTGACTTTTGCTTTTTTCACAACACCATTTCCACTCTCTATTCTTGTCATTTAGTCCCACATTCTTTTCTTTTCTTTTTTTTTTTGTAACACATAAGATCGCATGTACTGCCCCATTTTAGAGGTTAGCGTTCTGACCTGTTACCTGTAGAGCTGTCCCCGAAAAGCCTCTTCCATCACACTGCATCTAAGTGGTGGAGCTGACGTCAAAGTGTGCCGCTTGACCTTCGAAAGTAACAAAAAAATAAATAAAAAATGAAAACAAAACCAGCGCTCTTGTCCAGATAAAAGAAATTCTCGTGCAAGCAAACGAAACAAAGAGCAACAATAACAAGCAAGCTGTTAAAGAGAGCTTAATTGACTTTGATTTATGTTTAAGTCTGCACTCGGCCCATGTTTTATGGAGAGATCACGTCGCCTTACCTTTCATATTTCCGAGAGTATTGAAAACATTCATCAGGATACCAACATCTGCCCCTGCCATTTAAAAAAAAAATATTTGCATATTCTAAGAGGCCTTAGCTCACAAGACTGAGGGATGGCGTACTTCTGCTCGTGCATCACCACAGCTCTCGGGGCATAAGAGCAACGAGATGGCAGTAATTGGCTTTGATTGAATGCAGTAATGTATCCAACACAGCTGCCGCGCTCAACAAACGTGTGCATAGGACCGCCGAGTTACCTTTGGCGTCAACGTGTTACCTGGGGGTCGCTTGCTTTATTTTTATTCAGTGATGTAAGGCATTGTGAGAAATTAAGTGTGGGTACATCTTTCATTTCATGTAAGAAAAACCTTTGTAGTATGTGGGAGACATACTGCACATGCAAGCATGTTGTTTTTCAATTCAAAACAATTCAACGGGAAACTGCAAAAACATGAACTGTTTTTACGTTGCTGCATGTAGCGAGAACTATGAAAACTTTTATCCAAAAGTGGAGACTGCAGAGTTAAACAGTAGAATGTTTGAATGAGCAATCAAACGGTAATTTACATTACCCTGATTATAATGAATACTTATACGGCTGCTCGATTATGAAGACAATATTAATCCCAATTAACTTGGTAGTAATTGAAATCATGATTATTACAGTCAAGAAAATGTTAAAACATAAAAAATATTAAGACAAATAAATTTCTTTGAAACACCATGAATATGCGGGTTCCTTTTGGACCAAACAAAATGTATTAGTCAAAAAAGTGCATATATGTAACTCAAAATTATTATAATTAATATTTAATTTTTGCTTACAATTATGACAATTCTGTAATTGCGGAGTGTAATCATTGAAATTGTAATTGAATTTAATTCATTGCACATAAGTGACCTGGGGTGGGGTCTTATCTGCTGTTTAAAAGCCCTGATTGTATGAAAAAAGATCTAACACTACTGGAGGCTGGGAAGCTAAGACACGCTATGAAATGAAGATAATAGACCGCTGGACATAAACTGATATAATTTAATGTAGGGTTGTGCAATTCATCGAAATTCAATTACAATTTCAATTATTACACTCCACAATTACAAAATTGTCATAATCGTTGTTAGTAAACTGTATAAACTGGTGTCTACAAATGCTGTCTACATGTCCTGGTCATTACTTTGACATGTTAGTGCATGTTTGTTTCAAGCTTGATTTTGGGGCAAAAAAACGTGTGTTTGGCGCCATTTTCAGGTAACACACTGAGATAAACTCAATTTGCATGTTTGTCCTCTCATTGCACGAGACAATACATACTACATCACTTGTTCCGCATGACGTAGCCGCCCCGGCCTCCCACAGGTAGTGATGGGAAAATGAAGCTTCATGAAGCACTTGTGATATTTGTTGACTCCCCTAGATGGTGCTCTTGGTTTAAATATAAAGGCTAGTGCAAAGGAAATTGATTACATTTCCACTGCAACTTTCAACCAAGAGTGGCATCTAGAGGAGTCAAAAAATATTACAAGTGCTTCATGAAGCTTCATTTCCCCATCACTACCCACAGGCTCATTCTCGTACACGCCTCCTTAAACGGCTTCTTAGAGAGTTGCTGTTGTCAATCACAGCCAGACCACGCCCAACTCTCTCCCCATTCGCCACCTAACGGTCCTCCAGGCAACACCCCCTTTAAGCGCTAATTTCAAATCTTAGTGAGGGGTGGCGCAAGAGTCTGACTTCCTGTTGAGTTATCCTTTAAAACTAATTTTGAGATGTTTGTCTTTTTTATTTTAAAATGACTAATTTAATCAATCTTGTTTGTTCTAAAAGGAACTCGCATAATTATAGTATTTGTCTTAAAAGGAACCCTGACTGTCATGACAAGTTTATAATATTTTTGTTGTTGTCATTAGCTTAGCTGTTGGATACATTTTTCAAAAATCATTTTCAGTTTAATAAATTTTGTAGAAACTATATAAAGAAAGCAAGGTAAGCCTCCGTAGCGTTCCTAAAGGGACGATCAAAACTCTTGAATGCATCTGGTGAATGACGAGAGCACGGCGTGGGGGAGGAGGACTCTACCGATTGCATGTTGTTTCTTTAGGAATGCTACGAGACTTACCTTGCTTTCTTTATAGGCATTTCACATTGCTCGGCAGAGAGCCAGCCGCCATTCTACGTCACTACGTGCGTTGCGACGTAAATAACAATGGCGGCGTACGTCCAAATAAAGTTTCTACAAAATGTGTTGAACTGGAAATGATTTTTGAAAAATGAATCTCATAGTTATGTTAGTAACAACCAAATAAATAATATAGAGCTAACTTGTCATGACAGTCGGCATTCCTTTTCATATTTTTTTACATATTTCACCTAATAGGCCGGGAGCGCGTGACCACGCTTCTCCCCTTAAAACCGGGAGAGTGGTTAAGTGATTTTGTTTTGACCAATTCTTGGTCTCTAAGCCGATTTAAATAAATCAGAATATGCACGAGAGGGTGACGTGGGCCTCGTAGCATGTCCTGGAATTTTATTCGAGCGTTTATGGTTGATGCAGATTCGCAGGAGTAATGAAATAAATGACGCGATTGACGACGGCGCGGCAGGAATTTGAATCAGTGTAAGGAGCCGACAGTGACAGATTATTAAGAAATATGTTTGTAGACAGTGAGGATGTTGAAAATGTTGACGGCTTTGTAACAGAATGGATGACGAATAATTACCACTCGATATAATTAACACTTGATCCGGAGGTTGTTACGACTGCGCTCCAGTTTTGAAGGTAAATATATTTGGAGTTAAATACCCGCAGATGCGACATTTGTTTGTTGATTTAAAAAAATATATATATTGAAGGTTTATAATAATAAACTTAGGTTTGTGTGAACGCCACAGGGGTAAGCTCTGAAATGTTTTTGGAATTATGTTTCTATCTGCTTCAGGAGCAGATATCAATTATTTTTAATATTGTTGAATTTGTCAAGTTTTTGGGGGGTGACCTTAGGTTTTCATAGTCCTAATCCTGATTTCAATTATTACCAAATTAATTGTGATTAATATTTTCTTCATAATCAAGCAGGCTTAATTTTATGTAGGTTTTAAATGGTTCTGCTAGTTTTTAGGTCAGCAGGGTAAGCCTTGAAGAGCTGACTGCACGACACGCCATTGCATTGTAGCTAGTGTGCGATGGGAAAGTGGCTCATGAAAGCGCAGAAAAGCGATATTTTATTCAAATATGCTTCACAGTCTCATCTGTTTAGTTGCAAGCACATCTCATGTAGAGTACTTCATATTGGCCACTCTGAAATCTATTGTTAAAATAATCATGGCCAGGCGAACGTTAAAAAAAAAAGCATGCATCAGCAATGTGATTACAGGCTGATACGGAAAAGCTTGTCAGGTGGAATAACATCATCCTCAGCCCATCCTGAACCACGAGGAAGTCACAACCCATCTCGCCTCTACCCGGTGAGACGCTACGTTAAAGAATACATCACGTCATGTCACGCTAGATAGCCGCATCGGAGGGAGCAGACCTCTCGAGTGGAAATACACTTACTAAAAGTGTCGAGAAGCATAAGCAACAAAGCCTGTACCATTTATTTCCCCACCTAACAATGAATTTCATTTCGATATTTCACGCTTCCATCGCTCAGGTAGCTCCCAACGCTCGAGCGCTTCACATCAAATTCAGAAAAACAGGTGCATAAATGACGCATGAGGTGACCTTTCAGCATTGGTAACGTGTACTCGCTTGACTCATTTGTATGTAGTGTACCGTAGCGTATGCGCAGGCGTTTTAATCATCTTACAATTACTACTGGGAAAAGTCTGTAAATGTGTGCATGCGCAAAATAAATCAATTGGTTTGAGCAGCACAAAGACAGAAAGTATGCCACAGTCGCTTATGGCAGTTTTACAAAAAAAAATCATAAAAAAAAAAATAATAATAAAAAAACTCTTGCCAAGGTATTGGATTCTTTTGGAATTCTTTCATGTAAAATGAGTGCAGTCCTTCGTCAACTTCCGCTGTGAATAGGGGCTACATAATTAAAACTGAATTGGAACTAATAGGATGTGGTCATTTATTAAAGTCCGCCATGTTTTGCATTTAACAGTGCTCATTATCGGAGCTCTTCATTAAAGCCGTGCAGAAATCAAGAGTTTGAGGCAATGTGGGTGCAATCAGCGCTGGTGCAAAATGGTTTGCTCGCAGGCCACCCGACGCCGCAAATAGCAACGGGTCCCCTGCTGATTATGGAAATAGCATCAGATCCTAATCTACAAACACCATTCATCATGTCCATGTGGTGTAACCATGTGTGCTTTTTTTTTTTTAAAGATCCTCGTGAGGGCCTCAATTGTGCATCATTATCACTGTGACAATGTAGACGTGCTGCAGATATTTTCCTGTAAGGCAGAGCACGGGGTTGCTGACAATGGAATTGATTAGGGACGGTGAACACCAGGTAACGTATCGGTACTGATTACCAGTTGTTTTTTTTAAGGTATTGGTACTCGCGACGGTGGCCAATACCAGTAAAGGCTGCCCTCTTGTGGCCATTTTACAATCAGGAACTAGAAATTAGAACTTAATAGAAAATGTACACTAATTTCATGCAATGTTAAGGACATATGCTATATTGTGATAGATCATCAGCATCAGTGGTATTGGTATTTGGTATCGGTGACTACTCAGGCGTTGATTACTCGTACTGGTATCGGTCTGAAAAAAAAGTGGTATCGAACATCCGTAGGATTGATTATTAATGTATGTAGCAGACGCTAATTAATCTTGCAGCAGTAGAGTTTGAATAGTTTAGTTTTTCTAGATTCAGTTTAGATTTTAGAGCAGGTTTGATATTGTTTAAAGTTTAGTTTGATTAATTTTAGTATTAGTTTTATATAGAGTAAAAAATGGTCACTGTACTGTGGAAGTAAATGTTCCCAATTTTTTTTAAAGCATTTTCGTTTTTATTTTATTTTAATCACGGAAATTAGTGTGTGCGTGTGTGAGTGGGGGTGTGTAGGGGTGGGTGTGTGTGGGTGTGGGTGTGTGTGTGTGTGTGTGTGTGGTCTTGTTTTTGTTAGATATTGGGGCCAATATATCGTGATTACGTGCGCGCGTGCATGTGTGTATTTAGTAGTGATGGGAAAATGAAGCTTCATGAAGCACTTATGATATTTTTTGACTCCCCTAGATGGTGTTCTTGGTTTAAATATAAAGGCTAGTGCAAAGGAAATTGATTACATTTCTGTAAGTCTGCTGCGTTGGGTCGGGGGCGCGGGCCGTGTTGGGGCAGGGGGCGCTCCTGCTCCTGGGTTTGCTCTCCGGCCGGTGGCCCTGGCGGGGCCCGGGGGTCGTCCTTTGGCGCTGCCGCGGCCTGGGGGGCCCTGAGGTGTTGCGCTTGCTCTGTTCCGGCGGGGGTCGACGGCTCCCCTCTTTGGTGGAGATTTTCATGCATGCCAGATCCACCACACCAGCATCTATCGAAACTCAGACACAATCTGTTTCCTTCTCAGGTCATTGAATCGGGGGAGGTTGGTGTCTGTGGATCTCACTCGGCTTCGTCTGTCCTTCCTTCCTTTTCTCTGTCTCTCCTTCGGTCTCTTGAGGCCTCCCTGATTTTATGTTTTTTGGATTTGTTGGGGTCTGGATGTTTCTTGGGTTGGGGAGGAGTTCTGGTGGGTGGTGTCTGGTCGGTGCTGGATTTCACCTTCCTTGGTTTTCTTTGGTCCCCTCGGGTCTCCTGACGGCGGTGTTCGGTTTAGGTGAACGGTATGAGATTTTTTCTAATAGGTTTTTTGGTGAGCTAACAAATACACGCACGCACGCACGCACGCACGCACATACACATACTCACCCACACACACAAAAAAAAAAGAGCAATGATGATGACATTTCCGAATGAACAATACTGAGCTCTTTATAAAAAAAAAATTAAAAAAAATAAAAATAAAAATAAAGGAAATTGATTACATTTCCACTGCATCTTTCAACCAAGAGTGGCATCTAGAGGAGTCAAAAAATATTACAAGTGCTTCATGAAGCTTCATTTTCCCATCACTACCCACAGGCTCATTCTCGTACACGCCTCCTTACTCCATCACTAGTATTTAGTTAGCATGTGTCTGTGCTTTGACTGTGCTCAGGGTTAGGTCAGTCAAAACAGGATCATATTTGGTGGTAACGGTAATTATTTCAGCAAAATTTGAAACAATTTACAAATGCTTTCTGCATTTTATTAATCGTTATCTATAAATAAAAGTTAGCGTCATTCAATTAATTTTTCATTAATAAATTAATGTTTTATGCATAAATCAACACAAGCATGGTTAAACATTGTTTAAATTAGCTCAAGAAATAAACGTTACGCGGGGCCAATACTAATGACACTTTTGCCTGATAATTGTGCAGCTATTTAATTATAAACTGCTGTGCAGCATGCTTTTAACGGCTGTTTTAATAGAAAGGCAAATTAATTGTGTACACGTTGCCGCCATGCCACATTGGAATGATCCCGGGAATTGGAATAATGAAGAATCAATGGAGCAACATATTGGATGTAGATGTTCATCAATATGGATGTAACCAAGGAGCACACGTGCTGCTTGCACATTCATGTCACAGCGACCAGAGTTTGTGTTTTTCATTAAGCTCAGATTTCCC
Organism: Leptonotus elevatus; assembly: GCF_054856555.1. Taxonomy (NCBI): domain Eukaryota; kingdom Metazoa; phylum Chordata; class Actinopteri; order Syngnathiformes; family Syngnathidae; genus Leptonotus; species Leptonotus elevatus. The sequence continues at coordinate 15,593,877 of NC_141255.1, read as the reverse complement.
ATAGTAAATAACAGCATTTATAATCAAGCTCGTGGGTCAAAAACGTATCATATAAACGCATGAGCTACTTTGCATACATATTATGATTGGAACGCGTCCTTTAGCACTAAAGTCAAGAAGAGTGCAGCGTCTAGACGCAAGTGGAAAATTATTCACATTTCCTGTAAGACGGCCCAGGAGGAGAACATTTGGCCGCATGTCTCCCCTTTCCTCGGACCGCCGATTGCTTCTCTCTTGATGGACAGCAAGGCTCACGTGTGAATTTACATCTAATCCGTTGCCTGGCAGACGGGCTAATTTAAAAGCACGCGATTGGTGACACCGAGCGTGAGACGTCGTCTCAGGGTGGGCGGCATAGAAAGCTGAGGATTCCTTTGAAAAGCATAGAGCGGGTGGGGGAGGAGATACAGCTTTGTAGTGTGCATGCATATTTAAATTGTGTACAACTTATAAAGGAGTGGCATCGCCTGCTATATTTTCACAGTTGGGCAGATGGTAATCGGTCATATCCTTTTATATCACACATTTTGTGCCAATTAAAGACAGGAAGTGCTCCCACTGACACGGTAGAGAGCCAGAAGACTTGGCACAGTTTGGGTATGAAATCTGACGGGCATAACAGATAAAGTGCAAAGAGGTGCATGTGTTACTGTATTACTCACATCAGGGGGATTAGCATGCCACTGGCGGTGACGGGGCACGGTTTGTCCGCATCTGCAGGGGCATGTGGCACGGTCTGTGCTGCTTGCCTGCCAAGTTTGAAAAAAACATCATCAGGAATGAAAATGAATGCAGCAGTTGGTCGTTTCAGCGCAACAGCACATGCCAAGCCCCATTCATATTCTCTATGACTTTAATAACGAGCCTCTCTTAAAATGCGCCATTGTACTGCCAAATGATTTACACTTGGATATTACTTGATGATTTATGTGATATAATCATGATGAAACTGGCATGCATAAATGGGTACGCCCGCAACCAGGAGTGAGGTGAAATCACACTGTGTTAAATTATCTTCATGTGCAAATGAGTTTCATTAGTGATGTAAAAAAAAAAAGATATAGATTTTGAAATAAGAAATGGAGTGGTTGTGAACATATAATCACAGTTTAATTTATTAGGGTTTTTTTTTGCCATAATATTGCCCAGCCCTACCTGCAACATATAAGCATGTTTACCACTGTGATGTTGTACATCACCTTTCCTTTTAACAATGCCCAAAAATAGTTTAATTGTTGAAGCTTTGTAGGTGGAATTAGTTCACATTTTTGCTTGATGACTTTAGCTGCTCAAATGTCCGAGTGTCTCCATTGTCATATTTTGTGCTTCATAATGTGCCACACATTTTGAACTGGAGACAGGTCTGGACTGCTGGCAGGCCAGAATAGTCTTTTACTACGTCTTAGTCTTTTACTACGAAGACACGCCTTTGTAACACGTGCTAAATGTTGGCATGGGACATCATTGAAATAGAAATTGCTTCGATGACAACAAATATTGCTTGAAACCTGTATGTACCTTTCAGGATTAACGGTGCATTCGCAGCTGTGTAAGTTAGCCATCGCAGATGCAGGCTTTAGAACTTTGCGCCGATAAACAATAACTTTGCTCCTTTTCCTCTGTTTTTGGTAATCATGGTCATCGTGTCCTCTAGACCACAATTTGAAATGTGGACTCGTCAGACCGCAGCCCACTTTGCACTGCATCTGTGCATATCAGATGAGCGCAGGCTCAAAGAAGCCAGAACATACCTGGCAGATAGATTTCATCAGGTTGAACATTAAATATGTTGTTTTTGTACTAGTTTATTTGATTGTTTGTAGTTTGAAAAGGATCTGGAAATCATTGTATTCTATAGCATCCCAACTTTGGAATTGCCGTTTGTCGATGAGTGAAAATTGAATAGAGTTCAATTCTCCAAGATGATAACGTCAGTGCACAATCCTTGTAACCTAGCCAAATTTGGAATTTTTCCATAATATATTTCACCTACTTTTAGTGTTTTGACATATGCTGCTGTGGCAGTGTAGATAATGTTTATAGCACACAAAAAAAAACCAAAACAGTTGTTAGTTGTCCCAAAATAAAGCACGGTGGTTTGCATGTTCGCTGATGTGCTGGTAATCCTATTTCATGCTCTCCTGGAGAGCAGTCCCACCATCATCCCGAGGCATGACAATCCCACCTACAGGAGTGTATCAGCAACCTCCGCAACACCACTATGACTGATGTGTTTACGCCTTTTCTTATCACATTTACCCCACAGTACTCACGGGACTGACTCCTCAACATATGCAGCCAATGAGTCACAGCACAGTGAGAACAGGGTCGCATTATTTGAAAATGTCAAGCCGCACATTTTTCTTCATACGGCATCTCAATGGCTATCAAGAAAGAAATAGCAATAACCTAGATGGGGATTTACTTTCCAAATCATGGGCTTAAATACTCAAGAGTGTTCGGTTTAAGTCAATCACACCTACATTTGGCCATTTGGTGAAATGAGAGAACGAAACGGCAGGCAGGTCGTCATGCCTTACTTTGTGGAATGTATGACTTTCAGTGCCACTTGATGGCCTCAAAATGTACGGCGATGAGATCAGCCTGCAGAGTGAGAGGCGATGATTTAGGGGATGCTCCCTCCCTCTCTCTCTCTCTCTCTCTCTACTAATGTACACTCTGAAAGAAAGACAGAAAGATGGAGAGACGAGATGGAGATGAAGAAGTGGCGGGGGAGAGAAGGCAGGGAGTAGCTGTCTATTGACGCTGCTGCAAATGTTCCCCTGGCCGCCTCTGACAAAAATGGATGATTTTTATTAAGAGCCTTGGCTTTGTATCTCCCATCTCATATATCTCCTCTAACAGAGGAAGGCCATCTCGGAACTTGACATGGAAGACAAGTGGTGCTGGGCTTTTATTTGGAGGGCTGTGCGTGTTTAAAAGCATTTCGCTTCCATTTTAAAGAAGAAAAAAAAAGAGGCCAGTCGTTTTGGACAGTTTGCACAGGATTGGACTAGGAGTTTAAAGACTTGCAATCAAACTGAACGGAAAGTAAGGGAAAAGTTAGAGAATATGTAAGCCCTTGCACTAACCCAATACTAAATGTTTGCCCAGATTTAGGTTATCTAAATAAGATGTCTGGATCCCTTGATGACTTTGCTTACATTTTCATGTTTAGGTCATCAATTCACCTAGTTTATATTCAGTTCAGGTGAGCTCCAAGCAGATATGCATACCCCTGCACCTGCTATACATACAAAATGCCTCATGAATGTATACAGAGAAGCATGTTAACATTACTCACCAGCATATGCTCTTCCTACGCTGCAAAAAAAACTTTATTGGAATAACTTGATCAGGACTTTTTCCTTCTAGTCTCTAATGTGGCTACAACTTAACAGTGTATCTGAACCACACTGCCCCTAAGTGGCCAAATTGTGTACAACATGAACAGCGCTCCCAGTAAAGGTACACACAAACAAGGGCAAGACAGTAGAAAATAATTTAAATAAAATTGATTTGGGGACAATCAATTCTGAATCGTACTAAATGAGAATCGTGATTCGTTACTTTAGGACTTTAGGATGGATCCCTACCCTAAAAAAATAAATCCAAAAACAAAAAAAGCAAACAAGCCAAAAATCAAGATACAAAGTAACAAAACACTCACCACCACAAAGTAGAAAGAAAACTTCACATGATGTGAACAAGCAGCGACAATGAACCAACACAGACTGAACACAACCATGAAATGTTTTTTGTGGAAACAAAAAAACAAAACAAATGAACAGACAAGAAATGAAATGGGACAAAAGGAAAACAAAACTATCCAATCATGACAGTCAACAAAACTGGGGGTGGCCAATGGGGCGGCCGGAAAGCAGCCAATGGTGGACACCACGTAGCTCTGCCGAGCAACCTAACATTCCATCCATCTACTCATTTTATTTATTTATTTTTGAAAGAACAAGTTTGCCCTTTCAACCAGCAAAACCATTAAACATTATTAGTACGAAAATAATCTATATTGATCTGGACAGATTAGCCTAAATTTCCAAAGTGGTTTTGGGATATAATATTTCCTCCGTTTGACATGCAGGATTGCAGGTCTAAATATCACTAAAGCTGTTGTACTTTTGCCACTTTGATCAACTTTGATAATAATAATGCATTGGATTTATACAGCGCTTTTCTAGACACTCAAAGATGCTTTACAGAGGAATCGATAGGTTATTCATGCAATCGCACATTCACACTGTGGTGGCGGTAAGCTACTTAAGTAACCACAGCTGCCCTGGGGCAGGCTGACGGAAGCTACGGCCCCTCCGACCACCACCAAACATTTGCACCTTTAATTAGTGATGGGAAAATGAAGCTTCATGAAGCACTCGTAATATTTTTTGACTCCTCTCGATGCCACTCTTGGTTGAAAGATGCAGTGGAAATGTAATCAATTTCCTTTGCACTAGCCTTTATATTTAAACCAAGTCCACCATCTAGGGGAGTCAAAAAATATCACAAGTGCTTCATGAAGCTTCATTTTCCCATCACTACCTTCAATACACCAATGTGAGTAGCACAATATAACATCAGTGGCTATATTTGCAAAAGTGGAAGCTAATTAGTTGAGTATCACCTTTTGTCGTAAATCATCAGCAGGAAGTGCTCAACCTCCGTGCGTTTGACATTCCAGCCACCAATGAGGGGGTGTCGCGAGTCCGAGACTTGCAGTCACGTATGGATTGCTCAAATCACTCACAGCAGCCTCTAACAATGTCGGCCCACACCAGCTTAACCGCCTGTGCGGCTGTGAGCATTTGTCAGCTTAACACAAATTGATGCAACTAAAGCCCCGTTTCCACCAAGCTGGATCGTACAGTTTACCGCGAAACAATCTGGAAAGGTAAACCCTCAGCCTGCCACCAAGGTGTGTAGGGAGGATGGAGATATCTGTGCAGTACAGTGCTGCCAATATATTTTTTTAAATTACATTTTGCCTTCTTCAAACACCATACCCATTTTTCATAGAAGTGGTATATATATATATATATATATATATATATATATATATATATATATATATATATATATAGATATATATATATATATATATATATATATATATATATATATATACCACTATATATACTTGCACAAACTCCCCCAATCCTTTTTTATTTTCATTCTTTCCTGAAATTCTTAGCGAATTGTTCTACACCCAGCCTGCAACCTTTGACACCCACCTCAGCAACTCATCCTTCCCAGGGGACTCTTTGGGTTCAGCTTGTTGTGGTACGCACTCCTACGCATATCAATGACAGGTGCCTTAAACTACAATCGAACAAGAAAGCAGAAGCACCACACGCACACACGCACACGCACACGCACACACTGGAGGGAGTGAGCAACTGCCACCGGAGAACAAACAGGGGACAAATCGGGACTTGTGCTGATCAATAAAGTACTCTCTCCGCCATCACGCTGTCACCTTCATTTCTATAAAAAACAACAGCATGAATAGCCGAGACTAGATTTGTTGCATCCAGTGAAGGATAATAGGTGATAACGTCGCCTTGGTAACTGTTCCGCAGCGTACACACGGATGCCATAAGGGGCCTCCGGCACTTGCTATTCACACCTGAATGTTTATTCTCATGTTGGCAGTGTCAGTGTAAACATTCTCCTATGGATGACAATACTGTATATATGTTGAATACTTCATTTCTACACAAACACACACCAAAAAATCCCTGCTTAGTACACTCACATGCGGTCAACATTATTAGATTATATTGGAGGCTTTGGGGGGGTGGGGGGGGGATAATATAATAGCGTCACTTCTCTCATTTGTATGAGTCATCCTGCATGTTCCTCTGTCCCACACCTACAAAAGAGATGACACCTTGAATGCAAGAATTTCATTTGCTTTGAATGTTTTATATGTGTATATATTTACACACACATATATATATATATACATATAAAAAAAACATTCAAAGCAAATGAAATTCTTGCATTCATATATATATAGAGGTGTCAGTCGATTACAATTTTTAATCGTAGTTAATTTCATGACTTCAATGATTAACTCACGATTAATCACAAATTAATCTCAATTGATATCTAAATTTATAATAAAGTGTACAACATATTTGTTAACATTTTTCATACAAAATAAAACTGGGAAGAAATGTTAATCTAATAACATTCTTGGTAATATGGTTGCATTTTTTAGTCATTAATTTCATAACAATTCATAAAAATAAATAAAAAGAGGTACTGTAAAAAAAACGAGTATGACATTGATTTTTGTTAGTCATTTTTCTTTCACTACATGGCATAATTGTGTTTGTAAGACAATGGTGAGAGCTCGGTGCATTTTTTTTTCATTTAAAGAGCTGATTATTTTTTAACATGAACATTTAATAAAGTTCAGTTCTCCAAGACATCCACAATCCTTGTAATCCAGCCAAATTTGGAATTTAACAGAACAGAACAGATATAAAATTTGCAATTAATCGTGAGCTAACTATTAAAGTCATGTGATTAATTACAATTAAATATCGCTTGACACCCCTTATACATATTTATTGCATTTTGCGTATTGTGAGTGACAACAAACTTTAACGATGAGTTTGTTGTTGTTTTTTGCCGTTATTCCAACTCAAGTCAAATCAAATCAATTCTCACACTTTTATTTCAGTATTTTATCACTAAATATATATTTTGTAGTATCTTAATAATGCTTTTAAAAGTTAAGAATACTAATCAAATGTATTTATTGTACATACTTATCAGTTCCAAAATACTGCAGTCAGATTAGATGCTTTGTATACTATACTGGTCCGATGTCATCCCAATATTGTTGTATTAGGAAGCCAATTTGCTCCCTAAAGCCCACTCCTCATCTCTCTACATTGACATGTGTTTTTGTTTTTTGTGAATTGCTGTGTCTAGCTGTGTATAAGGTACAGGAAAAAAACACTAATATGTGCTCTTTGTGGCTGTAGACAGCCCACCCAAAAGACAAAATGTCAAGCAGCGTTACACTGAAAGCAAATCAAAGAGAAACGTGCATTTAGCTTCCCGTGGCGCTGCCATGCCTGGGAGAAATCAGTCACGGACGGCTCTTTCGAAATGCTTCGGGGACTGCCTGCTGTCAGCCTGAGACGAGCACTCAGAGAGACGGTACCTACAGCTTCCATGTGACTTGCTGTAGCTAAAGTGAACGTTTAGCTGTCTGCCTGTTGGACAGGAAAGGGCAGAAAGGAACAACTGACAGAAATGGGCCTATTAAGCTTGGCGTGGGCGTGTACACCGAGAGAGCTTTTTACTTTTTGGCTGTTTAGGTTGAATCTAGTTCAAGTGGTGTTTGAACTTGTTCCCTCATGCTTTTATATCAATGGTTCTTAACCTGGGTTCGATCGAACTCCAGCGGTTCAGTGAGTGAGTCTCAGGGGTTCGCTGGAGATCAAGAAACACACCGGACTCAAATGTTTCATGACGATATGGCCCACTTGTCCATCTTTGCTTGCGGGTGATCATGCTACATTGCTTGGCCTATCTGTGCTGTAGGAAATTTGGTGCGCTCAGTCGTCGACTTGTCATGTGGCTTCTTTATTATTGTAATCCCTGATAATGTCAAGCAAAAAATATATATATATCGGATATTGTTAGAAAACGATCCTTAAGTTTTCCGCGTGTTCGTCCTATTGTTCCGGGTAATGAGAATGTTGATTTTCTGAATATAGACTGGAGATCGGTGAACAGGTCCTTCGAAGGATTTATTTTACAGAAATTTCTGGACACAGACAAGTTACAGACAAAATGCTGCAGTTCCTCTTGCAAGTGTGTCGATCCCTCCCACTTGTAGTCGTTCTTATACTTTCGGCATAGCGGCCCCCCAAAAACCCCTCCCCTCTCCCCTTCCTCCTCAGTGCTGCCCTTAAGTCTCAAGCTAGACAGTACTCAATACACATTGACAGATGGCCGATTGATGTGGAAATATAGTAGGTCTCAAACAACCCGGCACCCCTGCAGCAAATACAACTTTACAAAGGAATCCTTTTTAACACATTTTCTCCCCCAAAACAGATGGCTAATTACGTGGGAAAAGGAAGGAATAATCTTCAAAAGTTCCGTCACATTATTACACTCATCAAGCTTTACTGAGGAGCTTAAAGCAGTTATGACTAAATCTAAACAGTTATAACTAAAATCAAAACAGTTATAATTAAATCAGAGCAGAAAAATGTCAACATTATATATGTGCAATATAAATTCACATGTATAACGGAACATATGGTGTTCCACAAGGTTCAATTCCGGGGCCTCTGCTGTTGTCATTGTATCTGTTGCCCCTGGGTTCCATCTTAAGAAAACAGCCCTATAAATATAGAGTGCAGTTGAGTTTCTGGTGTTATTTTTTAAAGGGGAAAACTTATAGTTTGGACTGGAAATATATGTTTTGTAATACCTGTCCAGGCTGTCTTCAGGTTGTACATTCAGAGTTTGTAGCTTTGGGCACATAAACGGACATGTTAATTATCATAGAAAAATAGTCTCGAACATCCCCAAACAAACTACTAAATTCTCCCTCTCTTTCTTATGATTAATTCATACACTGTTTGGACATAAAAAAAAAAAATCTGTAATGTTGTATTATTTATTTGGTCTTTCAGTGTGAGCCTCCATTGCCTCCACTCCCAAAAACGTATGAAGTCCACCTTAATCAAAACATTATTTATCAGTAAACTGAAAATGTACATGAAGAAAACAGCTCCTAAACAATTAGGCAATAATGTTTGAAAACAAGAAGGGGAAAAAAGTGTTTGTTGTGTGTGAACATACGGTATCTAGTTCAGAAAACAGCTTGAAAGCAATTCTCCTGCTGTGCATCGCATCACAGCCGCTTGATTTGCGATGAACATTAGATGTGTCTATAGCTCCAAAAATGAAAGTGAGCCCTCCAAACAGAACTTAGCTAAAGAGAGTTTCCACAAGCCTTTTAAAAAGATCATCCATATGCTTTGAACGGGAGATATCCCCTGAGTGGCTCATAAAAGTGCTTAATTATTGAACAGCATCGGAGTACGCTGTTCAAATATGAGCGCTGGATTCACATAAAATTTCACAGACAATGCTCTCCTCGACAATTTCATTATTTTTCACAGGAACTCTTCAAATTAATTAGCGAAGACTAAAAGCAATGAAGTCGGAATCGAGGAAAAAGAGCTGCTTTTTTTTTCTTTTTAAACAAAAGCCAAGTTGTGTGGAATTCATCAACATTGTCAGTTCTATTTGTGCATGAAAGCAGTTGCAAACGTTGAACTAACTAAACCTGGCATAGAATCAGACGAAAAAAGGTTCGCCCCACTTTCTTGACAGTTAAATTACTTGAGAAAATAATGAGCTCTAAATGGCCAACTAGACCCAAAGCAAAGAAGTCGCTTGACTTGATCGGTCGATTACTGAGCTGGTCACCTCACACACATTGCTTTGCATTGTTGTGACTCACACGTCCTCCTGGCTAATAATATGCTAAAGCTAAAATCCTTTAGCGAGCCAAACATATTGATAGGGAAAAGGTGCGTAGGGCACAGAGAATATCCACACGATCTCTTTGGATGGTTCAAGGAAGTTTGTACTTTAACTGACACTTCTTTTTGGCTCAAGGACAGCGCAGCATAAGATCAAGTGGAGCCCAAAAAAAAAAAAAAAGGACAGAAACAAAGAGGGCAAGAGGACCAAAGGGTCGCGGGGGCTCAGAGAAAGAAATGAAAAATGTAGAGAGTTAATGGAGGTTGAGAAGAGGGATCAAGACAGAAGTGGGGAGAACAAATGGATTCCACGCCGTCCATTACAGCAGCCGCTGTGTGGTGGAGTGCCACAAGGCAAATGCCCTATTTATTCCGGGAATAATTACACGCCAATGAGGCCCCGCTGACACCCGACGTGCGGTGAAGTCGATAGGTGACCCACATTTAGAGCAGCCGTGTCCTGTAATGGCATCTCCAGTCAAAAGATTCCAATAAAGCATCTCATCTGTCATAATAAAAATTGTGCTTGCAATTTGTGCGACCCACTCCTGCACCACTCGCCCTCCCTCCAGCTACCCTACTTCCTCTCATGTGCGCGCACACGCACAAAGGCATATTTCTAACATTTCAGAGGGCATAACTCTGACTTACATGCAATTACTGGTGACTTAATATATCCCTAAACCTTTACCTTACCTTAACCCTGAGCTAAGCCTTCACCTTGAAATGTGATTATTTACACAACTCCAATTGCTTTCCGTCCCCAAAAGAAAGACAGGTCCTCCTAATGTTCAACAGATTTATGTCCACACATATATATATATATACACCATGTAGTATTACATTATGTCACTGGGCTCATATCGATTGCAGAACTGCACCCACCAATTTAATTACCCGTGCTGCATATAAAATAGCCCGCCAACCAATTATTAAGCTGAGCCGAGTGAGCTTGAGGTATCTTTCCGAACAATCCTGTTAAAGCTTAAAGCTTTTAGTGCTTTGGACGACACTCCAGAATGCCACAATCCTTGACCCACCCGTTTGTCTTTTCTCCATCACTGTCCATTTTTCCATTTCGATCCATAACTTCCAACCGCAAGAATACAGCCTTACAGAAAGACTGGGCATTGTTTAAATGCAAGTATATGGAAAGTGACATTTGCGCTGGTCATTTAAGTAATTGCTTTTATTTTTTGATATTACATTACAGTATGGAAGTATGGCTTTTTGTGTGGCTATAGAAGCATCAGGCCAAGCTGTCAAACAATATTTGTGTTTTCAAAGCAAACGGAGTGGAACATTGATTTAATTATTGTAAATAAATGTGGAAAGAAAAGCTTGAAACTGTTTGAAAAGATGATCCCAACTTCATGAGCCATGATGTTAGCGTTTCCTTTTTTCACCTTCTTTATGATTACTGTACCAAAAATAGCATGTTCAAGAAACGAATACGAAGATATGACACACTCCTTTGAGTTGCGTGCTTACGGCGATGCTAAGCCAATGTCCAAGAATTCCAATAACTTTGATGGGATGGTCGCTCCTGCTAACATGGCTGCCACATTGTCCTGTTTCAGCCTGCTCTAGTCCACTCGAGGCAGTGCAACTTGTAATATTGTGACCAGTCTCTGTTCTGTGGTGCCTTCAAATGTGGTGAATTTTTGTAGCTAACAGACTTTGAAAGGTACTGTACAAAGGGACCAAAACGGCAACTATCAATGCTAATCATGAACATATCAATGGTGTTTTCCATTGTATATTAGCATTAAGCTATTGGGGCCTTTTTTTTTTTTTTACTTGACCGTAAATTTCAAGTAAGTAGGACATTCCAGTCTGGTATCTTAGCACCAGCTGCAATTTAGTTTGAATTATAAGGCAAACGAGACCATGTTTCGAATAGCCATATATCTAAGCAGACTGATGGCTTTAAATGTGTGAGCGTCCCGATTTAGTAGCTCTCTAATTGTTTGCATCCAGGTGTACTTTGTATTTTCTCTAACACCTAACTACCTTGTTAATCTCAGTCATCAAGTGCAAAGTCATCACGGGCTAATGATGCACGCACAGTAAATGGTAGGAAGGGCCATTATAAGCCAATGAACAAATAGGGCCATGATTCTTGACAGAATTTGCCATGTCACGCTTGCAATTCCACTCACGCAACCATCATTCCTCAAACTCTTTCAAGAAAATAAAAGGTGTCTGGGATTTTGCCAGTTAACATTTTACTGAACCGAACTTATTCTACCGGCACCAAATTCTGACAAAAAGAAACGTAACCACCGGACCAGAATCCTGATTGGATCAGCAGAAAGGACTTTCATTGATTAAAAGATAATTATCTGTTTAGCCCGACCCAATTAAGGTGCATTTGCCTCATGCATATTTATGAGCGCAACATCTTAAATGGGTTTTTCAGACTTTGTTCAAAAGCAGTACATTTTAAACTTTAACATTGATTTTTGGACAATTTGTGCTTGTATTGTATTTTGTTTATTTCCCCGCCGTCTGTGAATCCAACTCATCCTTCTTTGCCTTTTAAAGCACGTAAGGAGGGGGGATGACAATAAATCAAATCCGCCCCGTTACCGCTTCAGAGCTCCACAGGTCCGCGAGGACAGTGCCCACTTCCTTGCATTAATCTTTTAATGGACTCTCCTCCCTTCTCTTTGGCAGATGCACTTCCCCCGACAGGTCAGCAACGATCGCCGGGGTCATTAGTCCTGTGATAGGCTGAACGATAAGATCAGCAACAATGGGTACAAGGTGTGGAAGAGACAGCGCTGAGCAAGCTACACAACTGCGGGTTATAGAGGGGGAGGTGAGAGTCTTTGCAAGGTCGTTGCCGGCGCGCGAGACGCTCCATTTAGTAGCCAATGTTTGGGCTGGTGATGCAGTGCTCATATTTCTCTTCTTGGATGCTTTATTCTTAAAATAGCAAGGGCGCCACTGGCAGATTTTTTTATTTTTTTTTTCACTTCAGCGGAAAACTTATATTGCATACTTTCAATATATTGAAATATATCAATATAAAATATATCAACTCGATATCAGATGCATCTTATTTTATATGGTCTTCACATCAAGGCTGAACTTTCTCCGTGTTCCAGTTCATCTCGCGACGCACGCCTGACTTCATCCTGACGATCTCACGCCAAAGTATTTCATAAAACAAAGGGCGCACTCTTGGAGAACATTCATTCATCTGAGAAAAAAAAAAAAAAGAAGCTTGGTCTGTCCTCTGAGGCGGTTCTCGCTCACAAAATTAACTACGGACAAAAGCAGTTCAATCCACGGTGTCCGACGAGAACAAATGGCGTGGAGTTGATAGTTTGATAGCGGCGAGATGTATTTCTTAATCAACGCTGGGGTGGAAGGCTAACACAGTAAATGTGGCCCACTACTCACAACAAGTCCCTTGAGAGATTATACCAATTGCCTTTTCAGAAATGAATTCAGTGACCTACTGTAATATGAAATTCATTTGCACACTGCCAGCCGCTGCCAGACTACTGTGTGTGTGTGTGTGTGTGTGTGTGTGTGTGTGTGTGTGTGTGTGTGTGTGTGTGTGTGTGTGTGTGTGTGTGTGTGTGTGTGTGTGTGTGTGTGTGTGTGTGTGTGTGTGTGTGTGTGTGTGTGCTTTCATATGTGTGTGTGAGATTGCAATACATTTTTTTTGCATATACTGCAATGCCTATTGAAACACAGCAATAAAAAAAACCCTGAATAGCAGGGCTCATAACCAGGATTTATGATTTTTGGGGAAGAATGGTGACTTATTGAGAATCATATTGCATTTTTTTTCTCTGAGAATGTGATGTTTCTGCACCACAGTCCATAAAGTATGTTTGTGAAAAATTATCGAATTGGGATATTTTCCCTTCAATATCGCTATTGCAATGTAATATGCAAATACATTTGAAAGGTCCTATTCCCATGCTTTTTTTTTTTTAACAAAGAAGGAAAAAAATAATTTGTATTCTAATTAACAATATCAGTTTTATTATGCGTAAAAGATTTGTTCTTTCAGGTTAGGTTCATACAAAATATGTGCAGTACTTCAATTCGAGTTACTTGTGTGGAACTGCTAATATGGAGTAAATATTTTTGGCTGGCGAGTATGTTCAAACGTATTTGCAAGTGTACATTCAAGTATTTAAATATGTTCAAAATCATACTCGCAAATGCGAATGTACTTGTAGGCTAAATGCTACATGCATAGTATATATATGCCACGGGGTATTACTTGCAACACTTTAAGTATTTCGCCCACATTACACCAATACATTCGAAATTTAAGTAAAAAAAACATTGTTTATTTGTAACTTTTTTATTATTATGTCAGCAGTGCGCAAGTAATACCCTGTGGCATTATGGGAAAATATGGAATGTTTGTATCATTTAGCCTACAAGTATGTTCAAACGTACTCCTGAACTATGTTTAAAAATATTTGAGAGTATTTTTGAACGTACGTGCGCATGTTTGAATGCACAAATATGTTCACTCCACATTGGCAGTTCCAGACGTCCGTCATTTTAAGTGTTCACTATGGCAACTTCACAAAACTCTACAAAACAAGTGTGAAATAAATATAAGCCCGGAAGCCATTTTCACTGAAGCAACCCCCTTCGCTCCCGGCTGTTTTACTGGATTTTTACTAATTTTGCATGTCCCACAGAATATTGTGTTCTATTGCTATAAAAACATGGACCCTGCCAAAGGAAAGATTAAGAGTCTTCTTTCATCAGGAAAAAACAAGTACATTTGTATCTGTTTTCATTTTGCAGCAATTAGCATTAGAATATAGCTAAGTTTCATCATTATTTACAAATCTGTTTAAAACAGTAGGGAAAAGAACTTTTTGCAAAATGGCCTTGGTTGATCTCTTATACTCTGCTGCCACCTGCTGGCCGTTTTTGTTATAGCTACCATTGTTCAACCATTTGCTTCAGTTGAGAGGCTGCATCAAAGCCTTCTGTATGCTCTTGCATAAAAAAAACATTTAAAAAAACGTAAAAAAAATATGTCTTTGGGAGCATCGTAATATTTAAAATAGAACGTATTTATACGTTTTTGGGAGCAAATTAAGCTTCTTCTTTTTCTCCAAACCTGCAGCCTTTGTGACTTGAAACAACTTGCATTCTAATATATTGTAGTGTTGATTTTAATTTAATTGTTGATCCCTACAGAGTTGCGACCATTATCGTCAAGCCTATGAATTCATTATCATTAGGGGGTGGTATATTGCAATTTGTATGGTCAGAACTACTTTTAGAAGGAACACTAAAGCTTTTTCTTTTGGTTTATTTGCTAGCGTTTCAATTAAATCCCTTTCAGAACTGTAATAGGCAGATCAAAACAAACCATGCATGTCAAACTGAACGAGCTTGAGTATGGCTTGTTGAACTCTCACTTGAGCGTCCTTGCATTGGCGTTATTGTTTTAGATTAGACGATACAAAACATTTGGACTAATTAGCCCAGGGTGTGAATGATCGCTAATTAGAATAAGTGCTTCAGAGGGAATATTTTAGATGAATTGGAGGCCCCAAAAGGCTGTAGACACAAAGTGTGAGAGGGAGATATAAACACTGATTGTTGTGTTTAGGCGAATACAGAATGGATTAGATACAAGGAAAGATTGCTGTTGCGTTTGGAGAATGCTTCTGAGAACAAAAAGGCTTCTGACTCGCACGGTTAAGATTCTGATTATTTTCAAGATTAATTCATTGCTACACCCTCATAAAAGAGCTTTTTTTTTGGGTCATTATTTATTAGGTTTGAGTGTTTTTCCATACTACACATTCGGTAAGGATTTCATGCATTGGAATCAATACATCATATATAAACAAACTGTATACCAGATGAAAGACCAAAGTCTTGGTTATATATTTTTTGGTTTCATGTCATTTTCATACTTTGAGCGAGTGCAGAGTTACAAGCCATCAAATAGAGGGAGTGAACATGTGACATGTTGCCCCACCAATGGGTAAGTTGTCATACTATGTGGTAAAATGTCACCCTGGATTTTGCAATAAAACAAGGACAAAATGATCCTGGTTTGTTTGTTTTTACAGACAGAGAAATTGTTTATCATTGATTTTGAAAATGTACCATATAGTCATTGAGCAAACGTTAACATAAAATTTTATGAAATAGATTAAAGGAACTGCTGGCATGTAGGTCATAGCATTTGCTTCCCTTAAACTGGAAATTTGAAATGAAATTGAATTGGAAAAAAAAAGAAGCTTTTCAGTTATTGGATGAAAGGATCATGATGAAACTTAAACAAGTCCTGACGTGGGCATACTGTAGTTTCAACAACTGGAAAATCAATTTTTAAACACTCTTCAAAATCATCATCTGGAGAACAATTCTGGCAAGTGGCCAGAGGTACATTTTCATGTACCCATTCTTTGCATATGTGACAGCAAACCCCAAAATGACTGAGACAAGTTGCCCCAAACGACCATGTTGGCTAATACTTGCTCTAGTTTAAAGTTAGCTTAAAACAGAGAAGTGACGGAGGCATGACAAGATGCCTGAATCTCTCCTCTAACGAGTCCACATGATTTGCTGCTAGAATTAATCTATGAAGTTGAAAATATTTACTTTGGGTTGTGCAAAACAGATAACTGGCTCTCATTTCAGCTCACAATGTGCTATTCTCTTCTCAGACAGTGCACAACCCCTGACAATTTATATGAAGAAAACTAGTATGCCACTTTTTCGTTGCGCCCCCTGGTGGAGAAGAAAATTGCAATGTGACAACTTACCCGTGATACAACTAGGCCCGGTCTCCCTACATGTAGTTCATATGGGTTTACTGTGTTATGTTCTTAAAGAGGCAGTCCTGGCTGTGACACAATTTCAATGTCAAAGAAGCATGCTTTCCATCTCTAAAATCGACATTTCATTTGACCAAAAAGACATGTCTCCAGCTGTTTGCCGATGTACGCTGGTTTTTGCTTTAAAAGCTTTTCCTATTGGCTTCGGAGATGGAGAAAATTGTTGACTCAGCCGTCTGAGCCTCTGCCTGTTGGTCCCTCTTTAACCAAGATTCCTTTATACATCAATGCGAGCGAGGGTGGTTTATTTATCTTGTAAACACACACACACACACACACACACACACACACACACACACACACACACACACACACACAATACTAATTACACCGCATATCACGTTAAAATAATTCCACCTCCGTCAAAGTCACGCCGGCTCGATAGAGAAGGATTTTTTTCTGTCTATTCTTTTGCCAGGACAGGATTAAAAGCTGGTTATCGTTCAATCCCTTTAATGTCGCCTCTCTCTCCGCTGTCGTTTCAAGTTAATTAAATTTCTTCCGGGGCAATGGCGTATTGGCTGCCTGACAGGTAACATTATAAAGCGTGACCTTCCCAGAGTTGTTATCCTTTTGACGGCACCGATACTCTGCGGTTGGGAATAGCAGCGAGATGCAAGCGGGACGGTCTGATATTATCTGTGCATGCCGTCCTGTCCAGAGAGACGTCTCTTTACTGCAAATGTCACTTTCAAACTACAGATTATATCAGTGTTTCGTTAGGGAAGAGCATTGGAGCAAAATTTGCTCAGTCAATGAAAATGGCGATACATTGGGTGTCCTTTTTACAATTACAAACGGTCATCTGTCAGCATTCAAACATCGCCTTGTGCCCTCTGCCTTTTATGGCGGCCTTCTCCCCCGCCTGGCTGAGTGATCTCAGTTGCCTTGTGCATGCTTGAGTGCGATGTGTGAGGACAAGCGAGCGCCATGTTCAATTGTCCATTCACAGAACTCAGCAGGGTGTGAAGGCCCCGTGGCCACAGCACCAAACAATGAATGAGTGTCAAGTTTATCTTCAGATCCTCAAATGATGTGCTGTGACGCTCCTCGTGGACAGCTGTCGCAATGAACATTTTGCTTTTCATCACTGCAAGAAAAAAAAATACGATCACCAGTTGGGAATCATTTTCTTTGCTCCCGGGGAGTCACTGTGGTTAAAGCAAAATCAAGGGCAATAAACATGCTGTTTTTGACACGTTTTGATGTATATACTGCTTGTGGGAACAACTGTTCCCAAATAACCAAACGGAGTTTTTTAATAGCCTCTCTGGAAGGCATGTGAAGATGTTTTCGGGGGAAAGATGTCCATGAAGTGGAACTACAAGCCAAGAGGAAGCAGAATATGCGTTTGCTGCCCCTAATAAGGAGCCACAGCCAAGGGTTTTGAACTCAAACAAACCCCAACAGGCTCCATCGAAGCGTTCACACCAGTTTAAAGGCACTTGATAACACTGTGTGACTGCAGGATGGGGAACTGAAAGAAATGCGAGAGAAAGGCAAAAAAGTCTGGCCAACAATCCGACAGACAACTTGGCCCAAGTTTCATTGCCGCTGACAATTTGTTCCTGTGAACACATGACAAAACAGAATGCGATGTGTTCAGCAATGCCACCTCAGGCTGGTGGCTCAAAAATGTAACCCAAAGTATGAAATTGCCTTCATGCTAAATTGCACATTTCACAAACCTCACTACCCACAGCGGCTCTGAGAGTGACTTTCTCAAAGCTTAGCCAGACCGACTTCATAATCCTTTCTTAGTTCGTTTACAACTTCATACAGAAGAGTTTAGGCAAATAAAAGCATTTCAGACTTTTTACATACATTTACCTTACTTCGATAGCTTGATTAATGCAATTTGTCCAGCTCTGATGTTCATTCAATAAGTTCCAGTCCTAAATGAGCCACAAAAAACAACAATATTCAAGCACTTTATTGCATAATTTTCTATGAACCCTGAGGGGGGAAAAAACATGACCTTGACATTAACCTTCATGAGCCACTGGTTTTAAAACAAGCTATGGAGGCCAAGGGTGAGCATCCTGGTATGAGAACAAATACAAATATAAATATGAGTGAAGAACTTTATTGTCATTGTCAAGTGCACGGCAACAAAAGTACACCTAACAGGCTCAAACTGTCCAAGAAACACGAAAAACCAAACAGATGGAGGCGGAACAGAAAGGCCTGTTGGTATTCGCTCTGAGAGCACTCCGAGACCTTAGAGGGAAGGAGGAGACACCAGGAAAACGGGGAGGGAAAAAAAGATAAAGTTCGAGCCATGTTCCATGGCCTGGCATATTGTCTCGTTGTCATGATGACAACCTTCTTCCGACGGTTATAGAAAAACACGGAGGACGGTGGAAATTAATTAATTAATTAGATAGATAGATAGATAGATAGATAGATAGATGGATAGATGGATAGATGGATAGATGGATAGATGGATAGATGGATAGATGGATAGATGGATAGATGGATAGATGGATAGATGGATAGATAGATGGATAGCTGGATGGATGGATGGATGGATGGATGGATGGATGGATGGATGGATGGATGGATGGATGGATGGATGGATGGGTGGGTAGGTAGGTAGGTAGATAGAAGGATAGATAGATAGATAGATAGATAGATAGATAGATAGATAGATAGATAGATAGATAGATAGATAGATAGATAGATAGATAGATAGATAGATAGATAGATAGATAGATAGATAGATAGATAGATAGATAGATAGATAGATAGATAGATAGATAGATAGATAGATAGATAGATAGATCAAATTTAACCAATTTACCTGCTAGCTGGTGATTGATGTAGGAGTCATAGCATTTAATTTTATTTTTTTCCGAAGATGGTGAAGTCCTTAACTACTGCTTAAACAATATTGAAGTAGCATAGGTCAGGAAGCCACAAAAAAATCACGATTCTAATATGATTTAGCAGTTATCTGATATACTTGTGATAAATACAGCAAAAGATAATCATAGAAATTGTCTAACTCATTTGCTCCCAAAAATGTATCAATATGTTCTATTTTAAATGTTTTAAGTGTCCCAAAGACGTATTTATACGTTTGTTTGTTTTTAATGCTAGAACATACAGAAGGCTTTGATGCAGCCTCTCAACTGCACAAAATGATTGAAGCAATGGTAGTTATTACAAAAACGGCCAGCAGGTGGCAGCAGGGTAGAAGAGATCAACCAGGGCCATGTTGAAAACAACACACAGTTTGAAGCAGATTTGTGAACAATGATGAAACTATGCTATATTCTCATGCTAATTGCTGCAAAACGGAAACTTTTGGTAGGTTCCATGTTTTTATAGCAATAGAATACAAGATTATGTGGGCCTTGCAAAATCAGTCAAAATCCAGTAAAACAGCCGGGAGCGAAGGGGATTGCTTCAGTAAAAATGGCTGCGAGCGAATGAGTTAATATACCTCATATGAGTGCAATTCTACACCACTACATCCAAAATATTCAACATATTGTTGATTTAATCCATTTCTAGTATTTGATCTGAGACACTAAATGACAACCTTGCCACATAATCTGCTTCCTTCACAACTACGTCAGATTGCTGAAGCTAAAAATGCTTGCATAAGAGGATATCGCGACACACAAGCAAGTCACTGTCAAATTGAAACAGTATCGTGCTACACATGCTAGATTCAACTATGAATAATTCCCTTTCCGGTGCTGGCACGGCAAGTGGAAATGCTTCAATCTCCAATCAATCTTGCACTATCTGGAAGGCCTCTAATATAAATAGATGGCTGCATATCAGCATTGGCGGGGGGAACACATTAAAAAGCGGCGTACTCGCAGAACAGCCCACTCACCCAGGAGAGCTGCGCATTTAAAAGGAGGTCAAGACTGCCTATTTGTTGTCGCGTCTGATCTTGCTGTGCCTGCAACTCCCGACAGACTCGACTTTCACTTGTCTGCAAACTTCTGAACTTGGCGTGAGACTTGCTAATTAAGCAGGTAAGTAAGAGCATCGTGGAAAACACACAGCAAGCTGTCCTCTGAGAAATGAATATCATGAAGAACATCGAATGAGGGAAACTACATGAATACAATTGATAATACCACCAGATTGATAAAGGTTTTAGTTTAGTGGTTCTTAACCGGGGTTTGATTTAACCCTAGGGGTTCGGCGAGTCAGTCTCGGGGGGTTGGCGGAGGTCAAGACACACACGCGACTCAAATGATTTGTGATGATACGCCCCACTTAGCCATCATTGACTGCAGGTGATCACGTGACATTTGCTGCAGTGAATTTAGTGCGCTCAGTAGTCGACTTGCAGCTGTTGTGTTGGTCTGTCTGTATGATTTTATTATTGTAAGCCATTCATACTACTGTATGTCTAGCAAAACAAAAAAGTGGTCGGCCGAATATGTGCAATATGAATTCACATGTATGACGGAATGTATGGAGTTCCACAGGGTTCAATTCTGGGGCCTCATCTGTTGATTCTGTCTTCTGCCCCCGGGTTCCGTCTTAAGAAAACATTTGTGGTTATATGGTGTCAAGCTATTCTAGTCCAGCCCAACTAGCTATCTGGCAAAGCTAAGGGAACACTTCCTTAAGCTGCACGGAGATGTGAAATACAAGAATGCAACATTTTCTGAATTCAAGGTGACAAGAGACCGAGTGGATGAAAAGGCTACTCTCCCTCTTTATTTTGTTCACAAGTAAACACTATACCAAAAAATAAATAAATAAATAAAAGTTAATTTTTTCATTAAAGCAAGGTTCGGTGAATGTGCATAGAAAACTGTTGGATTTCATTACCTCCGATATGGTTAAGAACCACTGGTTTGAATCCAAAGAGGGCTGTAGTCCCACCAGTGTTTCCTGGGTCGTCCATACATGAACACGACTTGGGGTAGGATCACAACCCCAAACATGGAGTGGGCACCCCACCCTGCACTGACTGAGTATCTTGGTCTCAGATTTGAAGGTTCTTATTCTCATCCCAACAGAACATCAACTGCTTTTTTTTCTTCCAGCGAGGTTTTACTTAGCAAAGGCTGCCCTATGTCATGATTTTGTTGACAACTTTTATGGAAAGAATTTAGAGTTCAGTGTACCGTTTTGTCATGTTCAGAAGTATGTCGTTGTCACTCAAAAACTGTGGTCCTCTCACTTTGTTCAGCACACAATTCTGAATCATCACCTTACCATTTATAGTTGACCTAATGCCAACCATTCATATTTCCCTCCCGATGCCCCGGCAGCAGCATATTTTTGGCATCACGCTCCTGAAACACAATTCTTCCCCTCCATCCATCTGTCTTCCCTCTTTCCAACCCCTCCCCCTGTGGTCCCTCTTCTATCCTGTCCAAGCCACCATCCCCTTGGCTGACTCATCTGTGGCCAAGACTCTCTGCATTGTGCTGACTGCAGATTCCACTTCTCCCTTTGACGCCCCCAACCACTTTACCATTATCCAATTCCTCTCCCTCTCTTCGCCGCATCACCATACGCCCCTTTTTTTTCCTGCGTTCACCATGTTGTCAGTCCAATGACGCCTTGAGATCTCTTGTGGCCACTCACATGCACTTTGAACATCTTGACCTCATGCAAGCGCCCGGACGCTGCAGACTGGCAACAATGCCGCAACAATGCCAATAATCACCTGTACTAATCCATTTAGCATCATTGTCATCGGTGCAAGCATGGAGAGCGAGGATTGAGTGGGATCACTCTGGCAGTCCCTCAATGCAATGGATAGTGAAAGGGAGCTGGCAAGATATGTCAAAGTCAGCGTACAAAACCTTGTTAAACAAAGCTAATCTTCGCCCGTGGATTGATCCGAATCAAGGCGACGCACATCAGAAGTAAACACACGACACACAACATTAGCGTGGCGCGACCTTCTGCGGCTAAACTGCGGGATGTCACGTCTGACCTTCAAGGCTGCAAAATTAGCATAAGGTAGATCGAGGCAAGTTTATTTGTATGACACATTTAAAGCACAAGACAATTGCTTTACATAAATCCTTAAAGGCATGACAGGGAGAGAAACAAAATATTAAGACAAGAAAAAATCTAGTAAAAATAAACATTTAAAATAATTACAATAAAATGATTAAAACCTAGCATCAGTCTAGATCAATTAAAATATAGCGATATTTATAGACCAGCAGCAAACATTTTTAATCGATTCTTTGACTAACAGGAAGCCATTGCAGTGATTTCAGGACAGGTGTGATATGGTCCAGTTTTCTGGTGTTTGTTTTTATTAAGACCTGTAAAGTTGTGCTGTCAAAGTTAAAGCGTTTACTCATTGATTAATTATTATTTTTTTAATTGTCAGATTAATCATGTGTTAATGAAGATTAATCGCATTATTAATTTGGACCACAGATTACCCTTTATTTTAACAGTGTATGGTTACGTTAAAGGTAGCACAGAGTGTGTTTGAGCAATAAACATAACTATATACATTAAAGTAAATCATTCAATAAATGTTTGCGTATGACATTCAGAATATTTGTTCGTGTCAAACTACTGGGGTCTTTTTTTTTTCATTTCAAATTCTTAAAGTAATTAACTGATTAGAAAAAGAGGAGGATGAGCTTGTGCAGTGAATCAAAAAATGTTGAAGAAGTCCTCATAAATGTGAAAATAATTCACATATAACAGGTGCTCTTTAAATATGACGGGCAAAATATAAAGATAAAAAGACAGTCTCTTCTTTCATTAGGATTTTTTTTTATTTCTATCTGTTTCCGTTTTGCAGCAATTAGCATTAGAATATAGCTAAGTTTCACCATTATCTGTTTAGAACTGTGGATACATTTGCTTTTTTCAACATTGCCCTGGTTGATCTCTTATATTCTGTTGCCATCTACTGGCCGTTTTTGTAATAACTACAATTTCTTCAATTGTTCTCTGCAGTTAAGAGGCTGCATCAAAGCCTTCTGTATGATCTAGCATTAAAAAACAACAACATAAAAAACGTATAAATGTGTTTTTTGGACACTTAAAACATTTAAAATAGAACGCATTTATGCATTTTTAAATGAGTTAATCCAAATTCTAAGATGTGATTATTATGATTTAAAAAATGTAATCGTTTGACAGCGCTACTGTGAAGATGGATCCTTGCGTGACTGATCTTTGTTCGCTCAGACTCGCGATCACCAATCAAGAGCAAACAATACTTTCAAGGTATGTGAATATAACATGAGAGCGTGAGGAATGATTTCTGTGGTGTGGTCTTTTTTCTCCACACAGCCTGGAAAACACATAAAATATTCATGATATTATGGACATTGTTATTGAATTAGTTAATCACGTAGAGTGTTAGACACCATTATCACTTCAGTAGAGGCACCCTTACAGAAAAACTCTTGACCACTTGGAATGTCGCAAATGCGGCCCCAACTAGTAGATAAATATAATAGCTCAAGAATATAATAAAATCCATTCATTACAAACACCGAATATTCAATGTGCATTATTTCACTTCCTACTAAATAGATTTTCGTATATGCACGCTTCGCCTGGAATACTGTAATATTGATCTTTATTATTTCTAATTCTACCATTAATCACACACACTTCCCACTCCCCTGTTTGTTCTCAATGTTGCTTCGGCAAGCGTGATCAATAGAGTGCCACTGGCTTTGTATCCATCAACAAACAACAATGCAAATAAAAATCAATGGCCCAGCAACAGCAAAGTACTGTCTCGCCAATTAAAGCCAACATAGCCCTCAGGCTCCCTTAAAGAGGAATCATGGATTGACAAAAAGGGGGGACAAGTCTCTCAATGCTCACAAATGATTGTCATTACAAAGTGACGATTTAAAGGATCATAATGGAAGCAACAGAGCAAAAATACATATTTCCAATGGATGGTTGGAAACATGAGGCTGTTCTGTGTGCTCTTAGCTGCTTTTAAGAAGCCTTTTTCGATCAGCGTGATCTTTATCTTCCTAATCCTAATACTTGTCTATGTTCTTGTTCAACTGTTTGCACAAACTGTGCAGCGCGCACCTTTTCAAGAGGTTTGCAAGCCATTAAGAGACCCTCTAATATTCACACGGTTACAGTCGACAAGCAGCGCGAAGCGCACACTTACACACATACACACGCATAGATTGACGCATTTGATTGAACCCGTTTCCCTGGCAACCACATGAAAAACAGCCACCGAGGCCTGTCATTTCTAAAGCCCTCTGGAAGGTATTATGCCTTAAAGACTCTCTGCAGAATCTTTTTAACTCAAGATTAACATAATGAAAGCATATTGTAAAAACACACATCTTCCCCCGAGCAATATTTAAAGGTATTGGTTATAAAAAGCACAAATGGAAATGAACACACGAGGATGGAAATTAGCAAAGGGAGGAAGGCATCAATACAGCCACATTTGTCATGCCGCTTTCATCACCAAAGAGGCAAGGTGTTTCCCATATTTCACCGCACCCAAAGTGTTGTGACACCCGCTCAGCCCAAGATCTACAGCGTCGCACCTACATAAACAGCAATAAAAAAAAAAGAGGGGGGGGGGCGAAAATAGCTCTCCCATCAGCCCCCAACGGGGAGGGGGATTTGCAGGAGTCTCTCCACCTCCCTCTCCCATTAATCACTGCAAAGATCAACCTCGGATAGGAGACTGCAGGTCCAGGCTGGGGAATGAGACGGGCCGAAGGTGAGGGCTCCGGAGATGAGATGATGGAAGTTGGAGGGGTTATGCTCGCAGGAAGGAGAGCGGAGAGCCGACCTGCGCTCTTGTGTTTAAGCACCCGACGAGGAGGAATAGGATGAGGATTGGCGGTCGTACGGTTTAAAGGTTGGCGGTCAAGGCTTCAGGGCGCTTGACCCATTTTTTAATAAAGAGCCAGCCGAGGGTCTTGGACCCAAGAATTGAGCAGTAAAGTCATGTTTTGCACTTTAAATATGATTTTTTTTTCTTGTCTAATGTAATAATGTATAACTTATCTGCAGTTCTGCAGAGGAATGAACAGACGCTCCCTGCACAGCAAATAAAAACTCTCTTCCAAGTGTACATATTACTCTAAAACTGAATCTATTTGGTCCCACTCTAAATAGAGTCAAAATTACTGTGTGAAAGAATAAGTGGGTACATTAATGTGTGATGTAAGGAAGTTTGTTTTATGCCTCTCAAAACGCTTTTCAGAGCTCACCTTTGAATAGTGGCATATATTCCATATTATTCTCCTGAACACTGGGGGAAATTATTCTTTTTGTCATCTCAATACAAGCAAGGAAGAGTTCAGGTTTTGGTCCAGCAGCCCGCAAGTTGCACGACAAGGCAGTCAAGGACACTTATACACACACAAGGACCACCTGAGACCATGACATGTGATTTGTTTACAATTATAGAGAATATGAAGAGTAGATAGCTAAACAGAGTTTTTGCTTGAGGAATTATCACTGAAGCCAGTTTTACTGAGGAGCGCAAGATTTGGTAGGCATGTCTACCATCCATAGAGCGACAAGAACGTTTCAAGAACCCTACTTGATCCAAAAGACACGGAAAGTCGGACATTTTGGCAGCCAATTTAGGGTCTTTCTTCAACCTTTCCAGGCGTTCTTCAAAAACTAATTTGTCTCAGTGATTTACATGTTGCCCTTCAAACTGCGGATACAAGTGCATAAATGATCCTAACTACTCATTTAACCCATTGCACCCCGTGTCTTCATATACAGTGGAACCTCGGAGTTTGAACGTCTCGTAACTCAATTCAATTCGGACTTAAACGAAAAAATCGGAGTAAAAAATGGCTCGGAGTTTGAACTCATTTTCGGAGTTCGAACACCCAAGCAAAGCAAGCTAAGCAAAACGTACCTTGAAAACGGGTAGACGAGTGAAGACGAGTAGAGCCGAGCAATGTCGACTGCTCACGTTGCGGTAGTTGAGACGATGCACTGCTCATTTCCAGTCAGATCGTGAAAACTCCCGGAGGTGCTCCATACTCGCGAGTGCATTTTGATTTTTCCACGACAATTTTCTTCGCCAAAGAAAGACAACAGTACCAGTGGCAGCAAAGAAAAACCTACAGTGCTACGAACCACAGTGGGATTAGGAAGGAGATTATCGCGCAGTTGTAACTACCGTGACTACTTCTGTAAATACTGGCACGATGGCCCCCCTTTAACTGTTCAACAACGTGCCTGACATTAAACAACGCACACAAGGACCGCTTAGTAGTCTAACAATATGCCCAATGTAAAATACACAAACTCAGCACTGAATTTCAACTAGCATTAACATAGCATTTATCATCCACTGATGCCATTACACCACAACAGGTAAAGTCATTTGTATTGTTTGAATACTGTACTGTAAATGTAAAAAACATCAATAGGAATTTTCTGTTTTGGGAGCTTGGGAACGGATTCATTGCATTTACATTATTTCCTATGGGAAAAAATGTTTTGGAGGTTGAACAATTCTGACTTTGAACACAAACTCCGAGGTACCACTGTATTCGTAATGATTGTGAATTATTTCACACATTCATACTAGGGGTGCACCAATCACAATTTTCCAACTGATCCCTGATCTCCCCTTTTAAAAAGTCTGACCTGCCGATCTGGATTTTTGCCAGCGCAGATTTTTTAACAAGCAGCATACTGCTTCAGTGTTCCAAACTTGTTTTATTGGATAACATTAAACGGTATCTGTGAAATAATACAAACGGGTTGTTTTAAGTGCACATGAAGGAGTTCTCTCAAATTAAAAATGAAAATCCTATCAGTCATCTCAGCAGAAGAGGACAGTGGCTGACTTTTTCAGACCTCCAAGGTGGAAGATGAAATTGGTGGACAAGATCAGTTCACTTTTAAGGGTTTGACTAAACACCGACCCCCACCCCTCCAAATTATGGAAATTGGGGCCGATAAAAGGGCCAGCCGATTGATTGGTACACCCCCAATTCATACAGTACATCTCTCTGAAATAGCACAATTTATTGTACTGCCTCTGAAAACAAAATGGCTGACTCTTATGGCACTACAACTTACAGACCCTTCTGGTGTATTGAACAACAAAACGAACGTCTCTCCAGTAGTAAAAACAGTAAAGCCAGTTTGAGTGAAATAGAAATTCGTGATTTGTAAAAGCAGCAACAAATAAATGATGCATTTGTTTTCATGTAAAATGACGCAAGACAAAACCTACATATGCAAACGTGCATAGCATAGCAGCAAACTTGTTTTGGAACACATATCGGTAAAAACATTTTGGCATTATAAATGTTAACTTTCCGTTTCCTTACTTTTGAATGATAACTGTCTATAAATTCAAATATAGCAGTACAATTAATTTTCAAAAGGAAATACAGTGCAGCACCTTTATTGATTAAATGATATGGAAATGACCCATGCATCAATAAATGGATCATATCTATGTATAAATAGGCAATGCTAAATTATTAAAACCTTTGAGCTTTGTTTGTAGTTGAACTCATTTTAAAAGATAAAGCCATACATTTGCACGCAAAAAAAAAGAAGAAGCTCAAACGCAAATAGTTCATATGTATGCTTATGCAAATAGATACAGGACACAGATGGCGGCCTACCCTACAGATAGTATTTCATTGCTTTAACTAATACAAATAGTATCTGCAACCCTAACCTCCCACCAGGGACTCTAAGAAGCTCTTCATAATAACTGCCCCCTCATCAGCTCATCATACATAGCACAATGTGTAGCGCGCGCACTCTCGCTTCCTTTCTTCTTGTCTATTGCTCCATACTTTCCACGAAGTGGGAGGTGGTGTTGGGGTTTACTAAAGCGGAGCGAGGCTAGCATTGTTGGTCCCACGGGAGCTGGCAACATGATGGAGCCATTATAGGGAAATGGACTGGCGCTTTTAAGGGCCAAAAAGGGCCATGCTTAAGCAAAGATTATCCACAATGCACTTCCACAGTGTGCCTCGCAGTCTTTTGAAAATAAACAAAAAGACAGTGTCACATCGCCACCATTCAAATTTTATCAAGACATAAAAGTGTTTCACAAACTAGTTACCGTTATTCAGGGGCAAATTCAAATCAGCATCAGGTATTCTATTTCCTCTGCACATTGCTCCGCTATTTAAGGACTGAATGGATCTGTTGAGTGAAGCCATTTCCATTATTCAGAGCTATTGCGCATCCTGAAAATGGCCCGGCGAGTACATTACGCGGGGCCATTCTTGCTTTCAAGCAGCATGGCTCTCAACACCTGTCGCCAAATGGAAGGTTTGTTGTACTTCAAGAAACCGAGTATTAAAATTGAATAATTTATCCAAGCACCTCAGCATCCCTTTTCACAAGCAGGCAGCTCATTTCAACAGGCGCCTTCACCACATTCTCTCTCTGAGCTGCCTTCACTGAGGCTTATATTGGACACAAAATGGACCAAATTAATGCTGCTTTACGGTTCACTATTTTAGAGCCATGTATCATGCTTTCGCCCTGACATGATGGCCCATAATAAAGTTGTGATCTACTGGGAGTAATGAGGCACTTCGAGGCCCGGGCCACAGTTGACCGAGTTCATTACTAAATAACCTGATGATATGCAGGCTACACTCCAGTGGACACCATGCAGCTTATTTACACTCACTGGAAACTAAACCGGTTCTGGCTCTTATTTATGAACATAAGTATTGGGCCGACTTTACACCGACAGATGCACGGAATTGCCCGAGCTGAAGAATTCAAATTAGCTGCCCCACCACTTATTAGGAGAAGACTCAAATAGTGGCTTGTGGTCTAATTGACGCTTTGCCAGGGATTCCACTAGGATGGATCGAACATTCACTGACAAGGATGCAACTTAGAGTGGACCCTCGCCATTCGCAGGGGATAAGGATCAGGCCAACCTGTGAATAGCAAAAATGTGTGTATAAATGACATCCATTGAAATGGGGGGGGGGGGGGGGGTATATAGGTGGGGAGGAATATTTTATGTATTATATATTTTTAGAATTAGATCGGCCA
The DNA here is from genome assembly GCF_054856555.1 of Leptonotus elevatus. NCBI lineage: Eukaryota > Metazoa > Chordata > Actinopteri > Syngnathiformes > Syngnathidae > Leptonotus > Leptonotus elevatus. Next base: position 15,564,506 of record NC_141255.1, on the reverse strand, counting down.
ATTAATCATTAATTGTGCGTTAATTTAAAGTTCCTTAATCGCCACTATTTTTTTAAACTCAAAATTAATGCACTCATTTTGACACCCTTAATTAATATGAACAAATATATACACACGCATACATGTATACACAAACACATATGTACGGTACATACTGTTTATACTGAATCCATACACTCACATGTATAAACACATGTAAGTTGTTGTAAAATCCACCTTAATGGAAACAAATGGTCGGTGCTGTAAATGCCAAATGACTATGACAAATGTGTGCATACGATATTAGAGCTTATCTTGAGCAACACCGCTTAGAGCGAGAGGTCTGTCGGCAGAGGCTTGTTTGAACCCGGGACATTTTTCCTTGTCAGAAGTACGAGCACCTATTTTTATCTTTGCTTCTTGTTTGATGAAGCCAGTGGGAGCGGAGCAGTTCATCCTTGATCCTGGCAGCTTGGTAGTTTTAAAGGCATCCCTGTCCTTTTCCATGTCTAATGGCATATTCAAGGTGACTTTAACCAACGTACTCCATCATTTGTTCCAAGTTCCAACCAGGTTCCGGGTCTATAATATGTTTAATGGCGTACTCAATTACTCAATCAGCTCCCATCAATTTATATTTTAAATACTTGAGAGTTAAAGTGAATTCCTGGGCCCCTAATGGTAGATTACAGCCCTCATAGACATGGATGGACCTTAGATGTGGTAACATAATGCAGTGCAATACATCTTGAAAAGAAAGTAGCACACTTGCAAAACACGACCACTGGGGACAAAAAAAAAACGTCCAATGAACATCTCCCAACACAGCATTGTGTATTCATAAAGGATTTAGCTCACTTTCTCCACAGCCCCAAGTAGTTTGCTATTCCCTAACCCTCTCTCGGGTTCTCCCCAAGCTCCAGGGTGCATTGTTCTTGGATACGAGCATCATACTGGAGATTTAGAACTCGGTGGATTAAAGCAGACAGTCCCCGGTGGCCAGCGCCTTTTGTGGAGTCGTCCCAAAAATAAAGGTCCAAAGTCACTTGAGGATAAAGGAGCCAATTCATCATGCAGTGGTCAGTTCAATTCCTGCCTGAATCCTCTCGGACAAGCGTTGTACACGTTAGGGTTAAAAAAGTGGGTACATAAAGGCTTTATTGCAACAAGTCAGCAGTCATTTTTCTCTCCTAAAATGTCAAGGTGACATCATCACCTTGGAATTGATTGCAGCTTGTATATCATTGTACTAGAAATGTTATGCAGCATGAGAAGTAGGTGCGAGCATGACATTTATCACTTGTTTTTATGTAACATGTGCTCCATTCAAACACGGAAAACAGGTGGTGCATTTAAAAAAAGAAAGAAAGAAAGAATGCAAAACAAAGACCCTCACACTCCTTCATAACAGCATCCCATCTGATCATGCCACTTCAAGTTGTTAGACCATAAACAACAATCGTGCTACACAAACCACTGATTTTGTGCTTCCTCCTATTTCTTTCTGGTTCAGATCCAAATCATGGCACCGGACATTTTGAATACAGTATTTGGCAATGACTTTGGGACCCACCAACGCACCTGCCATATTTCAATGTCTTATCAAAGATCTGCTTAGGAACATGAAACAATCAATTAGTCATATCTGAAGGATGTTAAAGTGACTAAAATCTAAAATATTATAATAATAAAATATTGTTACTTCACAATTTAACGCATTAAATCATGAAGGAACCTGGGTGAAGGATGGTGGACCCAAAAGCAGGAATCAGGTGCAATGCGTGGAACTTTAACTAACCATAGAAAAAACGGTGAGCAGACAACCTTAACTTGATGGGACATGACCGGACTGGTCGCCATGACTGGACAAGATGTGGCCGGACTGGTTGCCATGACTGGAAAATACGTGACTGGACAGGACGTCATGGCCAGACTGGTCGCCATGATTGGACAGGACGTGACTAGACTGGTCGCCATGACTGGACAGGACGTGACAGGACCTGATTTGACTTGACTTGCTGTGGAGTGGCTCTGACCTGGCTGGGGCTATGGCTTGGCTGTGACGAGGACGACTTGGTTAGCAGTGATGAGGACTACTTGGTTGGCTGTGGCGATGACTTAGTTATTAGCTGTGGCAGTGACGAAGGATACTTGGCGGTGACGAAGACGACTTGGCTGGGACGAAGACTTGACGCACGAACTTCCACACATAACATAGGCAATTCACCCACACCGACTGGACAAACACAACAGACTAATAAATACACCAACACTAAGGAGACATACCTGGGGAAGGGAGGACACACACACACACACACAGGTGGACTTAGTTGGACAGGAAGAAACCAGGAACACAAGACAAAACACACCAACCACAGACAACAAGAACACCCATAACAAACAAAAACCCAACCCCCACAGAGTCGAAATATGACAGAAATATAAATTACTTCTCAAAGTGTCTCTCGTATATTAGCTTTTACACAAGGAAAGTCTTAACACCAGCACATTTTGACAGACTAAAACATGTTTTAATGCTCTTTGGTCAGCATCATGAAATGAAGATAAGTAACGCAGCTCTCACGCACTGGCATGAAATTGGTGTGAATACGGGTCTCTCAGCATTTAGGCTACACAGAACGAAGACTTGACACTAATAAATGTTTTTACCCCGCAACAAAATGTTTGCTTGTATCTCAGCATTCACTCGAAAAAAATGGAAACCTGGTTACAAGAATGTCTTAGCGAGTGCCTGTCTCTTATCACATTCATTGAAGTGAGTGCTTGTCTCTCAGCATTCACACAATCAAAATACCTTTTTGTTCCCTAATGATGCATGAGGCTAAAAGTTAACATCCCGCATTAGTGCAGAATCTCAGCATTTAGAGACATTCCACCTAAAGAGTGTTTCCACATTCCAGTCACCTGTCATCTCTTGTATCCTGCACATAAGCTGCTTTTCTCTAAGAGTCGGGGATTAAGAATTTTGCTTGAGGCCCCTTCAACACATTACTTTGGTTATGGTTATTACTTTGGAGGCTGAGAACATTACTCATTTACTTCTCTGCCTGTTTTCAGGGTTGAAAAGGCAATATTCCAGTATTTTTCAAGGCTGGTGCTGCATAAAAAAAAAAAAAAAAAAAAAAGGACTTGAGTATTTTTAGACATCCAAGGTATCTACTTTTTAAGTTGTTTTCTCTCTCCATCACAGTAAACGCAACATCTTTAAAGCTTTTTTTTGTGTGCACTAAAGCTAACAGGAAGCGGTTGTTTTCAGGTGGCACGCCGCATGCAGGGAGGCGCATGCAAATACGTAAACAAACACGGGGCCAAAACAACTTGAGGTGGCAGACAACGCACCACAGGAAACGTAAGCACTATTCACAGGGGATGCTGTCATTCAAAGTGGCGTGAGGCAAAAGAGAAGAATGTCTGCGCTTTGAAAATACATCCAACTAGGAACGCGACGACAGCGGGGTGAATTGGGCGCAGCTGAAAATGTAGTTTGAGGCAGCATGGGGATGACTAATGCATACGGAAGGCTGTCTGTGAAAAGAAGGATGTGCGGCAGCTTGGAGCTCAGTGATCTGTCTTGCACTGTCAAGGTTTGGAAATACCTGACATGTGACTGCAGGACAGCATCTGGATGGAAACCATGTCTGACATTATGCACAACAGCCAAAGTTGGACCAAAAACATGTAAAAGAAAAGTCGCGCGCAATTTCCCACACTGCTAGTCTAAACGGTTTAAGTGTTGTTTGTCACGGGAAAAATGTGAACCAAAGAGACAGGACAAGCAGTTGTAGAAAAATGAGAGATACAATTGAATAAAGAGTTGCATGCAAGGTTACAGTTCAAATACAACCAGGCCTGGCAGCTGCTAAGTGCTTCCATAAAAGAAAATGCAAACATACTGTGCACCGATTTTGGCCAGCACAGCCATAATACAAGCAGGAACAAACGTAAGCAAATAAGCAATACTATTGTTAAGAATTAAGAATTTTGACTGTCGAAAAAGAAGATGATGATTAAATAGGAGGTACTAGCTCTGTTTAGCTTTTGCTGTAGATGGATAAGAATGTCAAATTGTCAAATCCTGCTTTTTATGCCGACAGAAAGCGACAGCTGGAGGTTAATTTTATAGAGTGTATCTTTGGCCATGACTGTTTATTGTGAGATTGGTTTCCTAGTTTAGGGAGGGGGGGTGGGGGAGGGTCCCTGTGTGCGTTGTTTAATGTCAGGCACGTTGTTGAACAGCTAAGGGAGGTCCTTGTGCCAGTATTTACAGAAGTAGTCACGGTAGTTACAACGGCGCGATAATCCCCTTCCTAATTCCACTGTGGTTCGTAGCACTGTATGGTTTTCTTTGCTGCTACTGGCACTGTTGTCTTTCTTTGGGCCCATGGCGAAGAAAATTGTTATGGAAAAATCTAAATGGACTCGCGAGTATGGAGCACCTCCGGGAGTATTCACGATCTGACTGGAAATGAGCAGGGCATCGTCTCAACTACCGCAACGTGAGCAGTCGGCATTGCTCGGCTTCACTCGGCTACGTGGTTTTCAAGCTACGTTTGGCTTAGCTTGGGTGTGAGTTCAAACGCTTTACTCAGATTTTTTGGTTCAAGTCCGAATTGTACGAGTTCCGAGACATTCAAACTCTGAGGTTCCACTGTATATATTTTTTTAGTTCCGCACTGAAATAGCAACAGGTTATTTGAAGACTTCAAATTGTACGGAGGTGTAATTATGAGCATGAATGATTGTTTGCCTATTATGTGCCCTGTGATTGTCTGTCGACAGTCCTGCATTTCTAACGCTAGAATGCCATCACGTTGAAAAAAAAAAAATATATATATATACATAATATAGTACTTTTTAAGGCAGTCACTGGAATGTGACTGGGAGCAAATTAGGAGAGTTAATTAGCCTGACTTTTGCACCCACTGTGTTAATGCATTGGCTTAATTGTCTCATTGTGTCATTACCGACATCGGCACAATAAGGCGACTGACTTTATGGGCGCAAGCACGGTGGAAGAAGAAAAAAAGAATCACTCACTACACGGTGGTGCCAGCAACATACATCAATGCTTGACTGATTGGATTAATACAACAGAGTTTTATTTTAGTTTCTGATTTATCTGCATGTGGCTGCCCAACTTCTATGGATGAAACTTTTGACGGAAGTTAAAATTACGGGGCTGACGACACTGACTACAAGCAATAAAAAAAAAAATGGGGAAAAAAATCTAATTTGCACGAGAAGTTTGCACTTTGTATTGTCTTTTTCACACCTTTCACACAAACCAACACTATGATGAAAATAAATGGTGTGAGGGAATATGCTTAAGCTTTTTACAGCAAATATAAAGTCGAAACAATGGCTGTCGCTAAATTAAGTGTTAAAGATTGCAAGAATGCTTAGCACAAACAAATCTTTCCACTTGCACCATCTTTAACTGTGTGCATGTGTTAGGAATGTGTTACTTTGAATTTGTGTCTAATTAAATCCCTATCTTGGACTCTTTTTTAAGTTAAAAAGACTGTCAGAGTAGGACTATAGCTAATCAAATTCAAATAGGCATTGCAATAAATAGTAGATAAATAAAAGTAAATAAATACTTGATGATAAAAACGTACACATGTATAACAAATCTGATATTGTTTATGCTACTACAGATTAATTTATGTGTTTGTTATATACATGGGAAGAGGACTTTGAAATAATAATTGCTTGTTTAATTGTAATCACAATTTTTAGGGGAAAAATACATCACAATTAGAATATTTTTCAAAATATTTCAGCTCTAATTCAGACGAAGTATTCTAATTTGCTGTCATTGTATCAGGGGCACTATTCAGCAGCAATAACTGTTGATAAGGATTTACATAATTGAATATATCAATTATTATATTAAAATAAGACATAGTACCTTAGCAGCCTGTTTGCACCATGAGCGCCATTAATTTTACAACATATCACTCTTGAGCGTGCCGCTGAGCATTTAGAAAATCACTTTAATCAAACTTGGCTAGTAAATTGCTGCATTACCACTTTTAACACTCTGCGTTTTTATATAAACCGTCTTTAAGAGTTAAGAATCAGGCAGAAAATGTTGTATCGTCCATGAAAGCCTCATTAAATATTGAATACAGTTCTCAGTATAACTGAACCACTATAGTAACTAGAAAATGCAATTTCACGAGGGATTACGTGTGAATGTTGGAATGCTGAATGAAAAAATTTGAAATTGTGGAATGATATTGAATGATTATGGAATAATACTGAAAGATGTGGAATGATACTGAACAACATTGAATAATATATGGAATGATAGTGATGAAAATTACAAATATGTTGGTGAAAAAATGTGGAATGTTTGGTATGTGGGAATTGGATGAACTGAACGTTTTAAATTTTTCATCAGAATGATCTAAACCTGTTATGCTGAATGGGTCATTGGGAATGGTTTTAGGTGAAAATGGAATTGTGGGAAAAATTGAATTGACGAAAATAATAGCCCACATAGTGTGAATTTTTTGAATATGTTGAAGTTGTGGTAATTGGTCGAGGGACGTGGAATGAGAAGCATGTCGAAATAAAATATAATATAATGAAGTGTGAAATGGTGTAAAATAAATGTGTAAATGCTTACAGCATAAATTAAGCCAAAAATAGCACTAAGTTGTCCACATGAAACACAATGAAACATCTGTCATTTCTTGTTTAGGGATATGTAGAAATGTGCACTATGCAAACACATAAATATTTTACAGCAAAAGACGTCAAGCTAAGAGAGATAATGACTTAAACTGAGAGGGGAAGGTTAAATATGGAAAAAAACAAAAAAACAATCTAAACACAGAGGATTACAGAGTGTATGTGCAGATTCCGTGTGTCATGTTGCTACAATAATGGAGGTTTAGAGGTCAGTGCATGATTGAAGTGAGAACACGTTAATTCAACACTTTGGGGACTGGTTTTATTCTTAATTAGGCCCTTTGATGCCGGCCACGCTAAAAAGAGTGCGGACGTTATAGCGCTGCAGCACTCACTCCTCCATCGGACTGTTTAATTACAGCAATCAGGAGAATCAACAAAAGCAGCTTTGCTTAATGTTTACTGTGTGTGTGTGCAAAGAGAAAACATGGCTTTGTACTGCTTCCATTGTAATCATCTTATCAAGCCTTCTCAATGGGCAGAGAGGTCCTTGAATGCAACCGTGGTCATTTCAAGGCTTGTCTTCAAGAGTGCAGGCTTGAGAATGAATAACAACACAAACAGACTTCCTTTTAAAGAATGTTTGCATTCCAATGAGAGCAGTCATTGAGTTGCTGTGCACAATTAAAATGTTCATCAAATATTTCATGAAGATAAGCACTGCTGTATGAGTCTGATAAGAAATACCACCAAAAAAAGTGGAATATACAGCATGAGGGATTATGGTTTCCCAGAAACGCATTTACTACGATTATTCTTTCTTGTCAAATGGACTAAAATAAATAAATGCAAGTTAAACGGTATACACTACCGAAGCATGGAACTGCGAACATTTTTGACTCGCAAGTACATTCAAACGCCATTATTTATTTATGCTATTATAGTTAGTGGTAATAAGAGAAGTAGTAACAGCCTATAGTAGTATTAAATCCATCTAGTCAATAAAATAAATGAAAAATCAAGGACGCATCTGTACTCGCTTCTGCACTCGCTCGTGACTTCTAACTATTTTGACATTGGGATTTTTAACTACATTGTTGCAATATGCCTGGCGGAAAAAGAGCTGACAAAATTGAGGAGATCAAATCTTCTCTTGCAAAACTCAAATGGTCACCAAAATACTTTGAAAGGAAAAATAGCATCGAGCCACTTCTGCAGGAAATTCAGCAGTTGAAGAAAGAGATACAAGAAAACGATCGACGCATTGTCGCCTTGGAACAAAAAGAGGATGATATGGAACAGAATCTTCGTATCTACGATGTGATAGTTACAGGTATCCAGATTAAATCGCGCCGCGGCCCTCAGGCAAGAGCTGCGGCCGGCAAAAGTGCAGTTGATTCTGACCAAACTTCAGCGCATGAGACTGTGGAACAGCAAGAAACAACTCATCTCAGAGATTTGGGATTAATTGTGGTTCCAGCGCACATTCAAATGTGCTTTTCGCTTCCAACTGGGGGGACACGACCACCGGCAGTTCTGATCAGGTTTGTTGAAAGGAAGAAAAAGATTGCTCGTCTGAGAGATAGCAACAAGCTTGCAAGGTAAACATGTCTAGGTCAATTAAAATCTCACGAAACGAAAGTCTGTATCAAGAGTATCAAGATCGAAGCCTCATCGGATGCTGGCAACAGTGGTTGAGCTGAGTCCGGGAACCGATTTACCAATCAAATGTTTGGTACTAGCTGCAACTTATACATGGCCAAGATGAAGTGAGCGAGGAGTGTGCAGATTTATGTCTGGGATTGATAATGATATGAATCAATGACCTTCATAATCAATGGATATGACTGATGCGTGTAAGAATCGACCAGGACGGGTTACTAATAAGCCAAGGCTTCTACCCGTCAGCCCTTCTTTCGGATGTCAATGCAAATGATATGATGTAATCGATGTAACCCGTAATAATAATGTGTCCGAAAGGGAAATATGAAAATGAATAAAACAAAAGCAAAAATCAATAAGATTTATTTCAATATAATTTGCCATTAAACTGAAGTTTCTTGCCTAACCAATAGTGAAAGCTAAAGTGTATTAAAGGGAGAACCTGGACGATACCATGTCAGAGGGTTGGTTTTTCTGAACTTAAGTAGTTGTGCAACAGGAAGACTGTTCCCTCTTTTTTGCAATTTTATTTTTTTGATACGTAAAAGAGCATTTTTATTTTTATGGAGTGCAAATAAAATGGAGCACTTCCACCTTGGATCATACATTATAAGCACATCCTCCACGTCATCAATCCCTTCAACATTTTATGACGCGGGGATGCGTGAGCCTCATACCCGACTAGCTTTAGTGTATAGTCAATTGCGGCGATCGATGGTGCGTGTGTAGAGCGTTCCTGAACTCCCTTAAAGCTACGAGATACAGCCAGCCCACGCGGATGCTTAACATCGTGGCTACATTTGATTTGTGCTGTTGTTAATATTTGATTCTATGCTCAGGTACGAATAAATAAATATAACGCAAAGTGAGAGCGAGGGAAAGAGACAGGGAGAGAGCATTATTTATTAATAAAGTCATTATGTCCAGTCAAATCACAAACCTTTTTATGAAATATAAATCTTAGCCCCCTTTTTGATAGTGGAGCACTACGTTCATCATTGAGCATTAAATTCACTGTATTTGGGAGTGGGAGTTCATACGCAGCATACAGTGGAACAACAATGTAACAGATCCGGAACCAACTGACAGAAAATTGCGCCCAGTCCACTTTAAATACTCCTTTGTACAATACCTGAAAGTCTGCTAGACTTGCAGTAGACCAGCGTAGGCTAAAAAGCATGCCAATGTGGTGGCCATAGTGGCAGGGGCAACCTTGCCATCAAAAACAATGCATGTACATACGTGGCGACCATTTTAGAAGGGACGACTGTCCCATCAGCGGTAATAGAAAGCTACATCTACGTATTCATATCAATGGCTGTTGTGGACAGTAAACATTTTGTTTTCTTGATTAAGGCCTTATCTACGGCATCTAATCGTAACGGAGGTGAAACAAGGAAGCGCTAACATTTATGGTGGTTTATGAACACAAGCAGCTGCACTCTTAAGATCCTCCACCCAAGCACCAACAAGGTAAGTTTGTAACTTAAAACTCCTTTACTGCCACACGTTATCCCAAAAAAAAAAAAGACAATGAAAGCTGATTTAAAGCATTTTAACTAACAAGACAAACATAATGTTGTGTGCTGTGTCTACATAAACATGAAAGATCGTGTTGCATTCTTTCATTAGAAAAAAAAAAAGTTTTTGTTCTACCTTATTCCGTTCTTTAGGTGACTTTGAAACAAATATCTTTTGTGTAGTGATGCGCTCTGAATTAGATTTAATGTGACAAAGGTTTTGATCATTCACGTCATCCTTGAAAACGTTGTATTTCATCAGATTCATCATGTTTCATTGTAATGTCCATACTACCGGGAGCTCATTGAAAAGAGATACAATGCTGCCATCTGCTGACGATAGTTAGTGGGTGTTTGTGATTTCACAAGCCCATTCACTAGGCAGCGCTGCGCAACAAGTTCCACAGCCCATTGAGGGGGGGGAAAACACGTCAATTAACGTTTTTGGCAGCATTCATTTGGATTTTAGTATAAGTCATTAAACGTTTTTGGCGGTAAAAGAGCTAAAAACATTTGAAGCAATTCCAAGCTTTTGTTTATATTTATTTACGATTATTCTGTACTGTATTTGGTATTTTTAGGCCACGGAAAAAAAATACCATGATATAATGGACAATCAGCTGTAATGACAGCTAAAAATGACCTGGGCAATTATGCAGTGAGCCAAACGGTACAGTATATACCGCATGGAGTTCAAATGAAGTTCATTATAATATACCGTTTCTGTCGTTCATCTTCATGAGAGTACTATAAGGGCTTAAATCGAAGTTTTTCATGTATTTCCTGTCAAATTGCACGTGTTTACACACCAATGTGTGTGGGTGGCCCGTCCTCCTGACAAATGAGAAAGAGAAGGCCTACCAGGGACCAATTTCCACCTAGGCTGTTCCCAAGGCCAGTTCATTACCACGAGCAGCGGAGAACAATACTCTGCCACCCGCCAACTTCATTTGCTGCCATTTTCTCTCATTTTTCGCGGCAAAGCACAACAGAGTGCCACCGTAGCTCCCCGCAGTGCGCCAGTGTACGCCTGCGAAGGCGAGATTGGTTGAGGCGAGCTCGTACACTGTTTCAATGTTAAAGCTGCCTGGAATTCTTTCCCCCAGCCTCCATTTTTCATCTGTCATGGTTCTTAAGGGGGAGAAAATGAGCCAGATGACTTGCTTTTTGCTTTCTCGTTGTAACTGAAAAAGTTAAAACTATATTTGAGGAAAGCTAAAGCAGGAACGTGTATGTGAATTAGATACACAAGCACATGTATTAAAGATTGCCCTTCCAAAGATAACCATTTTGAATGTCACTCGGAAATGTACCAATCAACAAATTTACCGTGGAACCTCTATTTAACAGGATCAGAGCCAACGGACAAAGTACCTTAATTGATTCCCAAGCGTGGCTGCTGCTGCTCACCGCTCTCTCAGGGGATGGGTCAAATGCGGAGAATAAATTTCGCCCCACTTAGGTGGGTGTGACATTCAGTGAACCTTAATCTTAAGGAATTTACCCAAGATTATTACCTCCATTATAGCCTCAATCAAAACGGATTCTAAAATTTGGATCGTATTGGTATTTGATCTTATTTGTACCACTTATTGTTGTGGGCAGTAAGGATGTAACTGACAAATAAGGTTGTCAAAAAGACTGCAAATTGTCAACGGTACCTAACCTAAAATTGACCTCATTGGATTGCTAAATTCTGGACCACTTTGACCCATTAGTACTAAACCTGAATCCCTGCAAATTGTAACATAACAAATTACATTCATAATCACACAGAGAAACCAAATTTGATGTCATCTGCACAACAATGACACTACACTGTACCTTGCATGCATGACAGATGCATTGCCACAGCTCATTTCACATGTCATGCATGTTTGCTTGCTGCTTATTGCGAGACGACAATACAAATAACCATCACACAGAAATAGATCCTTCGCGTTACAGGCTGCTCACATTCCATCGGTGAGCCTGAGTGAAGCAGACTTGTAATAGCAACAGATGGTGACATAGCACTTTTTTTGTGTTTATTGATTTCAGTACAGATTATTTGCTTCTCACACCTAAAAAAATATATCTGTGCATGTTTTGGGGTTTGGGCTTGTGCTCACCTTTCCAGCATCAGGCTGTAGCCGTGCTGAATGGCAGATTTCCCAGGCTAATACACATCAGGAGCATTAGTATGCCTCGGAGGAGCCGTGTGCACTTTGTCAGGAGAAGAGGTGGTGATGTAAGGGGGGGATAAATGTTTGCAGTTTGCCCACTGACCTGGAGCGCACCATCCCCCCCACACAGTGACACAGTGCCCCCTCTGGGCTGGAAATGAAAGCATGCATATACGCTACACAATACATAATACAGCACTAAGTTCATCCAGGAAGAAAACATAATGAGGACTCATGTAACAAGTCAGTTCCATTACTTATCTGACACTAATAAATAAACAAGACCATTTTGCATTTAGAATGCCTTAATTTAAATTAAAAAAACAAAAAAACTGAAAAAAACAAGAACATTTGGGTTTGATCACTGTACATAGCCTTCCTCCACATGTTCAGGTTCGAGTGCACGTTATGCCAACATAAGCAGAAACTCAAAATAAGTAGATGACAACTGCAATAGCACTTTTCTGCTCATCCCACCAATGGATGCTCCTTACAAATGTGGCCCCATTCAAAAAGGAAATACATTACACAGTATGATTTATTGCCATGAAGCACGGTTACAAGAAATAAATAATCTACCAAATGCCCTTACTATTTGTGCTACAGCTGTACTTTTTAACCAATTTGCTAACAAAAACATATACAAATGTTCTATTTTAAAAATTGCCATGGTCCCAAAAACGTTTTTTTCATATTTTCTTATGCTAGAACATACAGAAGGCTTTGATGCAGCCTCTGACCTAAAGAGGACGCTTAAAGCAATGGTAGTTATTACAAGAACGGCCAGCAGGTGGCAGCAGAGTATAAGAGATCAACCAGGGCTATGTTGCAAAAAAAAACCTATTTTCCCAAGACATTTAGACAGATGGGTATTGCTATAGCTAAATTTGATTTAGCTATATTCTAATGCTAATTGCTACAAAACGGAAACAGATAGAAATATACTTTTTTCCTGATGAAAGAAGAAACTCATCTTTTTTGTGGTAGGTTCCATGTTTTTATAGCAATAGAACACAATATTCTGTGGGCCTTGCAAAATCTGTCAAAATCCAGTAAAACATGGGAGTTGCTTCAGTGAAAATGGCTGCCAGTGAATGAATTAAGTGTCTCACAAAAGTGAGCACACCCCTCACACTTTTGTCAATAACACTAAAGAAATGAAAGTTTGCTACAGTGCAAAGATGTCAGTCTCTGTAGCTTGTACAACAGTGTACATTTACAGTAATGTCCCGTCAGAAAAACTCAACACACAGCTAATATGTGTCAAATGTGTGTAAACAGCAACAAATGTGAGTACACCCTTAAGTGAAAATGTCCAAATTGGGCTGAAATGAAAGGTAAATTTGTTGGGCTGGCCAAGTATAACTTCTGAGCCAAAACCTATTGATCACCTGTGGGTGATCATTAAAATCAATGTGGAGGAGCCATAGAAAATAGACTTTTTGGTCCCAGTTGATAAAAAAAGAGCACGGTTTTGTCTTTACATATCGGTGGTTCTTAAGCCGGGTTCCATCGAACCCCTGGGGTTTGGTGAGTCAGTCTCAGGGGTCAAGACACATGACTCAAATGATTTGTGATGATATGCCCAGCTTGGCCATCATTGAATTTATAAAAAATAAAAAATAAATATTTTTTTATTTTTAAACAAAGAAGGGTTCGGTGAATGTGCATCAGAAACTGGTGTGGTTCAGAACCTCCAACCACTGTTCTCTATTTTGATAAGAATAACAGGACTCCTTCCCAGTATATCAGGAGGTCAGAAGAAATGCAGCGTTTAATGCAAAACGATTGGTAGGCTTAAGAATCTCCGTACTTGTGGACCTCCCAATAAATTGACATGCTAAAAGTTGTGATGTGTCCTCAGTTAAACTCATTTGCAAATATGGCAAATGTTAGTGTATTCGATTTAGATTTTCTTGTTGGAACAGGAAGAAAAAAAGTCTGTGTTATGCTATAAACACTCCTTGGAACGTATCAAGCTCCTTGGAAAAGATTTGAACAGAGAAGAAAGGAAAACAACTGGCACAATCTTGTTTGGATAAGACAGATAGTTATCCGACGGCTTTGATCCAATATTTAAATGAGTCCGGTTTTTCCAAGTCTCCCCTTAGGGAAAACAATAATCCGCAACTTTGGTATCCATGAAAAAGCAACTGCATATAACATATTGATTCCATGTACTGTATGTACTAACCTCAAATTTCTTTCCGGTTGAATAGTTCATGTGTCCTACCTGGCAGAGTGATTCAGACCCCAAGAGACCCTCGTGTGTACACATATATGTACTTGTGTATGTGAGTGTGTTTGCACCACTCCAGCTGTCTCTTCACATCCATCCACTGATGACTGAACTTCACAGCGCATCACTGCTGCGAGCGCATACCTTGAGGGCTCCACCCAAACAGACATTTCAAACAATGCTTCCTGGCACCGGACCCACAGATACACACAATGAGAAGGGAACGTGCACAAGGGTGTGTGTGTGTGTGTGTGTGTGTGTGTGTGTGTGTGTGTGTGTGTGTGTGTGTGTGTGTGTGTGTGTGTGTGTGTGTGTAGCCTTCACACACAACCCAGGCTTCTCCGTTGATACAAAAAGAACAATCAGCGGATTTTTCCAAGCAAATGTCCATCCACATCGAAGGGATTGCAACCTCACCAGTTTTTCAGATAGGCATTCACCAAACCTTTCTTTATTGAAAAAGAAAATGTGATTATTATTGTTTCCAAATTCAAGACATGGTTTTAGGGTTTACAAAAATGAACAGGCACAGTAAGTAGCCTTATCATTGGATCTGGCTCTCTTTGCCTTGAATTCAGACAGAGTTGTGTTCTTCTATTAGTCATCTCCATGCAGCTTAAGGACGTGTTCTATCAGTCGATAATCATAGATAGATAGTTGTCCTGGACTAGAATTACTCAACTTGGCATTGCGTATCATGCAGTTCAGACACTGATTCCCATCACTCATACAGCACTTTAAAACCACCTCTGCTGTTTTCTTAAGATAGAACCCAGAGGCAGCAGATACAATGAAAACAGCAGAGGCCCTGGAATTGAACCCTGTGGAACACCATACCTTCTGTTATACATGTGAATTCATATTGCACACATTCCTCCGGCCACAAGTTGACTACTGTGTGCTCCAAATTCCCTGCAGCGCAGATAGGCCAAGCAATGTAGCGTGACCTGCAGCCAATGATGGTCTAGAGGGGCGTATCCTCACAAATCATTTGAGTCGGGTGTGTGTCTTGACCTCCGGCGAACCCCTGGGGTTCCATCAAACACTGATTTTGAGGAATTGTTTCTATATTTATGAATGAAATACATCCATCACTCACGTCCACGGAGCTAAGGATCTGTCTGCCTGTGCCTCCATCAAACCACCAATATCGCGTTCCACCACCTGCGCCATAATTTAGACCCCATTTAGCTATGCCTAGTCTAAAACATAGACTACTTTTGGCCACCGAATTGCCAGAGGAATGTGTAAAATAATATCCATCCACCCATTATCTACCGCTTATCCGGGGTCGAGTCGCGGGGGTAACAGCTTTAGTAGGGAATCCCAGCCTTCCCTCTCCCCAGCCACTTCAGCCAGCAACTCCAGCGGGATCCCAAGTTGTTCCCAATCCAGCCGAGAGACATTGTCTCTCCAGCATGTTCTGGGTCGTCATCAGGGCCTCCTGCTGGTGGGACATGCCCAGAACACCGCTCCAGGGAGGAGACCAGGAGGTATCCGAATTAGATGCCCGAGCCACCTCAACTGGTTCCTCTCAACGCGGAGGAGAAGTGGCTCGACTGAGTCCCTCCCGGATGACCGAGCTTCTCACCCTATTTTTAAGTGAGAGCCCGGACACCCTGCGGAGGAAAGTCATTTCAGCCGCTTGTATCCAGGATCTTGTTCTTTCGGTCACGACCCACAGCTCATGACCATGGGTGAGGGTAGGAACGGAGATAGACTGGTAAATCAAGAGCTTTGCCTTTCGACTCAGCTCCTTCACCACAACAGATCGATACAGAGTCCGTATCACTGCATACCTGACCTCACTCGTGAACAAGACCCCAAGAAACTTGAACTCCTCCACTTGGGGCAGGATCCCATCCCTGACCCGGAGAGTCCACTCTGCGACTTTCCAGACCGTTTAGAGTCTTCTCGTAAAGGAAGTGTTGACAAGCTAACGCAGGGATTGAGCAGGTTTATTAACAGCCGCCTCCCACCCACCATTCTCAGCTTCCTTGAGGTGCCTCGACGGGTGGCGGGTGGGCGGCTGCTCGTCGCACTTGTACAACCCCATGACTCTTGTGATGAATATGCATCATAACACTACTAGACCTGCTTAAGTGCCTGTGTGTGCAAAATACATGAGAAAAGCAATATGTTCTATAAAGGCTCGTGTACATTTCGAATTGATTCAAATGTTTCTACATGGTTGATTTTTGCCGCGGGTCTTCCTGCTTCTGCTGTATGAAAGCTATTGTTGACTGCTGCGCTGACTAATTATAGCGGCACAACAAACTGCAACGTTGACAGCATTTCAGCCCGCAGCCACTGCATTAATTGGCCACCCATCAAGTCCAAGTGATCTTTGCACTTGCAGATCTCAGTGTGGTACTTCCGCGTTTCTCCAACCTGAACATAAGTCAAATGTTTCACTTTCATTTGACTCGTCAGCATCTCTAATTGGAACTCACGCGAGGTCAGCCGACGTGTTGCCTCTCACGGGAAAACAACAAAAGCAAGCAGACGCACGTCTTTAATGAAAAATAAGTGATTTTATTGAATTAGGCTGCACCTCTCGGGCATCTTTTCACGCTGCTGATGTTTAATAGTGAAAGTTACAGAGCCTTCGTCTCACTCTCGCTCCACAGACTTTGCTGCATTTGAATGAACCCTTAGCGGATAAACCTTCATTAGGCACGAGGGACTGTTTATAAAGAGAATTACTTTCATATATTGGATCATAATTTACATGCAACATCAGCCGGCGCAAGACAACATCGGAATTTGTGAGTGCCGTTTGTTACTATCCCAAAAAATGCTACAGAGAGCAGCTTTTCACTCAATAATCCAGTAATTTCTTATGATAAAAAAAAATTGCACTTTCAGTCAACACAGAACTTAAAATTTAAGAAAGCTGTCACTGCCAGTATTTGAGCTTGGACTGGTGCAAATAATTCCTTCTTTGCAAAATGAAATGCTTCATGTAAACTAATTTCTTCAACAATTATTTAAAGTGGTGTGAAATTGAAATAATTAAATTTGACTTTTTTTTTAGTGTGTGAGTTGTTAGAAGCGGAAAAGATCGACAACACTTCTCTTTCCTCACCTTATGAAAATAGTTTAGATTGGGTTATGGCCTTTGTGCTATTTTTGTTTGATCCTATATGGCTGAAGTCCCTAGTTATCGTTATTGTTGCGCTTTCATTTATCTTTCCTTAGTTGCGTAATCTGTATGCCTTTTTCATGCTGCAACCAATTTTCTGTGTAAGAGTTGGAAATGCTCCGCAACAGAGTTGATCAATCTTTAAACAGGCTGTGATTTAAGGACGGGAAATATTCCCTTTTTTTTCCCTTCCTTTTTGCAGCCACATGCGGTGCGGCATGATGGCTCTTTCAGTTCTCGCCAGCAATCAAGATTCAAGAGTGGAAAAAGCAACAAGAAAGGCCTGCTGCTAGCAGCATGGGGTGAAAGAGACCATGCTACAGTGCAAATGATCTCATGGGAACCATCATGCTACTACTACTCCTATTACAATAACGACTACTAGTGATGGGAAAATGAAGCTTCATGAAGCACTTGTGATATGTTTTGACTCCCCTAGATGGTGCGCTTGGGTTAAATATAAAGGCTAGTGCAAAGGAAATTGATTACATTTTCACTGCATCTTTCAACCAAGAGTGGCATCTAGAGGAGTCAAAAAATATTACAAGTGCTTCATGAAGCTTCATTTTCCCATCACTAACGACTACTACTCCTACAAGTAAAAAAAAAAAAGTTGAACATTGTGTAAAATGGAAATGAAAGCACACAATGAATACAATGATGTGCAAATCATTAGTGTTGTTTTAAATTTAAAAAAAAAGTGCATACATGCCTGAGATTAATTTTACAGCTGCATAATGAATGTAAACATGTTTAAAGTGCAGTGAACAGTTTCTGAGTGGTTATTTTCTCATTTCATTCTTTCTTATGATTGAATTTTTTGAATTTTCGTCACTGGGTTGTTTTCATTTGAGTCATTGACGTCATTGTCTCAATAAATTGCTTCTATTTTAGTTTTCGTTTCATTATATACCTGTATATTGAACAAAGGCAAGATAAGACAAGATTTAATTTTCAAATTGATAAACAATTGTTTTGGTTTGGTTTGGTTTGTCTCCCCCCCCATCCACACCTAAATATTTACACATTTCATGCCTGCAACGCATTCTAAAAACATAGAGGCTTGTTTACCATTGTGTTATATCACCTTTCTTTTCTTTGGAACCATTTTTTTCTTTTACTGTACACTGTTTACTGTCCTTAACTCCATGTATTGAGGTATGTATCGACTCGACTTTGATCCATGCTGCTGGAACTAAAAAAAACAACAACAAAAAAAACGATTTCAATTGGAAAATTATTTTTCGATTTTAAAGACAATTGTGAGCGCATCAAATCGAATTGTTCAAAAACAATCGATCAAATCATCTATTAATGGAGCGCTTCATCTTAGAAGGAAATGGCACATTTACAGTACTGACAAGTTCATCCCAATGTATGTAAAATGACAACAAAATAGTCATTGCATCATACGCTCTCAAACTGAGACATACCATACAGAATCGAAATCCACAGAGTCGACCTGGATCGAATTGTCAAGCTTTCAAATCGAACCATCCTTGAATCGTATCCCATGTGAGAGATATACGAGATACAGCATGTATCGACATGCATACAGGATAAAATTGTGGAAAATGCTTAACTTTCTACTGGAAACTACAGGGAAGCGGCCTTTAATGTCAGCCCAATGCAATATAAATAACACTGAAAGTAACAACAGCTAAATTTAGGCCGAGCGTCGTCTCCGATGAGTTTACACAAAGTACACCAATTAACATTTTAAAGGTTAGCATCGCCATTGAAAAACAAGTGTGCATGCTCAGTTGCTCACACGCCTTATTCTCTTTTCTGTTCTTTGTGTCAGTTTTGTTCAGCGCATGTCTGACACACTTTGGGTGAACGCTGGGCTTCACATTTGGGGACCTTCTCTTGGTGAAGGAGGTGGGAAAAAAACTGAAAGATTAGGAAAAAAATGATGAAAAAGCTAGCAACAGAAAGCAAAGCGGTGTTTCATCAACATTACAACATACAGTAGGTAGAGAGCTATCGTTGTTAAAATGGGCATTTGGCTGGAGCGCGTCCAGTCAAAGGAAAATAAAACGATTGGGTAATGTTTAAGTCATTTCATCAAATTCCAGCCAAACCATTGAGAGACAAAAAGAAGCACATTCAATGTCGCCATTTAGAGTAAGGAATGATGCACGCAATTCTATACAAGAGGCTGTTTAATGTCTACAGACTCTGAAAAATATTTTTGGGCTATACTGTATGCTCGTACAATTGGACTATGTTGGCTTCATAATATGAATGCAAACACATGAGCTGTCCAGGCTGAGGCTCTAATATTGACCAGGATGGCGAACAAGACATTTTCCTTTCGTGGCCTGCCAGGCATTGCGCGCTATTGCTGCGCCGCAGCCGACTCGTCCGCGAGCTGTTGAAAGCATCAAGACCGAAGCAGGCTGACATTTTATTATTTCCATACCATGAAGGAGATGATGGCCAAAGACATGCGGTCTTTGTCAGATGAGTGTGCTGTAGGTCTGACGGAAGCTCATTTAATTTGCTAAAGTGGATGTTGGAGCAACTCATGCGTACGGAACATGTAGACGGTACGTGCACACACTTTATATACAGTACTATACAATTATTTAACATCTAACTTGGCTTAAGTAATATAGACAAAATGAGGTTGTTGGGTTTTTCTGTGGGGGGGGGGGGGTCATATTAAAATCTCATGATAAATTATCCATCAATCATTAAATATTTTTAATGGGGAATACATGTATTTATTCACTTTTTTGTTTGTAATCTTAAATTCTTTGGGCCTCTAAAGCAAAAATAGCCTACGCAAGTTTGTATTTGTATTTGTTCATATATTTAAAATAGACGTAGCCACAATGTGCATCTTGGTTCACTTAGTTTGGTTTTTCATTATTATATTACATTTATTGTTGGAAATATATATAGATAGCTATTTTCAATGTAACTCATTTATTATGCATGTAATTCCACTGCTAACCACTAGATGACAGCACACTTATTCAGTTCAACTGTAAATTTGAAAGAAGAACAAAACAGAAATATTTCAACCTTGAATTTGTTCAAATATAATAATGAACGCAATCCACTGTCATCCTGCTTTTTAAGCCTACAGAAAGTGACGACTGTAGGTCAATTTTATATTGTACATCTTTGGGTATGACTATTGATGTCTATTGTAAGATCATGAATGAAGTTTGGTAGTTTGGGTAAACATGATTAGTTGACTGTAAACGGAGAGCTTTGTACACTCACTGCACAATATCTGTGTGATTTTTTTTTTTTGCTCATGCACCCTCAATATGTTGTTTAATTAAATGCGTTTGCATTAATTCAAGTGTTTTAAGACCCGACAAATTGAGCCTATGTAATGCACTTGCTGACTGACCCTTGTGCTACTGCAAACAACTTGCAAAATATACTTTGAATACAAAGTACACGTTTAAATCATTTGCGTCTTTAAAAAATACATTTCCACAACTTGATACTCACTTTGTGTGCATTTCCAATACAAAGAAACTGAATAAGAAGCTTGTAGGTGGGAAAGGGAGAAACAGAAGCACATTAGTGAGCACTAATCGCATTGCCATTTAGACCGTAATTGATTTGACTGGAATGGGAAGGACTCTTAGCTTCAGGGTTTCCACCAAGGCTGGCATCATCATTTGGAGCTCATGGTCTCTTATTCAATAGAACGCGACAGTTTAGAGGAGGGCTATTAGCGTCAGGCCATGCTAGGGAACAGCTTGTCGTCAAATCAATGCAGTCACCAAAATACGTGTGAATGGATGCGTCGGTTCAATAAGCAATGAAAGTCACAGTCGGAGGTGGATTCCACCTGAAAACACTCGGGAATGATTGACGTAAGGATTAGTTACGTTATCAACTAGTACATTTGCATTATCTTAGAGCTTTTTGGTTGCATTTGTTTTCCCCCCCGTGAGAGTTGGTGGAAAAGACAAAAACGAAAATCACTGCCTCAATAGCTGGGAGCGCATCCAGTCTGGTTTTACTGTAAATATGTCCCACTCGGTGGGAATCAGCGAAAAAGGCAGCTAGCAGCTGGTGCTTAGCGGGCTCCGGCGGGCCCCAGCCAACACACGCCCCCAGCTCACTGATGAAGACAGATGGATTGGGCCCCAGCCCTGACGCGCTCTGCCACGGACACCCTCCCCAACCGCCTCCTCACCACCACTACCATCCTCCTCTCCATAAGATTACAGGCAAGCTTCCGATGGAACCCGATAGCCTGTCGAGAAAGCGCGGCTGGGAATTGATGCGAAACAAGATACATTTTACTAGAACTTTTGAACCCATCATTTCTTTCAAACGATGAGAACAAGACATTTTGTGATTCAGTCCTACATGTCATCAATATTCGGGTTGAGGTCAAAATTCCGATTCAGAATAACCCGTTCATGTGTGTAAGTAGACAGCGCAACTCGGAACAAAATCAAAGTTAATATTAATTATAGTACCAACCTTCACTTTCAGCCAAAATCATACTGTTCTTGACTTCCAAGTGAATCTTAAAAAAAAATGATTAAGAGGAATATATTTTAGGGCACTGGATGAAAGATGCACATAATTCAATCAAGCTGCTAGTTATTGTCTTAAAAAGTCCTTTTACAAATGCAATATTGACATAACGGCGTTGCAAAAACTTTGTATCCTCTGCAATGTCCGGCAACGCTACAATATTTTACAGTATTTTCAAACAGACAGTCTACACTGTTATCGCCACGTTCCCTCAACTGAGAGCAAGAAAGAGTAAGAGAGACATGTCTATCCAGAAAAGGCAAACACATCGCTTTTGCATATAGGCCATCAATCAAACGACGTGTATGACTAAAGTTTTATCTTGATCACGTAAACAACACAGTCGGGCATTACAGTAATGTCCGACTGTGTTTACGTTAACATAAAATGAACGTTACTAAAGGTTAACAGCGGCAAAAAATATTGACAATATTGACAAACTTTCGCTTAGCATCGAAAAATGTCGGCTCCATGACCGGTCACCCACTCGGAAGGTGTCACGGTAGGTGGGACTAGTTGGCAGAGGGTGGGCCCAAATGCGGGGAACCACGCATGACACCGACACATGACTTCGACAATCATCCCACACAGACTGGACAAATACATCAACACTAATGAGGCACACCTGGGGAAACACAATAAATACACTGGGAAGGTAAAAGACACACAGGTGGGCGTAATCAGACATAACGAGACAGGGAAAGAACTAAGGGAAACAAGACAAACACAACAAACACACCCAAAATAAACAAAACCCCTACAAAACTGAAACGCGACAGAAGGAAGTGTAGGCGCAGTCGCACGAGCAGACACGGCAAGGAAGGAGACGTCCAATGCACATGCATGAATTTGACAGACAAATAAGATAAGTTTTAAATACATCACGTCATGAAAGGGAGAATACTCTGAAGACCTCCTCAATTGCACCAACATGCTTTCCAATGACAAAGCAGAGGCTGCGGACTCTGAGGGCTCTCCCATCGCTGAGGTCAGGGGTCAGGGTCAGAATGAGATCCACCCCTGTCCTAGTTCTGAAAGGCTCTGGATGTTGTGGGGCTCTTCTGGTGGATACGCCTCAGCAACATCTCGTGGACATCAGGATTGTGGTCTGCCAATCACCTGTCGTTGGGTGTGCTCTAACTACAAGGGGTATCAAACTCCAGTAAAATCTATTCAGGAATTCTGGAGAGGACAGTCCGAAGCCCCCCCCCCCCCCTGTTCAGTCCTTGTGCAACTGGTGCCAGGGTTTGGTCTGCATTACTGAGAGGGGAAAGGGGCAGAGTGTCCTTTCCAGCTCGGAAATGAGATTGATCCCCAAGTGGAGACGTTTAAGTATCTTGTGGTCTTTAACAGGAAGATTGACGCAGCGTCTGCAATGATGCGGACTCTGCATCGGTTTGTCGTGGTGAAGAAGGAGCTGAACCGAATTTTCAATTTACCAGTCAGTCCACAATCACCCTCTCACCCATAGTCACAAGCTACGACTCAACCTGAACCAAGATAAGCAGATCAAAATAGATTCATGGAAATTCAAACTTTTTTTTTATGTCTGCTCGTAATTTCATATTTCTCATTAAATCACATTGAAAGTTTTTAACTTGTAATTAAAAATAGTGGAAAATTTCCCAAAATATTACAGAGAAATCGCACTTTGTCACCCATCCAAAATGTATAGAAGTATATTCTTCCTCTATGTGCACATGCCTAACAATCAATCAAGGCCAGGGCCCCTCAACTCGTGGTTTTCTGCCACCTTGTTACACAAAAGGTAGAATTGCTCCAATAACACCTTCCTGCGCACAAATACAGTATATGCCATCCAAGACTTCCTATTCGCACACCACCATTTCCCTGCTGAATTTTTGGTCTTGATCTGCTTTCAAAGCGCTCAAAACAAGCTTGTCATCTCTTCCGTTTGGGGCTGAAGCGACGGCCCCTCTGAGGACCGACGGCAGTCGGAAAATTAAAAACAAGCGGTGGTGTTTAAAGCTGTCAGGTGGGGGTGGAAAAAAAATCCTCCAATAATCTGCGAAGAGACAACAGAGCAAGTCTCTGTGACTGGAGAAGTCAGATAAGACGTTTTCCATTCTCCCCGCAGAGATTTGCAGAACGAGACAAATACCTTGGGGTTTCTCTGCGGATGTGTGTTCTCCAAAATTCACCCCAGGCAGCGCAGCATTAATACCCGGCGCCGTTTTTCCCACACCTCTGATACGTTTGTATCATTACCCGTGAATGCTCTAAATGGAGGATGTTTAGTGCTTGTATAATGGTGCTGCAGAAACCTCACACTGAATGTAATGAATGCCCTGAGAAAAGTGCTGAATATGTGTACAATTACAGCAGCTCTGCAAGGCTCATAATATTTACATGCTATTATGGCGCCATACCTCGTAGCAATGCTTCTCTGCACATGTTACTTGGCGCCCTTGTCGTTGGGCTTTTGTCAGTGCTACTAAGCAGCCATCCTTTGTTAATGGATCTAATTGGACAGACGACTCCCCCTCGCTGCAAAGAATAATTGTTGTTAAATTACAGTTGTACAGTATGATTATGATGTGCTGTGTTTACACACAAGACACAGCGCATGTATGAAGCACTCAAGGTTAAAAGCACACTTTGCTAGCAAGACATAGGGCCTACAAGGATTTGTTTTGTTTCTGGTTTGGGGGGACGGAACATCAGTATTGTAAATGAGCGCGGTTGGCGGAAGGATACATGAAAAAAGGGAGAAGGAATAGCTCCAGCACAACTTTATTGTTGTGTCAAAGTCTCTCTATAATTCGTAGTATTTTACTTTAAAAACGTTATATATGTGATTTAATAAAGCAATATAATGATTTGATTATTATTATTTTTTATTTAACACAATTTGATCAAATTATTGAACAAAAACATTGAGAAGCCAATTGGGAGCAGACAATGCAGGCTCTTTTTAGGCAACACAGTCTAAAATCTGTTGGCGCTTAGCTCACTTTTTAGCTTGCTAAACACTGAGATTAATTTAATTTTAATACAGCATCTAATAACACAACAAGCAACAATTACAGTGGGTAGTTTATTGAACTTGTAAATGTGTTAGGCGTCATTAAAGCATGACCTTTTATTTTTCTACACTCACAAAAACCATAAAAGTTTGCACATTTATAATAATCATTTGCTGCTTCAACATTACATTCAAAGCTGTAAATTGTTATAACTACATTTTGTTAAAAACACAGTATTTACATAAATTGCAATACATTTATTTTATTTTATATTTGGCTTACTTACATTAATCTCATCACATAATTTACAGGCTCTCCAGAACTGATTAATGGGAATATTTTAGGAACAAAAAATTCACAACAACTCAAACAACTACAAAAATGAGACACACAAACAATACTAAAGCTAATCCCCTCCCATTCTCAAAACAATGCATCACTGGACTCATATTTGATGCTGAATGTCCTCTATCGTGTGTACCCAAATGGACGAGCCACAGAGCAATAGCTCCACAATACGATGCCATTTAACAGGATCATTTGCTTAGTGCAGTCAAGAACCATCTGCTTTTAAACTTTACAGTGATTTCTGTGCCAATTATTTTATCCAATAGAGAATACATATCAGTACTTGTCGCGTTAATGACAGCATTATAGAATTGTGCTTAATGTTACATATGATCAGTAGATTAGAGCATTTGGGGTCTCCAAAAATCGCCTTTCAGACTCTGCTGAGATGAGCATTTCCTCGGCTTCTTGGCACTATTAAAAAACAAAAAACAAAAACATGTTCTCCATTGTGCATTATACTTTGGCACAATACTTGTACCCCATCCCTTTAAGGTCATGCAATATGGTCAAGGACAAGCTCAGGCTCGAAAGCATGCAAAATGCCAATATTTGTTTGGTCCAACTTCATGTTTAAGTCTTCATTGAAAAGTGCAAAGCTGATTGGAAAAAGTCTACAGAGGGCAGCGGGTTGGCAAGTGGACGATTGGCCTCGGGCGAAAGAACCTTCCAAAGTTGCTGGTCTTCAAACATTAAAGTTATCTTTGCTAAAAGTGTCCTGGTGAGGAAATGTCACTTATAGTCGTACCATTGCTCATGTGGATATGATTATTGATCTTTGTTGAACTGCACTTTAGCCAAAGTGCATGCTCCATCTCAAGCACCATTTTAGCCATACAGTGTACAAATGTACAATTGTTACAAAAGAAAAAGAAACGTGCAAGATTGACGGTTTCCAATACTTAAGGCAAAAACAATCCTCATACAGTATATACTAATATACATATATGCGAAATGATGACACCTATCAAAACTGTCGTTTTAAGTGTAAACACATCTAATCAAGCTATATAAAAACTATGTTCAGTTTTTAAAAAGGGCCTGTCATGTATCGGAGTGGAGGTACGGGATTGTAAGCTGAAAAATCAAAGAAAGTTGCGTGCCCAGTAGAAAAGTGCAAATAATGCCAGTGTGTTTCTTCCTGCCGCATTCCTATAGCTGGGAGACCTTCCGGGGCAGAGGCCTCGGCCTGGGGACGCGAGGGTCCGAGGTTGCGTCCAGCTTCATGCTGCCTGTGCGCAGCTGGTGAGGTTTGGGGGGCAGGGCGGGGGGGTCCGTCTGCGGGGGGATGGACAGGCTGTGTGGCAGCGGCACGGGCCTGCTGCGGGGGTTGTTCCTCTCGTAGACGCTGTACGGCGGCGGCGTCTTGTTCTCTCTGCGGATGGGCTCGTCGGGGGCGGCGCTGGGCGTGGTGGCCGGCGGCGGCGGCTCGCCGGCCGCCAGCTCGGTGCCCGACGCCTCCGACACGCTGCAGCGGCTGAGCGAGGAGATGCCGCTGCTGTAGCTGCCCGAGAGGACGGGCGAGTTGGAGACCAGGCTTGTGGAGTGGCACTCGGTTGGCGACGGGGTGAAGGGTGGCATGGTGGCCTGGCGGG
The DNA here is from genome assembly GCF_054856555.1 of Leptonotus elevatus. Taxonomy (NCBI): domain Eukaryota; kingdom Metazoa; phylum Chordata; class Actinopteri; order Syngnathiformes; family Syngnathidae; genus Leptonotus; species Leptonotus elevatus. The sequence goes on along the minus strand of NC_141255.1, from coordinate 15,537,685 downwards.
GGCAAGACAAACACGCAAACGTTACTTCTCCTCTGACCACTCGTGTCTCAATCGAATTCGCTTTTTACTGAACAGGTAGGCGGCGATTTGCGGCGATTTACGACCACGTTCTGTTATCATCTGTCTTAATGTCATTTAGACAGCGGTTGCTAACAAACTTCTGGTGCGATGTAATTTACAATATCTTTATTTTTGCTAGACATGCTGGATTAGTGCTTCTCAAAATGTATTTAGCCGCAGTGTGCATTCATTTATACACAAAATAATTGGGTCCAAAATTGCCCAACCCAAACATATTAGGTAAGTTGGGTCAAATGAATAACCCAAAAACAGCCCAATGTTGTGCTTTTTTCTCAAAAAAGAAAAAATTATTTGGGGGGTTGTTTATTACATAATCCAATTTTGGGGGCCTATTAATTAAATTAGATTTAATTAAATGACCCAACCTTTTGTGTTTCATAACTCAAAAAGTTAGATAAGTCTTAAGTGTTTAATTAGACTAGCAATTCGCAATGGAGATTCCAAACATTTTCATCTGTTGTGAATGATTCACTCTCAAAAATAGCTCAATTTGGGTCAAAATGAGACCAATACACAACTTTCTTCAATTTCACCCGACTTTCTGGGTTGTATTGCACAAAACGACCCGATTCTTTGAGGGACAGAGCAACCTAATTGTTTGGGGTGGTTTTGTGCGAAACAACCCAGAAAGTCAGGTGAAATTGAACAAAGTAATGTATTGGTGTCTTTTTGACCCAAATTGTGCTATTTTTTGACGCAATTGTTTTTAAAGTGAATCATTCACCCTCTCATTCACAACCAATGGAAATTGTTCGAATCTCCATTGAGTATTGCTAATTGTCTAATTAAACACTTGGGCTAATCTAACTTTTTGAGTGAAACACAAAAGGTTGTGTCCAAAATAATAACCCACAAACAACCACAAAATTATTTTTTTTTTGTAAAAGAAAATAACCTACAAAATTGGGCTGTTTTGTGAGTTATTCATTTGACCCAACTTATAAGTCAAATTAACTCAAATAGTGGATTGGCCCATTTTTGACCCAAATTGGGTTATTTTAGACCCAACTGTTTTTGAATGAATGAATGAATTAATTAATTTCTCAAAAACAAGCACGCACGCACGCACGCACGCACGCACGCACCCCTCCCCCCTCACACACATATATTTATATATAAATATAAAGAAAAGAAAAGAACATTTTAGAATGTACATATATATTAGAAAGTAAAAAGATATAAGGTATGTATTATATAATTGCCATGTAACAAGAGGTTTGTTGTCTGATTGTGCCGACTGACGACGACACTACAGGTTTGCACTCCATCCCGCTGCAGACACGCCACCATGTTGTGCGCAAATATACACGCACAGCTATGATTGACAGCGCACGAGCTGTCACTCACACTTGCAGAGACGCTTTTTCGCTTCTTTTTTCTCCTCCCCGCAAGCCGTCACCTGCGACAAAAGCGCCACGCTTGGCGCTGTCGCCTGTGACGAGCACACAAAGACGACAGAGCGCCAGGAAAAAAGCCTTTAGCCTCATTAAGAGCTCCATCTGTGCTTCCTAAAGCTTTACAGGACATCTATTAAACTACTTAGAGGACTCCCTCTGTCAATAAACAGAGATGGGGTGTAAAATCACATTAATGTTTGTATGGGAATTCTATTCATGTTTTTTTTTTAGGGGCGTCAGGCGATTCAAATGTTTAATCGTAATTAATTGCATGACTTCAATAGTTTACTCACAATTAATTTTTAATCTGTTCTAAATGTACAATAAAATATTTTTTCTAAGTTTTTATACTCTTGTTAAGAAAGAAGTGGTAAAAATGTTAAACTAATAGAAATATGGCTGCATCTTTTAGTCATTGATACATATTTCATAATAATTAAAAGTTAAATAATTAAAAATACGTAATGTATTGTAAAAAACGAGTGTGATATTGATTTGTGTTGAGGTCATTATCTGCCACTAGATGGCATAATTGCATTTATAAGACGGTGGTGATATTCTCTATTTAATTTTTAACATGAAGTAACTTGTAAAATTCTGCACATTTTTAAAAATTGTAAAGTACAACTTCTTTCCACAAATATATGCATTATTATTACATTTATTACTGCTAAATTTTGATGTGGACATGTTTGCTGCGTTGCGACTGGAATTCCCACCAGTACAGGCTTTCCAAGTAAGGGGTGGTCACTAATCGCGCGTTAAAAAAATGAGTGACATTAAAGGAACTTTAAATTAACTCAAAATTAACACTCATTTTGACACCACTCGTTTTTTTGTGTGCTCTCTAAAATGACCCAAAAAGCTGTCTAAATAGGAAAATAGTACAGTGTCTTTTGGCTGTCATATGATTCAACGCAACGCCTCAGTTGGCCATTCAAAATACTGCAAAAACATTGGCAAGACAAGGTCAAAAGAAACAGAACCAACCTTTTGCGGCGACCTGGACATGAGAATGGGAGACTGCGACCTCATGTTTTTCGCCGAAGAGCCTGCGTGGTGAGAAGCAGAGAAAAAGAGGAGCCGATGAAATAGAGGGGAAATTCAAATAGTTTGCGCCCACCAGCAGCGCGCCGTGACTCATGCAAACACGAGTCGGCCCCGTGGCTCCAAGCGTGAATGAATCAAATGGTCGTGGTCGTGGGGGTCCTTGGGGCGGCCTTAAATGCTTTTTAGACGTGGAACAGCTGCTGTCGCCTCTTGCAACAAGGGCAAGGGGGGGGGGGGGGGGGGGAACTCAAGCATCTGTTTATTACATTACCGGGACAAATAAGTAAATAACGGTTTGAAAGGATGTTTCTCAAAGGGGACTGATAAAATCAAATCAGTTTAGTCTGGTTTGCAAAACTACAAAAATGGAATGACAATCCTGCCACATGTGCATGTTCTTATATGTCTGCGCTATTCTAATGTGGTATGTTGGAATACATTGATGATTTGATCAAAATAACGTCACATTTGATAGAAGTGTTCCGTGTTTGATTTGAGGTTAGTCGAGTTCAAATATGCAAATAAAATGCACAATCTGGACAAAAGTAATGAAACACTTCAAAATCAACAGATCCATCAATCAAGGGTTGACTCATTCACTGCCATTGGCGGCTATAAACGTCAAAGATCTTCTTTTTTTTTCTGGACTGGAAGTGAATAACTTAATCATAACTTTAGTCTGAATTAATCATTGTCGACAGTTGTAGGCAATCATCTCATTTAGTTGTTTTCTTTGTTTTATAACAGTTTAAAAAAATCCATTTCGATAAACTATAATGTCTGCAAACCTTTGTCCATGCGTGCATGTGGATTTTCTGGAATGGAATGGAATACCTGTGTAAGGTGGCCTGGGAGGGATGGGAGGGACTAGCAGCAGCTTGCCAACAGGGTCAGAGAAGGACGGCACGCCCTCTTTGACGCTGTCCAGGCTCCAGCTACTGGGCGTGGGTCGCACTTTTGATGGCACACGGACACATCACAATCACCACGACAACAACAACAAGATGGCGATTGCATGCACAAACGTGACACATCATGCGTGTTTGGGGAAATGCAAACATCATCATGCAAACCAAACATTGTGAATATTATTATTAGCATTGTCAGCATTATACTGCAAGATAAAAGTACAGTAGTGTGACTAAAAATATACAATAATAACAATAATAAATGACATGCATATAAAATCAAATCATAACATAATAATAGACATTAAGTATAATTACATTAGTATGTGGAAAAGATACATAAAACAGAATTCACCAAAATTGGAAGTAAAATTACAAAAATATAACAATTAGAAAATTGAAGTAACTAAATGTGTATTATAAAGGGAAAAAAAATCATGAAAAATATATGTAAAAAAGTAGTGAAAATGTATTTGTGAATAATAACATAAAAATAATAATGATAATAATAATGGAAAATTTAGCAAGAATTATAAGTAAAACAAAAATAAGAAAATTTAATTAGACTGTGTATAATGAAGGAAAAAATTACAAATTTTTGCATATATAGTAATAATAATAATAATAATAATGAAAATTTAAGTACCACTATTAGTAAATGGAAATGTATTTGTGTATAATTAAATCATTTTATAATGATGATGATATAATAATAATAATGATAATACCCAATACTGTAAAACAACAAGTAAATAGAAAATTGAAGTCGAATACATGTGCAAAAAAATTATCTGAAATTTAAGAAAAATTACACCATTATGAATTTTTAAAATTAAATGAATGTGTAATATTTTCCGTTTTACCCACACAAAAAAACATTCGCACGCAGAATGCAAAAACCTTACAAAAATCTTCATTTGATCTGACCACTTTACACGTTTGAAGCGTATATTGATATTAGTTGGTTGAAGGAAATAGCGCATAATCAACAATATTTTTGTTGTACTGACTTATCATCAAAAATGGATGATGCTTGAAATGTAGATACAGTCCTTAGTTGCTTTTCATTACAGTCTAAGGAAAACATTTGAAGCTCATTGTCGAAAGAATTAAAAACAGTCTACTGTAATTGGTATCCGCAATTAGAAGGTGTCAAATCACACAGCACATGTGATCACAGATTTTCTGCAAATTGTCACACGAGTGTTCTTTCATCGTAATTGCGACGTCGTGTACATAAACGTGTTAAGTTAGCATATTGTGGCGACGCTTCCTCATTTGCACGCACGCCGCCGGCGCGCCGCCATCGCCCTGGAAAGGCGAGGAAGCAACCCGGCCTCATCTCGAGACAACGCTTCCGCTGTTGTCGCTAATTATTTCACAGGCTGCTCGCAGATGCACAGTTTTGTTCGTTACGGTGCTCATGGAAGGAAAAAATGCAGAGCTAGTTTTGTGAAACTTATGCATTTGTTTTTCCTCAGATAACATAAGAGATGTGTATGCTAAAAATTAAATAAAAAAAAGATAACCCGGGGCTTTGCTTATGAATTCCACACACATCAATCAGCAAAAGCTGGGATTGTATGACTCACGCAAATGCCCACTCTAATTAGATATGCGGCTTCCAACACAATCGCTGTGATGTGCTTGATGCAGTCAGAGAGCAATTCATTAACTGAACACTCGGGAGGATCATTCCAAGACACATGGCGAGCATGAGAAGAAGCGCGTTTCCAGAAAGTTGCGCAAAAGTCAAGTGGTGCTTTTTACCTTTGTCTGGAGCTGAGAGGTTGGGGTCACTGCGGGGTAACGTGGTGTCACCTATTTGATGAGGAGCAGCCCTCTGTACACACAAAGAAAATTATTTGGCATTGCACAACCTTTCCAGTATTTAAGGAACATACATTGTTCACATAAGTGTGTCCTAATTACAGTAATCTGTGAGTTTTATTTTTAAAGTTTTATTTTTTTTTAATCAACATTGCATTAGTAGCTAAGAGCTACAAGCAAGAACATGATGCCCTCGCTACAATTTTTTTCTCCACAACTTGTGTGCAGGTGTAGTGCGGGGGAGTTGAACGGCCTTGAGAAGAAAACATGTTTGTTATGTTTTTTTATTCTTTAAATGAAATCCGCGTGTGCACACGCTGGCCTTCAATCGGAAATGCAAGCATAACGTGCTTTCTGAATGCTTCAACGTTCGCTGTCAATTTTCAACAGCGTTTTATGAAGGCTCACCTTCAGAAAAAAACAACCCTTTTGTGTCTCTCACACACACGCACACTACTGTATATATATATATATAATGTTATATCTGCTCTATATGTACAATGACATTTACAATTAAATATTTTCTTTCTAAGTTTTCATACTTTTGTTAACATAAAAGTGGAAAATAATTTAAAATAGAAATATCTTCTTATCATCTGTTAGTCATTGATACATATTTTAACTGAATTTCATTCATCAAATTCAGTTAAAATTAAAAATAAGTACTATACTGTAAAAACGAGTGTGATATTGATTTGTGTTGGCCATTTTTCTACCACTAGGTGGCATAATTGCATTTGTAAGACATTGATGACAGCTCAGTGCATTTTTCTTTTCATATAAAGAGCTATCTAATCTTTAACATGAAGTAACTCGTGAAATTCTGCACATTTTTAAAATAGTAAATTACACCTTCACCCGTCTCGACAAATATATGCATTATTATTACATTTCTTGCTGCTGAATTTTGACGTGGTGGGCGTGTCTGCTGTGTTGCAGCTGGAATTCCCCCAGTATGTGGCATTAAAGGAAATTAACGCAAAATTAATGCACTAAGTTTGACTCCCCTAAAATAAAAAAATTAATAAATAAATATATATATATATATATATATATATAAATATGCAGGGTTCTTGTTTTGCCATAGATAAGCAATGGCTGAATATATGCATACATAACCTTGAACATCCAATGTAGTTGTTATGTGCGTGCATGTATTAACCTGCGCAGGGTCCAGAGGGTTGGGGAAGATGGCACTGACGGGCCTCTCTCTGGGCGACAGGCAGGCGTTTTCTCTGGAGTGCTTGTGTTTCTCGGCCATCTGCGGTGAACCTGCAGTGGGCGGCCATGAGTCAGCGCAGGAACACACAGAGCAGTGGCGGCGGGGGAGGCGTTAGACTGAGTCCAATTCCCCTACTGCAAGCCTCGGCAACATGATAAACAGCCCACGTTCTCCTTCAGAGTGGACAAGCGCGACGGATGGCGCAACATCTCTCAGCGTTTCGTGGTTGGCTCGCAGCCAGTTAAGAACACACAAGCAATAAGTCACAACGGGCTTTACGGCAAGCCACGGGCCACGTTTATAAGGGCGCCAGCTGCTCGCCAAAGAGGAGCTTCTACGCGTCCATAAACGTCGACGTATATTCAGTCTTTTTATGATTTGGTTCAGGCAGAAATATAGCGCGATAAGAAGAAGGGCGAGAGAAGACTTTAGATATTCAGCAGAGGCTGAAATGAGATCCAAGAGGTTTTCCTCTGAGTTGTCGTCTTGTACTCCAAGTTGCTCGGGTTCTGCTCATTTTCGCTTAGTATTCAGACCATTTCTCACTTCCTAACTTTTCATTCTCGTCGTTAGTGTGCTACGTGCGGCCTGAGCTGTCTATCTGGCTTCGAAGCACAACAGTCGCGATGACATCCACGTTCAAGAGCGTCCGTTTCCTACACGTGCCTCGAAAGACAAACAATAAACAACTGAGGCCATTTTATTTTCTATTCACTTTGGCTTTAGAGTCACATTCAAACTCTGCATGACGTCATTAGAACTGATTTTGCCAGGGTGAAATTCAAAATAATCATTAAACACACGGACGGACACCTCAGTTAATGAATGAAAAAACACATTGGCCACAGAAAGAGCCAGGTTATAGGCAAATACTATCGCCAAGCAACTTGATGTTCCTGCGACTGCAGTTGCACGTTTTTCAGAAATGTAAAAGCCACGGGACTGACAGGGGGAATACAAAAATAACCCAGAATAAGAATGGAAAGGTGAACTCCAAGGTCATGATATTAGTGCTGTCACTATTGAATATTTTTAGAATCAATTAATCTATTGTTTATTCAATTGACTAATCGTATTCATTGTAATTTTGCATTTGCAAGTCTATTACAAAATCATTACATGATTACTGTTTATTAACCAGTGATTGGAGGTTACTTGGTACTTTATATTTATATAGTGATAAAAAAAAAAAGAGAATTGATGTACTATGTTAGCAGTTCGGTCATTGCTTTCCTAAGTAAAAACAGATGTTTGCAAATGTCTTATTTGAATTCAATACAGAAATCGGTGGTCAATTACTGTTGCTATACTAAAATCTGAGGATTTGGACAATTTTGAATTTAAAAAATGGCTCCAAACGGTTACACGATTATTAAAATGGTTATTTATTAATTTGATAATCAATCTATTCAATTGTGTGAGCAGGATGTTGAGTCAACATCCTTCATTGTGAGACCAAAAAGGACACCATTGTCGAAAGTAAATCATAAAAAAAACGAGGATGGATTTTTGCCCATGATGACAAGCCACAAAGCTTCTGGGAGAATGTCATAATTTGTCACACGAACAGACGAGACAAAACTGGAACTCTTGCTCTATGTTAACAGACGCAAAAACGAAGCATACCAATGAAATACGGAGGAGGCTCGGTTATGTTCTGGGCCTGCTTTGCTGCATCTCGCACGGAGTGTCTTTAATTCGTACCAAGGTTATTTTAGTTAACGAAAACTAACGAAAAGACTAAAAATAAAATTCCAAAAATATTTTCGTGAACAAAATAAAATAAAATGAAAATTCCTTTTAATAAACGAAAACTAACTAAAACTACATTTTACATTTACAAAACTAACTAAAACTATAATTATTGCGAAAATGGTCATGGATCTTTCAACAGGATAAAGACCCAAAACATAGCTAAAAGCATCCAAGAATGGCAAAAACATTGGACTATTTTCAAATGGCCTCCTATCAGCCCTGATCTAAATCCTATTCAACATCTGTGGAAGTAGTAGAAAAATGCTGCCTGGAGAAAAAAAAAACGTGAAACCTGGGACAAATGGAACAGTTCAGCTCAATGCAGCCATGAAGAGTTGGTGAAAACAACTGCTGGGAGGAGCATTGAAAGACATTTTGGATTGCACAAATTGCTTGAAAAGGTTGTGCAACAAAAAATTATGTTAAGTGTAGCGTCATTTTTGTCCAGGCTTTGCCGTGCAAAAGTTTGAACACGAACGCTTTAGAAGACGCGATTCTCACCTCGGGCACTGGAGGGCGCTGAGCTGGTGACATTGGGCGAGGCAGAGTGGTTGGAGCTCAGGCTTGAGGTAGACGGACTGGGCTGCAAGACGGGAACACAAAAAAAACAAGCATGTTATCATCATGAGCCATCAAACCCGTGTTGTTGCTAATGATGAGTCTTTTGAGAGAGTGCGCCTGACGTCAAACGAGGCCATCACGCCTCGCGTTGTGCAAAAAGAACAAAGTCAAAATGGCTCAAGAGGCTTTAACGGCCGCAGAAAGGCACTTGAGGCCCTCGCCTCGCGCCGGACGAGGGCTTCGCGTGTTCAAAGGAGGACACGACTAAATTCTCACAAGATGTGACCAGCAAATCGCATTACTGCAAAAACTTCTAGCATGGATCTTGCTCCAAACATGATGGCAAATGTAAGTAAGCCTGCACCCAAGCTACAGGATGGTGCAACATGAACCTACAATTGCTGCAGTATGTGCGCATCCATGGCAATGGCTGCCAAAAAACATATTAATTTTTCACATTTTTACTCTTCCTCCCCCAAACGGCATAAAAACAAAGAACATTTTTTGAGCTGTCTTATTCCCTCAGATCTGTCTGTCTGATGTCGTGTTATACAGCCGTGAATTTGAAACCTCCATTTTCAGGTTTTTTCAGGAGTTTGATGCTGCAAATGCGTTTCGCAATAAAGATTATTTTCATTAACAAAAACTAACAAAGTAAGTAAAGCTAAGGAAAGAATGAAAACAAAACAAGTAAAACATAAAAAACAAACAAAAAACGAAAATGTAAAAAAAAAAAAAACTAAGGCTGTGCAATTAATCCAAATGTTATTACAATTTCAATTATTCCACTCCACAATTACAAAATCACCATAATCGTTAAAAAATTATTATTAATACTAATTTTTGAGTTGTTTGAATTTATACATTTGCGCCTTTTCAAATTTTTTTAAAATAAATAATTTAATACATTTTGTTATAGTGTTTCAAACAATTCTATTTGTTTAATATTTTCTGTTTTTTACATTTAAATATTTTCTTGTTTTGTACACACAAAAAAGATCGTCCCACTGCACAAGTGCACAGTGCACAAGCAACTTCGAATTTTTGCCAACATGAATAAATAAATAAATATATTTTATTATAAATATATATTATTATAAATTCTGTTTGGTCCAAAAGGCTCTTACAGAATTATAGTGTTAATATTTTTTTAAAGTGTAAAAATGTTCTTGTTTTGAGCCCAAGAATAAATAACCGTTTGAATAATCATGATTTCAATTATTGCTAAAAATAATCATGATTATTATTTTTTCCATAATCGAGCAGCACTAACTAAAACTATCTGAAAGTACAATTTACATTTACAAAACTAAACTAAAACTATAATTATAAAAACTATAATTATAATATAATATATTAGAATTATAGTGAAAATGTCCTTAGTTTTTGTCTTTGGTAAATAATTCAATGCATGAGCCTTTTTAAAATGATTTTTATATTAACCGGAATAAGGACGTTTGAAAGTGTGTCACACAGAAGTGATGTCATCTAGCAGCAGCCAATAGAAAAGCACCTTCAGATGACATCACTCCTATCTGACAATTTTGCGTGCTTTTTTATTTAATTCTGCTGAAACGCAACGCTAGGTAAGAAGTGCGTTACTTTTTTCATTTTACCATGCTACTTATTAAATCTTGCACACAAGTGATACATGTTTTTAGAATGAAAACTAATACTAAAATTAAACTAAAACTAAGCACAAAACTAATAACAGCTAATTAAAAAAAAAAAAAAAACTATAATGAAAATTCTAAAACCCTGTTCTCACTGTAGATGTGAATTCTTGGCGTGGTGCGTTCAAGTACCTGCATGTTGAAGACTTCATCTGAGCTCTCCGACTGCCCCGTGATGTTGCTGACCTCGTTGGACGCCTGAGAGGACAGCGAAGACGAGGAGTAGCGGTTCACCGCCGGGTAGCTGAGGAGACTAGCGGGGATGAAAAATGGTGTCAAAAACCAAGAAGGAATAAGAAATCAGAATCAAATGTTTAGCCATTATAGTGACTCACCAAGATGCCGCGAGAGGAGAAAGAGGACGAGAAGGAGGACAAACAGAGACATAAATGGGAGGAAAATGTCAAATTTGAAGATAATGACAGCTTCCTCCGATGGAGGAAACACAAAAGGTTTGCTTGAAATCCCCACAAAAATGAATAAATATGAAATTCAAAACTCAAAGAAACGAGAAGGGAAATGTCAAGAGGGAAGCGGATGCAACGCAGGCAGCATCTTCCTGCGTGCCACCGCCGCCCCCTGGGATCAAACTGTGGAGTCAGAATGTCGCAAGGAGACAGTGTGGCAGGGTCACTGAACACATCAACACACACATGCAAACAATTTGACTGCCGCTCACACAATCGCCGGCCGACCCGTCAGCGGCCGACTGCATACAGATGGAAGGCAAGATGAGCACAAAGGCACGAGGTGGCGTTTGAGGTGAAGAGAAGACGTGCAAAAGTTTCCAATAAAACAGGGAAGATGAAGTCACATTGGGACAAAAGACGGATTCAATATTAAAGCCGCGCTTCCACCAAGTACTTCAGTTGTCAAAAATCATAAATGGTACCAAAACATCGCATCCATTTTGGGCACAGAAGTGTTGTGCTTTAGAAAGAGTTGATTGGTCCAATTGTGACCCAGTGTAAACAAACAACTGGACAAAAATAACGGCAATAAAACTAAGTAGAAGAAATGCAATTTAAAAATGTTTAAAAAAAAAAAGGACCAGTATTTAATTGATTTTTTTTTAACATTCAATTAAAAGTAATAATGAAACTCAGTATGAAAAATGCAATCTAAAAATATTTTTACTGGTTTAAATCAGAATTGTTAAAAAAAAAAGAAAGAAGAGAGACCAGTATTCAACACAAATTTGTAGCTGTTTTTTTTTTTTTAACATTCAATTAAAAGTAATGTATATTGCTGGCGACGGGCCAAAATCTTGTCCCTCCAAAATGGGTCACTTTTGTCAGAAGACCTCAAAAACGGCATGCTTGTTCAACCATTCTCATTGCCTCAACAAAAACAACAAACCTTTTTCAACACTTTACAAATGACACCCTGACCAAAAATATAGAAATTTGCGAAAATAGTCAATTGTGACTTATGATGTTCCGGCCCGACTCCAGCGCTATATCCAGTCTACGTACATACATGCAATATAAATATGCATGGGTTTGTTCACCTTCGCCTGGCGACTCCTCTGCTGCCATCTGGGCTGATGATGCTGGGCACCGAGTTCCTGCATGTCCGTGGGCTTCCGTTGGTGAAGTGCACTGGGCTTGCCCGCACATAAGCTGGAAACTCCTGATGTTTGGTTCAAGGAAAAAAAAAAATACAAAAATCAAAGCAGAAATATACGATGAAGTATTAGGGCCACGTATAAATATATATGTATTTTTTAGAGGGTGGGTGCAATATTTAGAGAGAAAAAATCTTTATATCACTTTATAAAGTGGCAATTTTTTTATTTTTTTCTCTTAGAATATTACCCCACCTCTAACAAATATATATATATATATATATATATATATATATTTATTTATTTATTTATTTATTTATACGTGGCCCTAACTGCCTATTGATGAAAAATCGAGGCCCCACCAACCTGTATGCCCAGACTGGATTTCATCAAATGGAATTGGTCCACTAGCTTCTTGTGCAGAGGCCTCATGTCCTGAGGTACGACCTTCTCGTGCACAGCCAGGCCGTATTCCAGAATATGTGCCTGCAAGACAAACAGCAGCTGTTAATAAGCAAGACAAAGTGGCACGTGTCAATTTCTGGGGGATTTTGAGCCGCAGCAAGCACTCAGGTGTTTCATCCTTCACCTCCGAGGACTTGATTCAACTGTTTTACTCCAGACTTTCTGCCAAAGAGGTCATGATGATGCGCAGTCAAGCATAGCGAGCGCCGCTTCCTTTCTCCTCCTTCCTGCCTCGTTTGTTTATTTTCCTCGTCGTGACCTAGCCGTCCTCCCCTGTGGCCATTCTTCAAACGCGCCTTCTGCCCTTGCCTATATTTCAATATTCATATTCAACATATGCCGCCCGCGCATCATCATGCCAACAGATGTGTGCTGTTTTTATTCCAGCGCTCTCGCTTTACTTAATGCACCTTTATTGGAGCAGTCATTGAAGCAATGCAATTTGCTTTGTTTGGATCGTGTCCAACGTGGTTTCTTTGGTCGCTTTTGCCTAACACACAATCATGTGTCACTGCCATGATAGTTTTGTCATTCATTTCAACCACAGCTTAAGGTTTCATCTAAATCGCCCCCACTGGAATGCAACCCATTGTCACCATTTTTGACAAACTGTTAAATGACTCAAGTAAAAGACCATTTTTTATGGACAGAAACCATTTTTGGTGTGAAACTAGTGTAAAGTGATGGCTATTTTAAAATTGCTAGTCCACATAAAAGAAATGATGAATAAATTGGTGGACAAGTCTTGATGTTTAAAATGATACTTTTCCAATCATGCTTATTCTTATTTTGACTATTTGATTGAAACACATTTAAAACATTCATTTGAATATTTTTTTACAGCCCTATCGCCCCGCCGGGCTGGTCCCATATGCCCGCCGGGGTCCCGGTGGGGTGGGTGGGTGTTTGGTGGGCGGGTGCGCCTCCTGTGGGGGGGGGGGGTTGCACTGGTCGCTCCTCTTAACTCACTGCACTAGTTTTGCACAATACACTTTGTTTATAGACATATAGGGCACTTAACACACTTTGGGGGGTTGGGGTAGGTTGGAGACACCGTCTTCGCCCTACAACACCCCTCCAATTTTAATGCACCACACAACTGGGGGGGGAGGGTGCCTTCGTTTGGGGCAGACCACAGTATAGAGCAGTGCTGCAATCCCCTGTCCGTGTCCCCCCCCCCTCCCTTATTATTATTTTTTTAACGCACCACATACACTCACTGACATGACTGGACTGGGAGGCAGGTGGATCGGAGCGTGGGGAAAAAATTTCCCTCTGCTCCGGCTCACCTGCTCCCAATTTGAATGCACCACACACACACACACTTGTATATATATTGGGTGGGGTCACATTCAAGGTGTAGGGGTAGAGTTCGCCAGTCGGCGAGCTGGCGAACTCAGTAACAGGTTTAGCTTTCACTAAGAACGCTGGAGTGACGATCGGGGCCTTTCCCCGCTGGGCCTGGGGTTCGGGGGTGCCGCCCGTCCCCCGGTGCCGCCCGTCCCCCGGTGCCCCCATCTCCCCTTCTACCCCCGGGGATCCGTCCCTCCATGCGGCGAGGTGGGGTGGGCGCGGGTGCCCTCTCCGCTCCACTGTCCAGCCCCTCTCCGGCACTGATGCCTCGGTACGGGGGTCCCCGGGGTCGGGGGCTGGCGGTTGGTGGGGGTGGAGGTTGTGGGGGGGTGTCTGGGGGTTTGGGGGCCGCTGGGGCTGGGTTGGGGTGGATGGGGGGGGGCGGGTTTAGCGGGGGCTGTGGACCGGTGGGGTGCCTGGCGGGCCTGCAGTGCCCCGTCCTGCTGCGTTGGGTTGGGGGCGCAGGCCGTGTTGGGGTGGGGGGCGCTCCTGCTCCTGGGTTTGCTCTTTGGTCGGTGGCCCCTGCGGGGCCCGGGGGTTGTCCCTTGGCGCTGCCGTGGCCTGGGGGGCCCTGAGGTGTTGCGCTTGCTCTGTCCTGGCAGGGGTCGACGGCTCCCCTCTTTGGTGGAGATTTTCATGCATGCCAGATCCACCACACCAGCATCTATCGAAACTCAGACACAATCTGCTTCTTCCTCTGGTCGTTGAATGGAGGCTGGTGCTTCGTCTGTCCTTCCTTCCTTTCCTCAGTCTCTCCTTTGGTCTCTTGAGGTCTCCCTGATTTGTTGGAATTTAGATGTTTCTGGGGTTGGTAAAGGACTTTGGTTGGTGGCCCGGTGGGTGTTGGGTGGTGTCTGGTCGGTGCTGGATTTCACTTTCCTTTCTTTTCTTTGGTCCTTCCTCGGGTCTACTGACGGCCTCACGACTCTGGCTGGATTCTGAAGTGTTCGGTTTAGGTGAACGGTATGGGATTTTTTAATAGGTTTTAGGTGAACTAATGAATACACACTCACACGCACGCACATACAAAATAAAAATTAATTAAAAACAAATAATAAGAAAAAAAAGAGAGCAATGATGATGACATGTCAAATCTGTAAAATTACTGAATGAACTGAGCTCTCCAGAAAATAAAAATAAAAGTTTTTTTTTACAGTCCATTAAAAATAATAATAATAATTTTTTCAAGTTGACATACAATTTTTTAAATGCTAAAATATTTTCAATCACTTAATATTTGCATTATTTTGTTGAATATTTTTTTCATTAAACTTTTAAAAGTGTGTAGAAAATTTTGATTTTTCAGTGTTTATTCATTTTAACCC
Source organism: Leptonotus elevatus (assembly GCF_054856555.1). NCBI lineage: Eukaryota > Metazoa > Chordata > Actinopteri > Syngnathiformes > Syngnathidae > Leptonotus > Leptonotus elevatus. Next base: position 15,522,498 of record NC_141255.1, on the reverse strand, counting down.
ACTATTATGTTCAAAAAATACATGTTCTATCACATCAATGTACATTTTTTTATATGGTTGTAGGTCTAGTAATTGCGGGACTATGTTACATGGGCCACGCCTCACCTAACAGGAGGCTGACATGTTTCTCTGCCATTTTTCTGCTACAGATACCCAAAAGAGACAAACTTTGCAAACATGTGGTGGTTGGCTCGCAAAGTGTGGTCTCTCTGAGGCACCATAAAGCAAAATGCACGCGCTTTGAATTTAGGTTGTTGCATTCTGTTAGTTTACCACTAGTTGGCAAAAAATTATACACACTGTCACTTTAAATATTCAGTTTTTTTTAAAGCATTTTAATTTGGGTTTCAATTAAAATAATGATATATTCTAAAATTAAATGTTCAATATTTTGGTATTTTTAAAACATTATTTAAAATTTAGTTTTTATTTGCAGGCCAAAAAAATGAAAACAAACGAGATTAATTTGTTAATAATTATAAATAAATATTATGTTGATAACTCAAAAGTTTGTGTTTTATGATTTATTGATCAAATCAAATTGGCCACCAAGAGAAAGTAAAATACAGTAATGCACACATAGGCAAAAAAAAAAAAAAAGAGTACATATTGCACGACCATTTGTGTTCAAATAGCATTAAGCTAAGTGTGCTTTCCTAAGGCAAAGTAGTGAAATTTTGTCAAATAAATGATGACTGAATAAAATGTTGCCTACTTTTGTTGTTTATAATATTGGTGGACCAGCCTGGAAACCTAGCATTAGCATCGACGCTAATATCTTTGTTCAGAGTTGTGGCCAATGTTTGTACAAACTTTATCTCACATGTAAGAAAGCAAGGTTTACTTCTTTTTCAAGCTGTGTAGGGGGAGCGGAGGATGCCACATAAATAAACAAACAAAGACTACCTTACTCTGGCTTTAATCTACTGTTACCAACCTGTTCAAACATGAGTTCTCTCAGGCGCCCGATCTTCTCCCCGTCCTCGGGGTGATTCATCATGTAGTCCTTTACAAAAAAGGCCTGTGTGAAGACAAAACATCTGTTAGGCACAAACATGGAACAGCAGGAGGGACTTTTTTTTTTTGCCTCCTTGTTACCTGAATCCCCACTGGCCTGACACATTCAAAAATAAAGTTTTATGAGCAAACTGACTGAAGGAATAAACATCCCAACTCAAACGGAGAACAAAAGTCCAGTGTGTTTATTTTGTGGTTCTATAATTAACAAGCTCAAGGATCAGAATTAAGTGAAGTGCAAGTTAAAAATAAAGATGAAAAAAAAAAGGCTGAAAGCTCTTGATTTGAGCTATTTGGCCATAGATGTCACTCATTAGAAGAATGTGGTTTAACATAAAAAATAAATAAAAAGAGGCAGCAAAAATAATCAATAGACGTGGAGGTCTAATGGGAATTCCAAGGAGTTAGTGAGTGGCTCAGTCAATCATGAGAAAAAGTCCAATTAGAAATGGAACGAGAATGGGGAGGAGGTAAAATAAATCAGACAGCATCTCCTCCACCGCCTCCCAAAAGGGCTCAAATTAAAGCAATAAATCTGAATATTAATAAGCACAATTTTGCCTTAATTTGTCGCGGAACGAACCTCCACAGCTGTCAATCGGAATCACGCTGGGAAATTAACCGTTTTTTGGACGGCTAGGCGGGGCGGGGCTTGCCGCAGGGTTGATTGAAGTTCCTGCAGCAAAGTGCCGCTTATTATAAAAGTACTTCCCTCACCCTAAACATCTGCACGCACGCGCCCGCCGACATGCCTCTCTGTGGAAAAGCCGGTTGCTATGCGACACGGTGAGCGAGTCCACTCGCGGCGTTGAGGATAAAAAACATTTTCAAGATGGTCTTTTTCCTGCGCCTTGTTAAAAGACGCCGCGCTGCGGCCCCAGCAATGAATGTTCCCTGCAGGATGATGCAGTACAAATATTGTACTTTACTGGATTCATCCAGCCCTCCATCTCCCCCTCAGGCCACATCTATCCATCCATCGACCTTGTATGCACTCCTTTTTCAAGCACTATATTTTAGGACAGCAGCTATTGAACAGAGTGGAACCTCCAATTAATGGACCTGGAACCAACAGACTCCTCACAGTGTCCCACCCACTCCAAACAACCCTTTTAAGAAGCTGTTCAAATCTGTTAATTCTAGAATTAAGCCAGTAAAAAAAACAGACAGACGGCAGTCACGTTCCCAGACGAGAGTAGTGCTGGGCGATCTGGAAAAATTATTCTATCACGATAAGCCCAAAATATATTTTTTAGTCTTTGAAAAATTCTACAACCCACTGTGACTGTTTACGTTTTCTCATTTTATGATTAAGTGACATTACACAGATGTGTATCAAATGAGAAATGCATCCATTAGTAGTGCTGCTATATAAAAAATATATCAAATGCAATTAGAAGAGGCAGAGTGACATATTTTTCACAAAATGTATTCATCTAAATAATGGTGATAAAAAAAAAATTCTGACAGAAATTGATTAAAAATAATAAAAATTACGAGCTCTACTGTGTAATGTAATTTTGAGAACATTTATTGTGTATATTTCAAAAGTCAAAATCAAAACTCATTGTGAAAACAAATAACGTTTAGTGATATTAAATGTATTACATTTTGTTTATCCATCCATTTTCTGACTCGCTTATCAATATTAATAAAACGTTTAATGCCGAATGTTGAGAAAGTTTGGCCAACACTGTTTCAGCAGTGTAGGTAACAAGATGGTGTCCATTTGTCATGTGTTGGCCAAAACTCTCTATGGCTCTGCTCCTCCCAGCTGACGTACATGACACCATAACAATCACATCACTTCCAGTTTACTGAAGTGTGTAGCATTTGTTTCTCTCTCCAAATACTCATTAATTAAATTGCCTGTTATTTTGCTGTTCAAAGTTGAACATACTCCCATTTAACGCGGTTCCAACAAGACTTTTGTAAAGAGTGCAATCAATCACCCAAGCACTTATTGCCACGTCCACGATAACATTAGCCGGTTAGCATAGCAGTTAATACGGCTTCTCCGCCTTTATCGCTTGTTAATCACTCCTCGTAATCGCTTCGTGAAAATGTCGGTAGTTGCAACTTTTATACGCCGCCATGGAGGCTATCATTACTAACTTTAGGAGCGAAAGCGCAACGTGTGTATGTGCAGTATAAGCCAGCCGAAGCTTGTTGCTATGCTAGTAGAACCGATCTCGTCTCGACTTGTAGTACCCGCTTGTAGGTAATGTAAACATCCCAGCGAAGCTTTTGGGGCTGACCCCGCCGTTCAATTTTGGGAAAAACTTTAAAATCCTTGTTTTAATGAGGTTAAAAATGCACGTCATGTAGACACAAACTGCTGTGCGAAATAGATTTCAAGTCTTGTGTTGGCCGAAAGGAGTGAAGGAGTACCCAGCATTCTTTGACGTGGCTTCTTTTTTTTTTTTAACAGTTATTAATAATTATGGGTTTATTGATTTAGTTAAGTTTTTCAAAGTAGAAGGATTCGTTATTTGCATTTACCCACTTTTTCTATTAATTTTAAGCGGTTCAAATAATTGATGGCTGGGTGGATGATAGTTGGTACCGTAAGCTTGTAGGCTAATGTATGACCACTATGTATAATGATTCACTGTTTTGTGTTGTTCAGGCTTGCCAGCTAAGGACAGCTGTTTGAAATAACTATGCAAATGAATGCTTTGGTCCATCAAACAAGCATTTTGTCACTTATTTTGTTTGCGGTAAGTACAAATGCCGGTAGATATGGAAAAAAACCACAATAAGAAATGTGTTATTGTCTTTATGATAATATCGTTATATCACTAACCTGGCTAAACCACACGTCAATGTGGCAGCCATGTTGGTAGAGGCAACTTTCCCATCAAAACTATATATGGACAGACATGGCGGCCATGTTAGCAGGGGAATTGCACATAGACGCTAGCTTAGCATCTTCAGTAAGCATGCAACTTGCTCAAAATGAGCATGTCGTATCGACCGATTTATGTCTATGGCTGATGTTTTTACAGGAGCAAGTAGTGTACAAATCCTTCGACAATGCTACAGTATTTTTGCTACAATACACAGGTTTTTTTGTAAAGCCCTAATTTACGGAATCAAATTGTAAAGGAGGTGAAACAAGAAAGCGCTAACATTGTGGCTATTTATCCTCCCCCCAAGGACCAACAAGTGAATTTTGGATCAACTTTAAAATTCTACAGTTTCAAGCCTTTTATTTTATAATTTTAACAATTTTGTACAGTACTAAGCATTTTAAGGCTACGAAAAAAGTACTTAGATGGAACGGACAATCAGCTGTAATTGACGAGCCCTTCCTTTGATAAGTCCGTTAAATTGAGATTCCAATATTGGAGAGATTTTAGGCTATATGGATATTGTCATAGTTATTTTTGCCCTATAACTACCTATGATCTCCAGACTTGAGACAAAACCTTGATGCAAATGCCTCTCAGCAAGAAACTAAAACAGCTAAGTCATTCTTGCAATCAGGGAAGTCGCCTGGGCTTGATGGGTTTGCTGACGATTTTTACAAAACATTTTCAAATGATCTCTCACCTTTTTTGTACTAAGCTCTTCCTCCTACACAGTAAATTATGTAGAGTAAATTTGACTCTATTTAGAGTGGGACCAAATAGACTTAGTTTTAGAGTAGGCTAATATTTACACTTGGAAGAGAGTAAAATAAAGAATTGAAAAAAAGGTCACTCAAGGGTTGAGGAACGAACTCACGACCTTCAGCTTGGGAGACTGCTATATTACCACATAAGCTATGCCCCTCCTACTGTTTGCTTATCTACAAGGGGAGACCAAATTGGCCTCTTGGAGTTAGGAAGATTCCAGGTGATACGAGCGATATACTAACACACAGCAGGAGCTGCGTGGCTTAGGGATAGATTGGCTGTCTCCCAAGCTGAAGGTCGTGAGTTTATTCCTCAACCCTTGAGTGACTTTTATTTAATTTATTTATTTTATTCTTAATTTTACTCTCTTCCAAGTGTAAATATTACCCTAAAACTGAGTCTATTTGGTCCCACTCTAAATAGAGTCAAATTTACTCTACAGATATTACTGTGTACATGTTATCAGGCCTGTATTTGTCTATGGCTGTCTATTAAGGACAAGGGCCCATCTTTATGAATCACTAACATCAAGTTTTGGCAAAGCTGCTGGCTCGACAATTTGAATATATACTTTCTTGCAGGAACAATAATTGTGGCTAACTTGACTGGTCTTCCTGACAGTGTACACCCAATAAACGGTTACCCAAAGCAGAAAACAATCCTCAAGTTTTTTTGTTTTGTTTTAATTGAGGTACTCAAACGACTCATGGACTCATTTCACCCCTCCGACAGTATATTTCCAGCTTCCATCACCTCCCCTCAGTCCAACCTCCATCCATCCATCTGTTTATCCCCCACTCATGCATCAATCAGTGCCCCATAAATCACCGCAAATCACCGCCACACTCAAACCCTCCACCTTACTTTCCCACCATCCATCCTGCCATACCTCTTGGTAGCGGGCCAGCCCCCCATTGACGGCGGCGTCGATGACCCCGTTGAGGCACATGGTGAGGGGGTTGACGTTCTGCATCTGCCGGCTCTGGCATTGCGTGATCAGCGTGCGCAGCTGCAAGTTCTTGTTCTCGATCACCTCGATTGCGTTCTCCAGTGGGCTCACCTCCACCTGGAAGCACGATGACATTCTTCAGATGTGAGGAGAAGTTACATAGTGACTGGAATCTCCAACCTCTGCTGCACCTATAGAGCAGGCTTCTCCAACCGGTCGCTCGCGGCATAGTTTGAGTAGCTCGCAGACAGATAGCTAAGGCTAACTTCAAAATAAAGTTTACCAAATAATACACTGACGGCAATGCAAACAGCCTTAGTACACTTTTACTTCGAAGTTGGGCTGCGTTGTGGCACGATGGCTAGCTTGACTTCCCTTTTCGACGTTTAGGATTTCTTTATCGTACTTTTTATTGACATTATATAGTTGCGACAAACATCAAAACAACGCTATCTCAAACTCGTATTCAATCGCTAATTTAGGGCGCTAAGAAACCACTAGTTAATTACGCCGTCATTGTATCGTACAGCACAAATCTCCGACGTTAATGGCTAGCAGCTAGCTGTTAGCATTACCTACACATGCCTGGCTGGTAGCTTGTTTGACAGCTGGTACCTGGCTTGCTTGAATTTTTTTTTTCAAATATTCTGGACCAAGGCTACTTTGTAATTCACTCTCCATGTTTAAAGGAAATGAATGTGCCTTAAATTGCACTTTGAGGTATTTTTAAGGGAAAAATAAGATAAATAGAACTTTCATTTATTTTCTAAAACACTTTTGCCCGTTAAATAAATGTAAAAACAAAAAAACCCTCAAAATGTCAAATATAACCGTGTAGATTTTACCTTATTTTATACATGGATCATGTATAAAATAAGAATGTATCAGCTTCATATTGCACTTAAAGTTGTGTTCCTAAATTGCCATATTTGACTATTTTTTAATGGGAAAGCACATTTGACAAAATAAATTAATACAAGTACAATGTATCTTTTTTTTTTTTTTTGCTGATCCGAAAAACGATCCGATCCAAACCCTGACTTTTGTGATCCGCTGGACCCCTAGCATGCATATTCAACATAATTTTGGTTTAAAAAAAAAAACATTTATATGCCAACATATGCATTTTGGGACCACTGTTGTTATTGTTGTGTTTGAAGTAAAGGGAAATAAAAATTTAGCTATTAAATAAATGTTGTGATATACGAGTAGCTCGCTGCTGTTTTGCTTTTCTAAAAGTAGTTTGCAGTGGGAAAAATGGTTGTAGACCCCTGCCATACAGCATATGCCAGCAGTTAGACTGAAGTTCCTTTTGGGCCACTTGGGTGCAGTAGATGGAAGTTATCAATATCCTTAATGTGGCCTTTTAGGTGGCAAACAACTACTTACACTCAGCAAATTGAAGTCAGCAATTACTTGAGGTTCTTTAATGTGTGATCGCGTTGCTAATTTCCAATTTGAGCTCACTGCACCTTATGCTCACAGGCTAATTGCTAATATGTCCTGGAAGTAGAGGCGTTTTTTTTCAACCTGGGCTCCATTTCGTGGGCAATCGTGGGTGTTTACTTGAAATGTGCTGCTGTGCAGTTGCACACTGCAAAGTGTTTAAAGTTGTTTCAATGATAAAGCCAACTGCCTGCACGTACCAGAGGAGTCGTTTGCAGGCTACAAAGCCAACACAATGTGCTTAAAGATGATAAAATGCTTAAAGATAATAAAATGCCTTTCATCACCTTGCATTTATAATCTTTATATTTATTGTGTGTATAAAGAGCACAGCAGCTTTGAGGATGAAGCACAATGTTTGCAAGAGCTAATTAGTATTGGGTCACTCTTGAATATGACGCTTAAAAAAAGGTTCTTCCTCTTACGCCGCATTTATTTATTTTTTCTTCCCGTCACAACGATGCCTTAATCCTCTTTAATAGAGCCTTTGCCAGTGCCATATTTCATGTGCTATTGCACCAAGTAAGCTGTCATCGCTGCTTTTGTAATCCACAATTTCACACACCACTCTTAAATGTGCATATGTTTATATCAGCACCGACATATGTTACAGTTTGCACATGCTGCTCACTAAAGAAATGCATTACAGAGCAGCTATTGAAAGAGGAAAAGCTTTCCACAGGTAGGGGGAAAAAAACGTCTTTCCGCTCAAAAATCTGACATTTGTCATGAAAGAAAAGCAATTAAATGTTTAGCACGGCATCCAATAGAGGCCGAGATGATTAGATGGAGCCAATAAGACCAAACTCATGATTGATTGTTGTTTGGATCAATACGGGGGCTGCGCTCTAAATGGCAACCTGCAAACTCACAAGTGGATTATGGCTGTCCTCTGAATGAGAACACTCTTGTTCTTGTTGTTGAAGCTCACCAGCTCTCGTTTATCCACCTCGAACCACCGCGAGATGCCGGGAAGGCTCTGGACCAGTGTCAGGGTCGTCCTCTCCACCCACAGGCTCTGCACCAGCACACACAATCATCGTCGTGATTGGCACATGTGCTCATGAGCAATGAACATGGCATTTACGCACATGCAACATTAGGAAATATACTTCTCGCCAGCCAAGCATCCACTTAAAGGGCTAGGTCACGCGTCTCGTCTTATATCTGCGACCATCAATTGACGTTGCGGCACTTAGCTTGTCGGCTAGCATGCTCGTCAATATGTCAACATCCTACAAGGTCGCTGTGACAGCACCAATTGCTATGGAAAGGCTATAAAATAACAGTGACTGTAAAAGCATAAAAAATAATGGTGATCATAAAATGGCGGAAAATTATGGTAAACAGTAACAGTAAATATTAAACTGTATAATAAATCACTTATAACAGTAACAGTTAAAAAGGCGTTAATTTTAGTCATTTCACTCATTTAGGTAAGTACATATACAGTATACTGTATATATATACAGTATATATATATATATATATATATACACTGTATATATACTGAATATACTGTATATATATAGTTTATATATACTGAATATATTTATATACATACATTGAATATATATATATATATATATATATATTAATAATTAATATTAATTAATTAAAAGCTTAATTGAGCATAGCACGTTTTGCTCAAGGACACTCCAGTAGTCAGTGCTGTGGATCGATGATGAAGGAAGCTCTCCTGACTCACTAGACATGACCTTCATTGATTCTGTGCTTTTTAAGGCCACAAAGCCTCAATATGAACGTACATGAAAATAACACGTAATACAGCACGACAGACAAGTACAACATGACCTTTGGGCATTTTTTCCACCATAGATTGACATCTTAGCTCGTGCAGACTTAATCAAGGCTGATGCGACTACATATAACGGGCGCGAGTAGCTTTTAATAGACGCTAAATAAGATAACACGCATGTTAATTCAAAGCGTGTGCAGCTGCATGCTAGTGCTCATCGTTGCTCAGCTGCCCATGGCCGTTTCATACTATAATTTGTTCTACAGGAGTCTGGATGAATAATGCATGTGCAATATACACATTCATTAATTAATACCCGTGTGTGCACAAGGTATGAATGGAGGGAAATAGCAGCTTCACATCAGTGGGCAACACAAAAAGGACGTATTATAATGAAAACAGGTATGTCTGGTGATATAAATTCAGTTCATGTTTCATAGTCAGGTACTGTCTGGCTCACGTCTTTGATTCATGTTAACAAAGGCAAGGCACATATTTTACTTTTTTTTTTTTAATCTCATGGCAGATGACAAAAGTATCATACATAAGAAAAAACACTCGAGATCGCAGCGAATGGTTGTCTTATTTGATTACCTTGAACTCGTTCTCCTTGTCTTTGGTGCCCTTGTGAAAGGGCCGATCGTAACGAAACCTCCAGATGTGATTAAACTTGTAGAAGCTCTTGATGTTGTCGGGCACGCCGTCGCGCTGCAGCACGTCCTGGCTCTCGGGGATCGGCGTCACGGCGTAGATCTGCAAGTCTGCAAGTACCGCGTTTTAAGGGAGACAACTCAAGAGCATCATTGCTACAAGATCTTCACCTACTAACCGTCCAATCAGATTGCGCCTCACCTTTTCAAATCCATCCAATCATTTTCTACTGTCCTCTTTTGGGTCACAGTAGCCAAAAGCAGGGCTGTGCCAGAAAAGTTCCAGGACTCGAGTTACAAAAGTTGTATTCTTCTAGACCAGGAAGTGTAGGATGCTCAAGGCATTGTGAAGCAAACAGCCCGGGAATATGGGTGTTAAAATAAAGTATGATTGAATTGCACAGCATTTTAAGCGCAAAGTGGGATACTGAATAGTTTTAAACTTTTTTCTTTTTTAATCAGTATGCTATGCATTTAATGTAAAAGTGCCATCTTGTTATGTTTTTTAAATCTGCAACAGCAATATGAATATTTTTTTTAGTAGATCAATAATAAACTGCAACAAAAAAAATACTTCAGAGTAAAACAAATAAATAATAATGTAACTGAACAGAGGTCACTATAACAAAGTGGCAAAATAATTACTTCTTGAATATAGTTAAAACATGTACAAGCTAAATTTAAAAAATATGAAAATAAAGTACTTTAATCCTAACATTAAATTGTTTTAAATTCATCAGTTATTTCTTAATACTACAGCAAATATAAGAAAACAATACAGTGCAGTACCGCTCCAGTCTGTTGACTGTTAATTTCTCTTTGGGGCTCCCTAGTGGTCCCGGGGCCCAATGTAGGTGCTTAGTTCATATATGCCTCGGGTTGGCTCTACGCTGTAAAACATCAGTATGTCTCCTGTCTGCACATGTGGACAAAATCATTGGTACCCTTCCATAAATCGAAGAAAAAATAATAATCATTAAAATGCAAATTTAATGAAAACTAGCAATGATAATTAGACATTGCTTTTGAATTGTGCTTCAACAATTATAGCATTTAAAAACAAAAAACAGATTCTCCTTCGCTTCATCTGGTTCATGTTTAGTGTGGTACAAACCTTGCTTGAACATGTCCTGATGAACAAATGACCAAATCAATTTCAATCTTTTCTAAGGGCACCATCATTTTTGATCAGGCAGGCCTGTGTTCATTTATTACTAACAATTGAATGTATATGTCCAGAAATAGTAGTGCATGCAAAGACAAAAAAGAAAATTTGGAAAGGATACACTGCGCATCCGCCTGGTAGATGGTCTGGTCAGGCTGGTTGACGTGCTGCATGGCGATGGCGTGCGGGAACTCGTTGAGCATCCGCTGCTGGAAGGCCTCCAGCCTCTCATAGTCGTGGCCACGGCACACAAACTCCTTGTTCTGAGGAGGGACAGCGTGGGCTTAGATTGACATCTGGTGGAGGCATGCTGCAACTGCACAGCGGGACGCTGAACATCACCTCACACTCAAGGACGCTTCTATTGGAAAACGGATTTCTCCCTTTGGGCTTGTTACTACTTCTCAGGAGGACAAATAAATGAATGAAGAGTTTATAGTTTTTACAGCTTTTCCAAGGTTAAGCATTAGCTCTTAAGTTCTTTCAGCACTTTGGAGCTGCAGTAAACATATTTGAACGGGTTTATATAGATTTCCACAAAAGGCTGTGCAATTAATCAAAATTCAATTACAATTTCAACTATTACACTCCACAATTACAAAATCACATAATCGTAAAAAAAAGAAAAAAGATTATTAATACTAATTTTGAGTTGTTTAAATTGATACATTTACACCTTTAATTATAATAAATTTAGTTTCATACAAAAGAAACTTGCACAATTATAGCGCTTCAAAAATTTGTATTTAAACATTTTCTTGTTTTTGTACCCAAAAAATAAATGATCGTCCTAATCGTGATTTTAATTATTACCAATATAATCGTGATTAAAAAAAAATTAAAATAATCAAGCAGCCCTATTTCCACCACATAAAAGATTGAGATTGTCCTATGAATAAAGTCAAATAGGTTTCAATTATGTCAACTGGAAATCGGCTAAGACTGTTTCCTAAATTTTAAATAGTCAAGGCACATTTTTAACATCAGAAAAATCTCAAGGGAAACTACCACAATTGTCATAAAAGTAGTGATGGGAAAATGAAGCTTCATGAAGCACTTGTAATGTTTTTTGACTCCTCTAGATGCCACTATTGGTTGAAAGATGCAGTGGAAATGTAATCAATTTCATTTGCATTAGCCTTTATATTTAAACCAAGAGCACCATCTAGGGGAGTCAAAAAATATCACAAGTGCTTCATGAAGCTTCATTTTCCCATCACTACATAAAAGGTACAAGAGTATGTATATACGGGGTTGTACAGACTAGTTTACATCATGACATCTATGGAGAACCAAAAGTGCCAAAGTAAATAAATAAATAAAAGTGAAATAAATAAATAAAACCAGATACAAAACAATATTCAAAAATGAACTAAACAAATAATATAAATGGAAACAAAACCTACAAAATATACACGTAAATAAATAAAAGTAAAATAAAATAAATATAAAAATAAATACATAATAAGTAAAAACACACTACTCTCATATTTATTAATTTCATGCTGCAGACGGTGTCACCATGAAATGAATCACGAAATATTATTCAAATGAGGGGGCGGTCTTGGGTTGGACTATTTTATTCTAATACATTTCTATCCCAGCACACCAGATGATCGCTGATTGCACAGTAATAATGTGTTGTGTGTGGGCAGTTTTGAAATTGTACGAGTATTACTAAATGACTGCATTGAAAACCTTTTTGTTTTACCCGTAAGAAAAAGGGGAACTTCTTTCCGTAGAATCCCACCCTGAAGAATTCTGGCTCAAGCCGTTGCTGGTCCATGATCTTGTCGTACAGCGACGCTTCCATCATCTAGCGACTCAAATACAAATGCATGAATGCCCCCCCCAAAAAAGCCAATCTAATAATATTTGGCATGGGTTACTCACCCTCATCTTGCTGAGATTCCTGTAGTCATAGTAGGACTCGTACTGGTCGGCCAGCTCTCGGCACAGGATGATGCCATTCTCCCAACACTGTTGACAACCAAACAAACGTCAAATCAATCTTCAATTCACTTGGCTGCACAGCTGTACTGAGTGCACTAGGTGGCGCTCGTGGGTCGACTTCAAAGCAAGGGAGCCAAACTGTGTGCAGGTTGATGTTCACATTTTGCTAATTAAATGGAAAGCTCCTTCTTTCCCCATAGCGCACGGGCAGCCGACATCAAGCTAATGTATGTCTTTCCATCAGGGAAGTTAACAGGATTCATTTTGTGTGTGCAAGAGTTGAAGAGGTTCTTACTCCTGCCATAATCATACTCAGCAGGGATGGTGGAATTCAAGGTCAACTCCAAGTTGAATAATTATGACTGTTGCTGTTCATTTAGCATAAAAGGAGCTAAAAACTAACCTGGATAATATTGAGGGTTTCCATTGCTCACCTTGCCTCTGTCAAAGTTCTGGACAATGGTGAGGTGCAAAAATTCCTTCCTCTGCCACTCGCTCTGCATGGGGTAGTTGAGGAACTCCCGCAGGGGCCTGTCCGACCACTCCAGGAGCTCGTCGTACAGCAGCAGGGTGTACGACGCCTCTGTATCAGTTAGGGTCAGGGTTATTGTAGTATAAAATCAAATCAAATAACCAAATCTCAAATTGAAAAATCCAGAAAAATTAAATAAAAATGAGACAGCTTTCAAAAATATATATTTTGTTTACTTATTTTTAGTAGCAGCTCTTGCACTCAACAAATAAAAAAACAAAAAATAAAAAATAAAAAACTAACTTTAAAACTAATAAAAAATAAACAAAAATATTAAAATGAAACATTTTCCCCAAAATAAACAATTAAAACCATTTTCATTTTTTTTTTTGCTGCAGGGAATTTGATGCGCTCAGTTGTCATCTTTTGACTGTTGTGATTGTACATTGTGATGTCTTTATTATTGTAATCCCTTCATACTATGTCGAGCAAAAAAAGAACACGGTCGGACTCATATGTGCAATATGAATTCACATGTATCACGGAACGCAAGGTGTTCCACAGGGTTCAATTCTGGGGCCTCTGCTGTTTCCATTGGATTCCATCCAAGGTTATTTTAGTTAACAAAAACTAAAGAAAAAACTAAAACTAAAATTCAAAAAACAACTTTGTTAACAAAATAAAACAAAAATGCTTTTTAAAAAACAAAAACTAATTGAAACTACATTTTATGTTTACTAAATTAACTGAAACGAGCTATAATTATAGCGAAAATGTCCTTTGCTTTAGTCTTTGGTAAGTAATTTAATACATGAGCCTTTGCAGATGAAATTAAATGTGATTTTAAGTATATTTATTTAGATATTAACCAGAAAAAGGACGTTTGAAAGTGTGTCACACAGAAGTGACGTCATCTCGCAGCAGCCAATAGAAAAGCACCTTCAGAGGACGTCGTTCCTAGCCGACAATTTTTCATACTTGACTTTTGGCTACATTGGCTCGGTTCGCCTGCTTTTTCATTTAACTCAGCCAAAATGCATTGCTCGGTAAGAAATGCATCACTATTTTCATTTTACCGTGGTGTTTATTAAATAGTGCGCACAAGTAATACCCCTAACTAAAGTAACTTAAACTAAACTAAAATAAAAAAATTTTGTGTGAAAAATAACTAAAACAAAAAAAAAAAGAAAAACACATCCACCTTGAAAACTAATTAAAAGTAACAACATTTAAAAAAACAAACTCAAAGCAAAATAAAAACGAACTAAAATGAAAATTCCAAAACTATAATAACCCTGGTTCCATTTTAAAGGTCCCATAGAATGAAAATGCACTTCAGTGCGGTTTTCTATCAATAATATGCATCCCCGGCCTGTCTACAATCCAACCAGGTATGAAAAAAGTCAGTCCGCGACTTCTTTAGCTTTCTCCTCTTTTCTTCTCAAAATGGTGCTTCAAACGGGCAGATTAAACTTCCGTAATCGTTTGACTTCACCAAGTCACGGAAGTGCACTCGATCCCGCCCCCCTCGGGTTACTGGCAACGCCTCTGGTAAAGGCTTGTCACGCCCACAGAAATCCGAGAAGCTGGCTGCTCTAGCTGCTCTAGCCCATAATGCGTTCATACGCTCCGTAGAAAGCAATGGGGAAACAACGATCAGGAACAAGTGGTTGCTTCCTTCGTCCGAGTCAGTGGATTAATTTTATTTTTGAAAGACGTGTACTGGCAGCATTTCCTGAAGGACTGCTTTGTTAATGAAAAGCCTGATCAAAGCTGGATTTGCAAACATAATAGATCAGTCCCAGCGGTGTGAGACACGACTGCAAACGTGAAAGATGTAAGTTTAACATTTTATTTGCAATATATTTAGTGTCTAAAGTAGGAGCTACATTAGTCATGTGGAGGTTGTTTGGTTACAAGAGGTCAGATATGATAACGCAGACGGTGGTTAGATAATAAAGTACCGGCCGTCGGTCGAGCATCCTAGGGCCACTGGAGCGTACCTCGGATGAAATCTGGGCATTGTAGGCCCTCTACCTCAGGAACGGAAAGTCGGCACCAACACCGTTGGAAAGCTCTTGTCGGGCTGAGTCCGGTGATGTGTTTAAGTCCCTGGTAAGATTTAGCGTTCCAGAGATAGAAACCCGGGAAATCCCCAAAAATTTACTCGGTGGAGGTGGTTCTTCTCCCGGGAAAAAATTGGGCATTTGTCAGCCCTCTACCTCCGGAACGGAAAGTCTTGGAGAGATGGCACCGACACCGTTGGAAAGCTCTCGTCTGGCTAAGTCCGGTGAGGTCTTTAAGTCCCCGGTAAGACTTAGCGTACTAGAGATACGGAGGGCAGAAATCCCGGCCGGCGATGGTTCTCCCCCTTTCATTATTATTATTTGCATATTGTTTTGCCAAGACACAATCCGTGGTGGTTATTTTGCTATGACTGTCAATTCGCCACCTAGTTGATATGACTTTGTAAAAGTAATCCGGCCGCTAAGTGGTCTCGATGTGACGGCTTGCACGTTACGACCGCGCAGTGGCTTAAATGTGCACATTTGTGTTATTCATAACCGGCTGTAAACCTCTACAAGCATTTACGGCAAATCGGCAAAGGAACACTTCTTTTCAATAAAGAACGGTTTGGTGACTGTGAATAGGAAACTGGTGGGGTTCAGTATCTCCAACAAGATTAAGAAACACTGCATTAGAATATTCGCAATATATGCATGCTAAGATATCATGTTACCTGTGTAGTTTTGCGCCTTGAGATGCAGGTCATACAGTTTATGGATGTAACGGATGTACATTTCCTCCTTGTTCAGTTCTGTTTTGTAGAAGTTCTAAATCGAGATAACACATCAAACGGACTTCTTGAAATCATGCAAATCCCAATCCAGAGTTTTATGTCTTGTTCTCACCAATAAACTGACAGTGCATCCTATTTTCTTGCCATCCACTTCCCCCAGCTTCATGCAGTCCCTGTGACAAAGCACCAAAGAGTGAAAAAAAAAAAACATTCATGATTTTGGGATTGAAAAATTTGAACAGATTCCACCTGTAATCCAGCAGCCGCTCCATTAATCGGGTGACGGTGGCGATGAGGGAGATGCCGCTCTCCCGCCACGTCTCGCGCTCGATCTTCTTCAGCAGGCTGCAGAACGAGAGACGCCCAGACCAATGAGGGAGGTCAGGAAATGCAAACGAGGGCACACGACGACACTCGACCCAACAACAAAAGGACCATTTCATTTTGGACCACAACGTCCTCACAAAGACGACACAGAGAGAACAGAAAGAGAAGAGCATCTTACCTAGGGTACGGACCAAACAGAGGAATTCTACTCCAGGCAGGAAAGCATAAGCGGGATAAATTCATACCATTAATATTAGCACACACACACACACACACACAAGTTAGCTTTGGGTTAGTAGCGCTAAAGAGGAGAAAATATCGTTGCCGTCGAAATAATAACAATTAAGAAAGTTAATATTTTGTCCAGAATGAATGTGATAACGTCATTATTTTTCATGTCCAATTAGTACCTTTAACTCATTCACTGGCAGCCATTTTAACTGAAGCAACTCCCTTCGCTCCCGGCTGTTTTACTGGATTTTGACTGATTTTGCAAGGCCCACAGAATATTGTGTTCTATTGCTATAAAAACATGGAACCTACCAAAAGAAGGATTAGAGCCTATATTTCTCTCTGTTTTTCCGTTTTGCTGCAATTAGCATTAGAATATAGCTAAGTTTCATCATTATTCACAAATCTGTTTAAAACAGTGGGGAAATCATCTTGTTTGCAACATGGCCCTGGTTGATCTCTCATACTCTGCTGCTAGCTGCTGGCCGTTTTTGTAATAACTGCCATTGCTTCACCAGTTCTCTGTAGTTCAGAGGGTGCACCAAAGCCTTCTGTATGCTTTAGCATAAAAAATAAATAAATGTATAAATACAATTTTGGGACCCTGGAAATATTTAAAATAGAACACAATAGAACGTGTTTATACGTTTTTGGGAGCAAATGAGTTAAAAACTAATTTTTTCACTTGCTGTCGACTTTAGATGACATCACCTGTGCTGAGAAAGTGGGTAATAACCAATCATGGCTCAGTTTGCTGACCAAACCCAGAAAACAGGTGAACCATGATGGGTCGTTACTTACATCCTCAGCACAGGTGATGTCATCTTCAATGGACAGCAAATGTAAAAATTAGTTTTTATCAATTGTACATGAAAAATAATGACGTTATCAAATGAATTCCGGACAAAATATGAACTTTTTACTGCTGAAAATGGCTCAATGAGTCAAGTATCCCTTTAACATGAATATTGTGCAAACGGCTCACTCATGAGGACTGACCATGAAAAGACGAAGGACTTGCGATGCTGTACAGGATGCGCAATTTTATTAAAATTACACCGGCTGGAAGCCGGAACCCATTAAAGGACAAAATATTCAAAGAAATGGGATGTACACAAACACACTCACGCACACACGCACACACACACACACACACACACACACACACACAAATTAGGCATGCAGGAGCACAAACCTGGAAAGACAAGGACGGAGTAGACCAAGACTGGACACAGACGCGTGTGTGTGAAGATGAACGCTAACCCGCACTCACCTTTGTATAAGCGACCCATAAATACATCCGAAAAGTCATTCAAACCCAGCAAAGAGTGTGTTTATTTGCTGTGGTGGCACAAACACACACTGCTTTCCAGCAAGGCTTATTGTTGCTAGGATACCAAAGCAATCTTCACACATCTCTTTGTTAGGCTTGACAAAAAAAAAAATCTCTTTGTGACATTGTTATAACCATGAGATGAGCGCATCGCTACGGCTGACAAGGCTCAGCTCCTTTTTCAATTGATCAGTTGATAAGACGTGAGCGACCCAAAAAACAATAATAAACCCATTCATGGTTTTGAGGACCTTTGATTCTGCAGCTTAGGGTCTATGTGCTCCTTTGTATTTGGAGACATTTTTTCATTCAAAATTGTCCAAATCTTCTGATTTCAGCATATCAACAGTAATTCACTGATTTCTGATTATCTTTTGTTTTTAATCAAAATAAGACATTTGTAAACATCTGTTTTTACTTTGGAAAACAATGACCGAACTGCTAACATAGTACAACATCAACCCTCCCCCACCTTTTTTTTTTGTCACTTTACGAATACGAAGTACGAAATAAACATCAACCACTGGTTAATAAACGCTAATGGGGGGGAATTAGCTTTTGTAATACACTTTAATGCAAAGTTGAAATTAATCAGATTAATTGATTGAATAATCGATAGATTAGTCGATTCTAAAAAATATTCGATAGTGACAGCACTAGAGTTCATTCTACTGAGTAATTGGTTCAGGTTATCAGAATAGATTTGGTTAAAAAAAGAAAAGAAAAAAAACACATTTTACTACCAACATTCAGGATTTGCCACACCAAGTTACGCAAATGATATATTTCCCATTGTTGGGCCATCTACCCTGACCCCGATCCCACTTTTGAAAGTTTGTAGTGTTAACTAAATGCCTACTAAGCCATCCAGCCCCCACCAATATTTGCTGACAATGTTACATTAAACATCTGTACACAAAACTTGTCAAAAAACAGCTTTAGCTCAAGTTTCGATTCTATTTTGTAGCATGTATTTCTCGCATGTCTGTACTGAGGCACCTCAAATGAAAAGTTTATCTGTCATAAATGCTTCAATTAACCAGCTGGGCTCAAGCAGTTTTTTTCCAACTCACATGCTGTTGAAGAGCTCCCTGTACGTCTCATCTCCTTTGCCTTCTGACATCAGGCTGTCCAGCTTGTCGATGAGCTTTGCCTCCACCTATTAAAAAAAAAAAGAAAAAAGCTGATGATTTGACCTCATTTGCTCCCAAAAACGTTCCATTTAAAATATTGCCATGGCATAGCAGCATGGCAGCCTCTGGCATGAAGAGGTCGCTTAAAGCAATAGTGGTTGTTACAAAAAACGGCCAACAGGAGTCAGCAGACTATAAGAGATCAACCAGGGCTATGCTGCAAAAAGCTCATTTACCCAGTTTAAAATAGATTGGTGAATAATGATGAAACAGATACAAATGTACTTTGAAATGAAAGAATACTCTTATCTTTGATTTGGTAGGTCACATGTTTTTATAGCAATAACACACAATATTCTGTGGGCCTTGCAAAATCAGTCAAAATCCAGTAAAACAGCCGGGAGCGAAGGAGCTTGCTTCAGTGAAAATATTTGCGAGGGAATTAGTTAAAGCTTTGCGGGTTCTAAATTTGCCGCAGCGTACCTGTTTAAAATTGCCGCTGCGCCTCTGCTCCCAATCCATCATGTCGTGGAAGATGGGGATCATGACGTTCCTCAGGTCGGGCTGCGGCACCAGCGTCACCTCCAGGAAGGGACCAATCATCGCCGGGATGAAATTCAACTTGTGCTCCCCTGGAGAAGGCGCAGCCGTCAGCAAAGTTGCAAGCATTCCATTTCACGACACTTCCCGGGATCAGCTCACCTAAATTCTGCCACATGCTGAAGATCTCACAGCCCATCATCACCCTCATGTCCCCGTACCTGCGCGCCGCAAGAACATGACGTGAGGCGATGTTGGCGTGCCACTTGTCACGCCAGACTTACTTTTCCAACGTCTTCTTCCTCTTTGAGGGGGAGAACAACTCCAGCTGAAGGCAGGGCTGGTTGATAAACAATACTGACAGGTAGAAGTACGAATCCCACACCTGAAAAACAAACAAAAACTCAAACTGACAGGCCAACACTGAACATCAGTTTGATTCAAGGCCCATAAAAAAGCTTCTTAGTGAGCTTTTTTCTTTTTTTTCTTTTTGGAATGTATTGTACTTTACCTTGTAGTCAAACTTGTCATTGAGAAAGTTTTTCCTCAGGGCTTCAGAGAGGTAGAGGACGGTGGTGATAATCACGCTGTAAGAAGCACCACAGAGAGTCACAAGAACGTGTCACCTTGGAATAAAAACTGCATCAAGACGAGAAACTTTGAGGTCAGGGATGGGGAAAACTCGGAGTGGATTTATTTTTGAATACAAAAATGTTTAGTGTAGCGCAGCTGCTTAAAGATGCGGTAACAATGTTCACCACTAGATGGGAGACCAGAGAAGAAGCGAGCAGGTGTGGTAAGAAGTAGGGGTGGGAATCTTTGAAATGTCTCACGATTCGATTAGATTCGATTGCGATTTTTGGGTGTGTGATTCGATTCAGAATCAATTTTCGATTAGGGGCTATTTTTGGTTCAAAATGATTTGATTGACAATTATTTTTGATTTAATTTATAGATGTTCAAGGAATTGTAATGATCTACTCCAGTCTGACTCGCTAATGCTAATTAGTGCTCTTTTATCTTTTATCACTCAAAAGAACAGCTCCACGCTGCAAAAAAACAACTTTTATTGGAATAACTTGATCGTGACTTTTTCCTTCTAATTCTAATGTGGCTACAATTTAACAGTGTATAAGACACTGCCCCTAAGTGGCCAACCCGGGTACAACATGAACAGCGCTCCCAATAAAGGCACACACAAACAAAGGGAAGACAGTATAAAATAATTTAAATAAAATCGATTTTGGGACGTCTAAAATCGATTCTAAATCGTACTAAATGAGAATCGTGATTCTTATGAGAATCGATTTTTTGGCACACCCATAGTAAGAAGCCAGGACGACTAAATACGTAGGTTAAGAAAAATGTATTTCAGGCAAAATAGGAAGTAAATGATATTTTGACAGAATTTAAACTCAAATCTCAAAACTAGCTTGCTTAGAGATTCCATCAGCCATGAAAGCTTTCAACCTCACGAAAATTTGTGTCCTCCAAGTTTCCCATTCCTGCTCTAGAGCAGTGGTCCTCAACCCTGGTCCTCGGGGACCGGTATCCAACCTGTTTTCCATGTCTCCCACAGCCAACACAGGTGATTCATATCATCAGATAATTAGCAAGCTCTGGAGAAGCCTGATAACGATTCCCACCTGTGTTGGATGTAGGAGACATGGAAAACAGGCTGGATACCGGTCCCCTAGGACCAGGGTTGAGGACCACTGCTCTAGAGAACCAGATGGATTCAATTTAGCATTAAACACGCACACAAACAACAACGTTTTATAACAAGCGACAGACAATGAGGACACGCTTACTTGTTGGTAACCAGCCTCATGACAGTCCAGTCTTTAGGAAACATCTCCGGTCGGATGAGAATCCTGAAGACCGTAAAGATCTGGAGGAGGAAGTCCTGGACTCACCGCAAGGAAACATTCCAAGCATTAGCTACTTTTGCTACCGTGGTACAGTTACAGTACAGTAAGTTTCAAGCAAGGAAACAACTTTACTGATGCAAAACCATCAGTAGATGGCAGCACCATTTTAGATAAAAGATGAGAGACCATTTTGTGTGTCCACTGGAAGAAACGTATTGAGGACCAAAACAGCCAATATAAAAATAAATAAATAAATAAGAAAAATAATAAATACATGAAAAAGAAAAAAAATTGATATAAAAATATAATAAAAAAATTAAACACAAAAATGTAATATAAACAGGGGGAAAAAAACAACAAAAAAAATATAAATCCATAAATAAAAGTAAAACTAAATGCAAAAATAAAAAACAAGATTCCCAAAATAAAAATAAATATAAACATAAATGTGGAAATAAATACAAAAATAAACATATAAATAGAATTACTATTATTATTATTAATTATTATAAATATCAATCAATGAATAAAAATTATTATTTCCAAAATTATTTTATAAAAAAAAATATTAATTTTTTTTATATGCTTTTTTTATTTTCACTTTTATTTATTTATTTATTTTTAATGTGGGCAGTTTTGGTCCATAAAAACGGCAGCATTTTGTCAAAGCAAACATTATTCTACAGCTGATAAAAGAACAGAAAAATGCAGAATCAATTCATTTTTTGATGAAAGAAGAGCACACTGCACTATAGTCCTTTATGAAACGAGTAATATTACAAATAAATAGAATGTAAAGAATTCAATAGTTTGTGCATGAGGACTGCTGGTGTGCACAACTTGACCACCGGGGGCAGTATAATCATACAGACACAAATAAAGACAAATAGAGTCTACTACTACTATCCAAAGTAATTCTGTTCCATAAAATGAGTCATTGGGCATGAAACAGTGTGAAGCCTCTTTTTTTTTTTAAATATATATTCACACCTTGCACCAAAAAAAAACTGTTGTCGGAATATGAATCTATTTTTGATCCACATGAAAGTGAACTAAAAGACCGCTAGTCGGTATTGCACTTAGCATTCCCGGTTTAATCCACCACTGCGGTACTGTCTGAGTGAGTCAGGTATGCGGAGCGAGTGCCCGTACCCTCAAGTCGTCTTTGCTGCCGAACGCCTGCAGCAACTGCTGGTAGTGTCTGTCACTCATCTGTCGCAGCAGCGCCAACAAACACGCCACAAACTCCCCCTGGCGGGATGACAGAAAAGCGTGATCATCAAGTGTTTTGTTGTTGATGTTGATTTTTTTCTGCAGAGTTGCCAAAATAAATGAAGAATTTATCAAATGTGTGCCCTTAATTAACTTTATTGGACAGCTGCAAGATATGTGGAGACATGAGAGCCCCTCCCCTCTTCAAATATCCTTCAGGACGAGTTACTCATCGCAACCCCCCCCCCCCCCCCAAGTGTGTGTTGCATTATAAATCTTAATTACTGCCATTTGTGTTAATGATGTTGGCACAATTAAAGTCGCCACTGCAGCAACTCCATTTAAAATCTATAATTACTTGCCAAAGGAGAGCACGCCAACACACACACGGTGACGCACACACACACGTACAGTGACATCCTGAAATTGAAGTCTCATGGCAGGACCGGCAGGCTGCGGCCGGTTGCTGATTTCCAGGATGGTCCTTAGCAGCACCCCCAGCAGGCTTTCCACTATTAGGTCCACTTCTTCCGAGACCGCCGCTTCCTGACAAGCAAATTACATTTATTTGCATTGTTGATATTTTGGGAACGAGTTTAAAAAACACAAGCTGTGCAGAGAAAGTGACAATGGAAGTTTGAAATACGCTTGCAGTGTGTGTGTGTGTGTGTGTGTGTGTGTGTGTGTGTGTGTGTGTGTGTGTGTGTGTGGGTGTGTGTGTGTGTGTGACAAGACAAGCTTTGGACAGAGTGATAATGAGAAGAAGTTCCATGCTGGCTTTTGACTGTCACCACTGTCACCTCGCTTTCGATGTGGTGCCTATCTGCTGCGCGTGTGTCCTTCACCACGTGCGCACACACACACGCACACACACACACACATAAGAGCAGCCCGAGTGGCACAGCGCCCACTTTCTAAATAGATGCTTCTCATTAGCAGAGTACGGGGCGGCCAGCGTGGTTCTGACAAACTGACCGTAAAGGCACAAAACAAAGCAATCGGCGACTGCAGCCGATTGGCCGGGAAATTGCCGGCAGACTAATTCCTGTAGCTTTAAGGTTGTTTTTTCCGCCGTTATGATGGCCATAATTCACTTGTGCACTCTTTGAACTGAATAGCAGAGGCAATTCACTGATGATTTACGGCATAATAGTGTGTGTTGTTTTCCTGTATGCTGATATAGAAAACGACACAACACTCAAAATGTTAGGGATTTTTGGCTTTCGGCGAATTATCAGAATCAATCTAAAATGTGTAAACTTAATTTGACCTTTGTTATTTTTTTGCATTTTAGGTCCATCCAGTAATTTCACCCAAAATCCCAAAATGTCTAACTTTTTGTGTATGTGGTAGGGGAAAATAAATTATGTATATATATATATATATATATATATTATAATAATAAAAATATATAATTTATGGAACCAGACACCAAAAGAAAGTCATCTCAAGGCTGATACTGATACCGATTATTAGTAGTCAAGGAGACGATAACCAATATTTTAAGCTGATATTAGCGTCAACATATTAAAAAAATTTTTTTTTAAACATTAGCGATGGACCGATGTGGTATTTTACCAATGCCGATTATTCGTAGTCAAGAAGGCCGATAACCGATATTTGAAGCCAATACTTATTTTCAGTCAAATGGGGAAAAAATATTGATGTCAATTATTTTTTTTAATGCAAATGCCACTAATTACTTTGTAGTTAAATGGTTTTAGAACTTATATCGTCCGCCAGATTTTTGAAAAAGGCTGATATTCCGATATTCATCAAAATGCCCAATATCGGCGCCGATAATCAGCCAGGCTGATTATTGGTCTATCCCTTTTAAACATATAAAGAATTGACAACTTTGTATAAAAACATTTAAATGGTGCCCTAAAATGTTCTACTGTAAACAAAGTTTTCTAAAATGTTATCATAGTTTCTTAATTAAATTTTTGTAATTTTTAAAAATATTTAAAATTTTAAAAAAGTGTAGGGAGTCATCATTTTTATAAACAAATCCATAAATCAAAGTTCCCTGTATCTCACTGAGCGACAAATGCATGCAAATGTAGCTAATTTGGAGGATTTTGTCCGGGTTTGTAAAGGTTTCAAAAAATGTCTTTGCGAGTAAACGTAAATCAAAACTGTCTGTGAACATCTTAGAAATCCTGATGAAAACCCTAAATTCGCTATACGTCCCCAAGCATTCACCGCTCAGTGAGATACCATCTTTATCGGCCTACGCATTCGTAAAAAGGCCGATATTTGGCATTTTAACAAATATCGGCACTGGCCGATAATTGGTCTGTCCCTAGTCAAACTAACTTAGTTAGTAGTGGATTGGTCCATTTTTGGCCCAAAATTGGCTAATTTTTGACCCAACAATTTTTCTAGTGAGCGATTTCAAACCCAGCCACAGATAGTCAAGGTAGTAAATATTCCCATCCATCTTCATTTGAAATGTAAAATACTCACAGAGGTGCCGTTCTCCTCCTTCTTGATGAGCGACAGCATGCTGGTGAGGATGCGTGCGCACATGACCAGGTCTCTCTGTTCCTGCATGTGAGCCTGAAGGATGCGCAGCACCACGGGCAACAGGATGCACCTCGATTCTACGACGAGGACAAGCCAAGTCAGGTTGTTGCTGTGAGGCAGCAGTGTGAAGATGACGACTCCTTCCAATGTGCTCACCTGGGTTGATGTACAGTTGGCTCTCCACCGTCTTGGCAAGGCACTGCAGCTTGACGGCCTCCAAGGGGCAGTCGGCGTGGACGATGGCGGGCAGGCTGCCCAGCGTCTCCCGGACGAAGGCGGCCACCTCGCGCACCGTGAAGATCTTCAGGAGCTCGCCGTAAACCGCCGGGAAAGTTCGCAGGAAGACTGCCTGTGTGAAGAAGCACGTCATGTTAAGTATGCGTGCACAGGGAAAATAAGGACGAACTTTCCCGAAAGACTGAAATTCCTTTTATTTTTTTAATACTCAGCAGCTGAAAACACTACAAAAAAAAAAAGCAGACTGAGGATCACAGATTACTATGTCATCATTTTAGTGAGTTACGGATTCTGCGTAATTGGAATATAGTCCTGCAAAAAAAAAAAAAGTAGTTTAGTCCCAAACTTGCTTACCTCATATTTGTAAATGTCTTATTTTGATTAAACAAATATGACGATCTTCTTTCATGAATGACTACAAAAATCAGTGAACAATTACTGTTGATATGCTAAAATCTGAGAATTTGGACAATTTCAAAAAAAAAAATAATGGCTCCAAACGATTACAAATTCGCAAAAGAAGAGCGGATGGAAATGGACAAGTCGCATGTCCGTTTAGCGCATTTTCACAAAATGTGCATAAAATTTTCAAAACATTTGGATGGAAACCTGACTATTGATACAGTAATTTCCTAATAATTCACAAAACTAGATGTATTGTACTGTAAAAAAAAACGAGTGTGATATTGACTTGTGTTGGTCATTATCTGCCACTAGATGGCATAATTGTATTTGTAAGACATTGCTGACAGCTCAGTGCATTTTTCTTTTCATATTAAGAGCTATCTAATTTTTAACGTGATGTAACTTGTAAAACTCTGCAAACCTTTTTAAATGGTAAAATACAACTTGACCCCAGTCTCCACAAATATATGCATTATTATTACATTTATAACTGCTAAATTTTGACGTGGGCGTGTCTGCTGCGCTGCGACTGGAATTGCCCCAGTACAGGCTTTTCCAAGTAAGGGGCGGTCATTAATCGTGCGTTAAAGAAATGAGTGGCATTAAAGCAACTTTAAATTAACTCAAACTTGACACCCCTAAAGTAGACGTGGAATTTACACTGGTGTAAAACGTGTAATGGTGAAAAAGTTTTCTGGCATGTGGGAATTGTTGGAATGAGAAATACATGAAAGTTGAAATGGTGACAAAGAATGTAAAAGGAAACGTGTGCTCAGTTTTAAGGGCCAATGCCGCACTTTTCCAGACATGCCTGAAGAGGGCACCACTGGAATAGTGACGATCATTTCAGTGCCAATCCTATTCTCACCCGTTAAGGGATGATTTAGGCCACACGATGATAGTAACTGAACACACACACACACACACACTTCATCGGGAGAACTGTTTGGAGTGTGTCATTTCCATTTATCACTGCCGTCCTCATCCTGTTTGTTTTGCTCTTTCTTGAAATCCGTCAAGACCTTTCTGCCTCTATTCGCGGATCTCCCAGCAGGGAAAAGAAAAGAAGCTGCAGCGCAGTTTGACTCCAGACCCACTGGGAGCATGAAATGATTCAATTACAACGGCATCGAGTGCGAGGAAATGTGTGCGCTTCACACATTACACACGGCGGCCGCCATAGTGAAAATGCGCATGCCTGTGTTTGTGCCACCGGACTGGTGCCCTTGCTCTCCTGCGAGAGGAAGAAGCGAATGGACATGAAGAGCTCGTGGATGCACACGCGGAACTCTTCCTCGTTCTGGCCTCCCGTTGCCAAGGAGAAGAGGCGGCGAGATTGGATGATGTACTTGAAGATGTACTCGCTGGCCTGGAAAACAGCAAGGCAAAAATCTTTATCAGGAAACGATCACTATAAAAAAAAAAGATTTATCATCTAAAATGTACCTGATTAGACAGCAAAGGAATCATCAAATATAGGGTCAATTTAACTTACACTATCTATTATATAACAGTAAGAAGTGTTAGCGCTAAAAACTGATTAAAACATACAGAGAAAAATGGAGTAAAATGTACACAGCTGCCACAGGTCTGCATTTTCACAGCCAATCAGAGTGATCTCCATTTTGTACACTGCAAAAACCATGCAAATTGTTACCATACATTTATTGTGTAAATTCTATAGATTGTTTTTTTTTTCAGTGAGAGAGAAATTGTGGTTGCTGTGGTGTAGAAATGCAACGAAAAACACGAAGATTTTTATAGTACACTGCAAAAAATGAAATCTTAAGTAAGATATAATTTCTTAAATTTAACCAAAATTTGGTTATTTTGCTTTGACAAGTTATTTTTATTTAAAATGAAATTGGCAGACAAGATCATTATGCTAATTTTTAGATACTTATGACTTAATTATCTTATTTGATCAAGCAGTCTTGGCATTGAGTGTTAACAGCCAGTTTTAAGTACGGTGAGGCTTAAAACAAGCATTTTCCACATTTTAAAGATAACAACTAACCAACATCAAAGGCCCTGAGCTGGGGTTTCATAAATTTAATTTTCTTATTTTAAGATTTTGCATAATCTAGTAATAAGATCAATTGAAAAAATACAAGTATGAAAAAAATCTGACTAAAGTGCAATATAGCTTGGGTGTTTAGTTTCGTTATATTTACTAAGCTCATTTTTCCTTGTTCCAGTACCAGCTCAGTGGTCTAGTGGTAGAGTGCCTACCCACAGAGATGGAGGTTCTGGGTTCAATCCCTGGCTGGGTCATACTAAAGACAATAAAAATGGGACCTGTTACCTCCCTGCTTGGCCCTCGGGCTAAGTTATCCAAACGTAAATAAACATATTTATGTATTTTAAGAAAATAAATCTATTTATTACAGCTTGAAAAAAGTCAGCATGACTTGTTTTTAGTCTAAAAACACAATTTTCAAGACTGTTGTGGTTGATATGGGCTTAGTATTAATTAATTAATTAAGTAAAATTTTCTTCTTCTGTTGGCAGATTAGTTTTCTTATTTGAAGTAATACATGTATTATTTTACAATATTGTTTTTCTTACATTTTCTACTATCCTTTTTGCAGTGTAAATCTAAATCAGCTATTAAAATATGACACCTGTCAACTTGTCAAGCCAAGTGTCAATCAATCGATGGCCCCTCACCTTGAGCACCTGCTGAATATGTTCCTGATGCTCAGCATCCACAATGCGGTCCACGTACCACTTGAGAACTTTGATCAGGTCCCTTTAAAACACAACAGTAGGTAAGGTTAATGATGTGTGTGTGTGTGGGGGGGGGGGGGGGGGCTAATGAGAACATCGCCTCAATCTTAGCAGGTACACCAAGTGTGAAGTCGACAGCCAGACTGAACAGCAGGCTAGGAAATGAAGTGCATAAGAAGATAGCACCTTTTTTTGTTTGTGTGGCCACAAAGGGGCGCCAAAGCATTTTGCAGGCATTTTCAGAGACTTCTCACACCGCCTGCCTGCCAGTTTTTCCAGTGAAATAGAATATTCCATTGGTTTTGAAGTACATACCTGTATGACAGAGCTCCTGCAAAGTGGCTCTCGATGTAGGTGTCCATGACTGGCTTGAAGTGCTGAAATTTGCTGTCTTGGAGAAGGTTGATGATGTGGACCTGGGAAACACAAGATGACAGAAAGGACAGTTTACGTGAAATCTAGTCATATATCACGTGATATGACCAGTAGAAATCAGAATGATATTTGACCATATACAAACATATAGATTTTTTCAGACTTGTTGGGCTGATCTAAAAAAGCTAAACTTGACAAACGCGTCACATTGTCAGAACTTTTCATCAGTTCGAGCACCTTGCCGAACACGTGCTCCGAGACAAAGATCTATCAGCGCAGCGTGGCGTGACCGTGGCGAGATTGCTTGGCGGGGCTCTCATGTGTTACATCTCTCCATCTTCCAACAGCAGGTGCCTTTTTGATTCTTGTGTTTGTGGCCGGTGCCATTTCAAGAAAGCACTTACCAGGGAGTCAAACACCTTCAGACCGTATCTCTGGGAGCTCTCGTCCAGAATTCCAAAAAGTGTGTCCAAAGTGTCTTGAAGAAACTGCAGAAAATAAATAAATAAATACAGGGCGAATTTTTTTTATGTTAAAGGTCATCAATCAATAACATTTTATTTATATAGCACCTTCCATACAATAAAATCTACCCCCCACCTAAAAAAAAAAAAAAACATGGCAAGGCACAGACAAACCATGCAAGAAAAGGCCCCCAGGAAACACTCAAGCTAAGAACCAAAAGTCAACAAAATAAAAACAGTTAAAGGCTAAAAGAAAACAGAATAAAACAAAAAAAAAAACAATTAAAAAAAACAGAATTAAACAAAGCTAAAAGACAATATGATAAAAGGAACTGGGAACTAAGAAAATACATAGAAGGGGTTAAAAAGATCATTTAAATGCCGAAATAAAAAATAAAAAAGCCACGACAACATAAGCAGTCAATCGTGACTGTAGGCCTACTTTGACTATCTCTGATCCATCGATCTCCTTCAGCTTAGAGAGGCTGTCGTTGATCCGCTCGGGGTGCGCTCGCCACTTCAACAGGTCCAGCATATCGCCTGAGGGCATATATCAGAACCGTGTTGGAAGCACTGAACACCACCAGTTCTAAATTTAAGACATAGGTAACTTAACTCTCGATTTATAGAGAACTTTAAAACTACCACCGCTGTTTTCTTATGATGGAGCCCAATGAAAAAAGTGGAGGCCCCGGAATTGAACCTTGTGGAACACCCCAAATTAGATTATACAGTATACAACATGTGAATTCATATTGCACAGATAGTGAGAATGAGGGGACTACAATAATAAAGAAATCACATCATTCGAACCCAGGTTAATTAACAACAACTGGGATATATATATGCGTACACAGTTAAACGTTAGATCCTAAAAAGCTACAAGTGACAAGAAGTGAAAAGCAAAGCGGAGTAATGAGAGCGACATCGACATCAGCGCCATCTTAAATTACGTAGGCACATCCAAACAAATGTTGACATTTTCAAGTTAAGCCGCATAAAAGAGATAAGAAGTAATTTCCCGGCGTCTCCAGACGTACGCATGAATAAAACATAATTCTGCTGGAGTCTTTTAGCTGTCTCTTCAGATTGGGTTTAACCTGAAGCATTTTTTTTTTTTTGTCGCACTTAAGCGTTGTTCTGTACTTGAGACGTTTACCTTTACAGTGTGTCAAAAGGACTCTTCATTCATCAAGCATTCTTGTGTGTCTTTTAAAGTGAAAAGATGTAAGAAGAGAAGAGCGGGGCTCAACTATAATAACATTAAATACATAAAAATAGTTTGTGCTGCAATTTGTTGGATACTGTGTTGCTACTACACTTTTACAGACATACTGACATATACAAGCACAGTTACCTTCAAAAAGCAACTTTACGGATTACTTGAATTTAAAAGTAACTAAGTTACATTACAAGTTACTTTATTAGACTTTCAGCAGACGCCAACAACCCACTAAACAAACTGGTTTTGCCAGTTGGAAGTGCATTTTTAACAGTAACGTTTAACTCATTCACTTGCAGCCATGGTTACTGAAACAACCCCCTTCGCCCCTGGCTGTTTTACTGGATTTTAACTGATTATGCAAGGACCACAAAATATTGTGTTCTATTGCTATAAAAACGTAGAACCTACCAAAAGAAAGATTACGAGTCTCTTCTTTCATCAGGAAAAAAAGTACATTTGTATCAGTTTCCATTTTGCAGCAATTAGCATTAGAATTTAGCTAAGTTTCTTCATCATTCACAAATCTGTTTAAAACTGTGGGTAAATGAGCTTTTTGCAGCATGGCCCTGGTTGATCTCTTATACTCTGCTGCCACCTGTTGCCCGTTTTTTGTAATTAATACCATTACTTTTACGCCACCTCTTTATGTCAGAGGCTGCATCAAAGCTATCTGTATGCTCTTGCAACCTAGTGACGATTGTCTGCCCTGACCATAGGCATTCTACAGTTGTATACTTTGACAACTTTGTTTTGTCACAATGTAATGTAGTAATTGTGTAATTGTTTAATAGATATTGTAACATGTTAGATTACTAATTACTCAACATTGCAGCCATTACTGAGTAACACGTTACCAGCATCACTGTAAACAATAGGAACGTCACAACAGAGCTCACTAAGCTACAGTAAAATCAGTAGTTCCTTGTGTAAGATAAACAATCTATAACTATTAGTATGGTTATCGCCATTATTGTTCTGCCGCCATTTTGGTGCAAATATCTGTTGCCTTGATTCTCTTTGTTCTGTTTACTTTGGTAGTAAACTAGCAGATTAAAGAATATCTCAAAGGCACCACTGATGTACTAACATTGTTGTGAGCATTTTTATATGCACATTTAGTTTAGTTTTACAAAATAAGGAAAACCAAAGCAAAATGTTTATTACCAGCCTTTCCCAGCTTGGAGAATATAGTCACACTTGGTCATTTTATTTGTGACTATTGAGTTCAGTCCAGACTGAGCTTCACCACAATTCATCAGGCAAGCATCCAATACAGAGAGAGAGAAAAAAGAAGCAAATCCCTTAAAGGGCTTTTTACCGTTTTGTGTGAGCTTGGTGGAGCAGAGGAAGCTGGTGATCCAGAAAGACTCCTTGGTGCCTTTCAGGGTCTGGTTGTTGGATGGGATGTTGGTCTTGGAGAAAGGCAACTTCAGATAGCGCGTGCAATCCGCCAAGCTGGTGTTCTCTTCACACTGGTCATATACGACAAGAACATATTAAGTCCCATGTAAAAGCCTTGCTTGGCTTGCTCCTCAGAAAACTAGCACAGTCCAAATTACACCTGTCGGCCTCCTCACTCATTTGCTACCTGGTAGCCTCATTAAACTGAACAGGTCACTTTGCTGGATGAAATATTGATGGGCCACCCCTTCCCAGTTCTCTCCTTTGATGTGGACAGACTTTTACAGTCCAAAAAATATATAATTTTTTTTGCGGAAAATCTATTGTTTTCTCACTTTGACATCATATAAAAAGCCTTAGACATTCAATCCTACAAGTTTGAAGAAAATCAAATTGTATCTTCTCTACAAGAGTGCCGATTAATGTTTATTTCGTCAACGAAAACTAAACAAAAAATTATTTCGTCAACGCACATTTCTCACCAGACTAAAACCAGACTAGACTAAAACCTTCATTAATAAACAATAACTAGAACTAAGTCAGTGTGCATTTTTGTCGACTAATGAAAGCGAGACGAAAATGTACTTCACTTAATAAAAACTGGACTAAAATCTACGGACATTTTAGTTTATGAACAAAAACGAGACGAAAATTATATGATTTTGTAAAATCTTGTATCTGCTAATCTGTCACATGTGACACACAGTAACACACACCCTTTCAAATCTGCAGCAAACACATGGGACAGACAGGAGGTGGATTCACAGTGAAAGGTAAAAAAAAAAAAAAAAAGTGAATTATAGTTATAAGGATAATTAATCCAACAGCGATAACATTCCAACAATAATGTTAATCAGAACGCTAACTAATGCTGGCTAACTTATTAGTTCAAAGCATGGAGCGATAGTAGCCACTTGTTGATATAATGTAATTGTGTGTCAAGTTGTTTTTCATCAAAATGATGATAGAAAATTTGATGTGAAATCCAAAATGTTCAACATATTCTGCTGACAAAAAAAATACAGGGGTAAAATGATTGTCCTGACTAAAACTAGACTAAAACGTTAACAGTTTTTAGACGAAAAAATAATGTTTTCTTGGACGAAAATAAAGACTAAAATGCTAGATTCATAGTCGACTAAACATTTACTAAATAAAAGCGGCATGAGGTTGACTAACCATGATAAAAACTAACAAAGCGTGATTGAAACTAAACTAAAACAGACTAAATTTAAAAATGGCGGTAAAAATGAACACTCGTGCCGATATGCCATAATGATCTTTACGTAACACAAGTGGATGTCAATCATGTGGCTGGTTATATCATAGCTCCGCAGCTTTTTTGGGGGGGGTTTCAATGCTGCCAGTTGGAGTTACACAATCACAGAAGGGGGCTGCTGTTGTTTTATTGATTTAGCATTGCCGCCTTAACGCTCGGCTGAGGCTGCTTGAGCTCCAAAGCTCGCGCACACTTTGGACTGCTGCTTCGGCATCTATTTTGGGTCTGATGAGAATCTAGGCCATGTAAGTTTTCATTGAGCTCCTCAGCAACTTTCATCTGACATTAGACCCCCTCCCACCCACCACGCCGCTCCCCCACATCCACCCAAGGAAGGCAAGGAAATGATCTGACAATGCTACTGATGGCCTGTAGCGAGCAGAAGGGTAAAAATAAATTTAAAATCAGACGTTGGGCGACTGTTGTACCCGGCGGCTGACAAATAAATCGATGCGCTGTGCGCGGAGCCTGAGGTTTACGCACACACCCTTTGCCTGCAGCTGAGGACACAGTCTGCAATTACAGCCGAGCAGGACGTTTTCAAATGACCATTTTGGATGGTTTATTTGCTCCGGCCTTTTGATGTGTCACGAGCAAAAGGTTTGAAGCGATGAGTGTGCGTCTGCAATATAGTCAAGCAGAATACAGACAAGCTTTTCAAAGCATGTGAGAATTATGCGCTATCACGGTTTTAAAAGTCACCTATGTGGACACGAGTTGGCTTTCTGACAGCCCGTGGCGCCAAATAATTAGTGAGAGGACAACACGGATGCACTTAGAAGGCGTGAATCACATAATCATACACTGTGTGGTGCCGTTTGGAAGGAAACCTGCCAGACGCATACAAATAGCTTGTGTGCCAAAATAAGATGGAACCAAAACGCAGTGGGAAATGAAATTACTGCATGATTTCAAAATAAGATTCAAGACAAATATAGAGGCTTTGTCAACTCGGTCAGGTTTTTTTTTTCTTCCACAGAGGACAAGCACGCCGGTACCTTATGGATAATGAGCTCATGGGTGCCATCTGGCAGAGTCCTTCCGTCCTCCTGCATCAGAGGTACAAAGGAGTAGCCGAACAGCTTCTTCTCTCCCTTCTCTTTCGCTGCGGAGAGGCCAACATGAACGAAGAATGATTAGATATTCTCTTGCTGTTCTGCAGAATACATTTGCAAGCTCAAATCAAGCATTTAATTCAGCATCCCTGCAGGAGGTGGAAACTAAGATGTCAGGGGGCAGTGAACACACCACAAGCACACAAATTATGCCAAACAGCAAACAAATCGGCCTCTGATGCTAAGTTTTGTCATTTGTTGAAAATAGAGTAGTCTGCATGCTGCAATGCACTCTTCAGATTGTAAATTATCAACATATGAGCATTCCATTTTGTTTATATTAAATGCAGTTTTTTTGCACTTGGCAGTGTGGTGTCAACACAGTCCTAAATTGGTCTCCTAATGAGAAGCCCCTGGGTTGCAGCGCCAATGGCGCCACGAGTAATAGGCTGCAGTGCCTCCTGCACACAGCTACACAAATATGGGCGATACGCTCGACTTCTTAGGAGGCGCTTTCTACCTCCCCAAAGCCTGAAAATTGGGGTCCTCATTAATATTTCATCTGATTAGTAGGTAAAAAGTTGCAAAAGATATACAAGAAAAAGACACATTTAGGCTCTGAAATATATATATATATATATATATTTATTTATTTATTTTTTTTTATATCTGTTCTAAATGTACAATAAAATATTTTTTCTAAGCTTTTATACTCTTAACATAAAAGTGGGAAACTAATATAAATATGGCTGCCCCTTTTAGTCATTGATACATTCATTCCATAATAATTCATACAATTGAGTTAAAATTAAAAAGTTGTAGTGTAAAAAAACGAGTATGATATTAATTTGTGTTGAGGTCAGTTGTCTGCCACTAGATGGCAGATGTTTTTTTTGTGTGTGTTTGTGGTCTTGTTTTTGTTATAGTGGCGCCAACATTCTTTGTTGTGGTGGGGCCCACCCGTCCATGTGGGGCCATTTTTGAGGGTCAAGACTTGGTTTTACAGTTTAGGTTTGAATTGGGTTATGGTTAGGGTAAGGAATAGGGGTAGGCAATATTTTTTTATGGCTGGGGTTAGGGGAAGGGGCTAGGAAATGCATTATGTCAATGAGATGGCCCCACAAAGATAGTAAAACAAACCTGTGTGTGTGTGTGTCTGTGTGTGTGTGCGTGCGTGCGTGCGTGTGTGCGTGCGTGCGTTAAAGGGGCCTATGCGACCCCACTTACTGGAGCAATGTCGGAACTCAAATCGCACATGCGATCCCCGAAACATGTCCACGGGGATGGGCAGCTTGATCTGTTCCGCCCAGCGTGGGCTGTTGTTGTGGTACAGCACCAACGAGTGGTACTCGTCCCCGCCTGGTTCCCCCGAGCCGGCTGCCACGAGATTCTGAAGGGAAGGAAGAAAGAAGAAAATGCATTGAAATGTCAATTACGTGGTTTCCATGCGTTTCTATTTTCTGTCCGATACGGAAACCACACAAGCAGAAGTGCTGGAGATGAGCAACATGCTGGAGGTGCTGTTCTCATCTGGGTCAGCCATATTTAAATGACGAGTTTAGCTCTAAAATAGGATGCACCTAAAAATAAGAATCCATTAAGGGGCAAGCTAAGTTAACTAAGGACTTCAATTGAAGACGTTTACTGCTTAGAAGTGTGTATTTCCCATTGAAGATTACAAACTTGATCACACACTACTATGATTTAGCATGTGAAGTGGAAATGTCTTTTCTACCTTGAGGATTTGTCCATCAATGTCCAGCAAGTAGATGGTGATCTCCACATTCCTGGCAACGCTCTTCCCACCCTTTTCAAACTCTCCTTTCTCCAGTGTGACGTAAAGGTCATTCCTCATCTCTCCTACATGGTTAAAAAAACAAACAGGCATTGATTATGCAAATGAGCACATTGTTACGAATGACCTCCCAATAGCTTGGACACTGGCGTGCGTGTAAGTGTGTGTTTGAGTGTGTTTATGTTAATGTATCCTGACAGGGAGTGGGTAGCATTTATATTAGCAGCACTGAATGATACATTTTGTGCTGTTGTTAAATCAAAGCCAGACATTAGCTGCTATTATGTCCATTTGAGCTTACATGTCAGTCAATCCTGCACTAAATGAACAGAAAAACTCTTCAAGTCGCTGTTTTTGTTTGCCCTTTTATATTTTATTACAAGGTGAGGGACATTAATCTAATAACAGAGCTGATAAAGTCAAGTATAATTTCAAGGTTAGACTGTTGTTGTTGCCCTTAGAATGTTGACGGGCTAATGCAGCCACTCCAACAGGCTAAGAAATAAGGCTAATTGCCTCCAAGGCAAGTAAGGTCACTGCTTAGAGAGATTAGTTGGATTCTAATGTTGAGAAAGATGATGGAAAGAAGGAATAAATCATATGAAGCGATCCTGGAAAGCCACCAAATATGTCTTTCTTCTACAGTTGAATGTATATTGCCTAGCTCCACTATAAAGGTGCATGGAGGTTCATAACGCATCTCTAGGGTCAGCATTGATTTCCTGCCCTTGACAGTGGTAACCATAGCAACAAAGAGCATACTATAGACTCCCGTACTGTAACCTTCCCCCCCCCAAAACACACACAAACAAATGGGGGTGGTGGGATACTAAAGGTAAGTATAGACTCAATTACCTTGGGTAAAAAAGACATGTGGATAAGGTATAAAAATAATAAAGAAAGAATGATGCAGTCATTCACAGAGACGGTTTCCTTTGCCCAGGGGCAGACTTTCTTGGTCAGAAATGGAGAATGAGAATGAGAGAGAGAGAGAGAGAGAGAGAGAGAGAGAGAGAGAGAGAGAGAGAGAGAGAGAGAGAGAGAGAGAGAGAGAGAGAGAGAGAGAGAGAGAGAGAGAGAGAGAGAGAGAGAGAGAGACAGTGAGTGTAAAGGGATTTGTAGTGAGACGGAGACAAAGCGAGCGAACATAAATCTGTGTTAGTGAGGCGCTGGGGGACCTCCAGTCTGCGTTTGCTCTTTATCTGTGTGACCAGACAGTGCACCTCGCTTATGTCAAAGGGAAGCTTTACCAAAGATTTCACACGGAAAAAAAGACTTTTCCCTCATGTCCAGCCATGCTGAGAAAAAAAAAAATACAATTTAAGATTACATTTTTTTTTTTTTATGATATAGTATTCATGTAGTGCATGACAATAAGGGCGCTGTAGTGCTGAGGCCGGAGGCATTTGCATCATTTGACAGGCACCTATCTACACTGTGTGCACCTGAGAATTAATATGAATATTTCATCAAGTATATGTCATTTGCACTCGAGCAGTTGGTGAGGATGTTACCAGGCAACTGCTGTGGATAGTAAAAGGCAGGTCAAGGTATGCAGACAGAGCAGTGAATACTTTGTGCAGTAGTCACTTGAAGGCAAAAGTTGAGTGAAATAATGGATGGATGTCTAAATCGTATTAATATATATATTAGGGGTGTCAGATGATTAAAATATTTTATTGTAATAAGGGTGTCAAAATTATTGCGTTAATATCGCGTTAACGTAAAGTGCCTTTAACAACACAATTTTTTATAACGCACGATTGACGACCGACCCCTTATTTGGAAAGTCTCTACTGAAAGGAATTCCAGTCGCGACGCAGCAGAAACGTCCACGTCAAAATTACCCAATAGAAATGCACTGTAGTACACTGGAGCTAAAACACACAATGTTTAAGGGGCAGTATGTTGGCGTGGAGGAGCCATTTGGACTGTGTAGCACTACTGCCGGTGTTGTGCCGCAAACTGCACCCCTCCTCAT
Source organism: Leptonotus elevatus (assembly GCF_054856555.1). Classification (NCBI taxonomy): domain Eukaryota; kingdom Metazoa; phylum Chordata; class Actinopteri; order Syngnathiformes; family Syngnathidae; genus Leptonotus; species Leptonotus elevatus. The sequence continues at coordinate 15,484,544 of NC_141255.1, read as the reverse complement.
ACGTCATTCGAGTTGCCACTTGATTAATTAAACAAAAACAAATAATTCTCCAAAAAACGAGGATACACCTTATTGTTCGTTTCTCAAGGAACAGGTATTAATGGAGATAAAATCTCCACCAAAAAAGAAAAACACAAAATAAAAAAACAAGAAGAACCAAAAGAAAAAAGAGGAGGGTGGGGGATACCAATATAAGTATTCATGGGTGCCGAATTGCAAACATGCACATAATGTCGATTTGCTGTTTGGTCGTTTTGTGCTATCCGCTTCCGCGAGGGCGTGCATGGTTTTATCTCCATTAATCCCTGTTTTCTCCGAGAACCAAACATTGAGGGTGTATCGTCGTTTTTTGGAGAACTATTTGTTTTTGTTTGTTTATTTGCGTAATTAATCAAGGGGCAACTCGAACGGCGTATGATAAGGTGGGGGTGCATTTTACGGCAGGGGTTCAGTTTGCAGCACAACACCGGCTCTGGCTTGCAGTAAAGCGGTGTCACAATCAATGCGCATCCGAGAATTTAACAAAATAAAAGCGTTCAACGTCATGAAAAGGAGTCACTATAACACAATTTAGCAGTAATAAATTAAATAATAATGCATATATTTGTGGAGACTGGCCTCAAGTTGCATTTTACAATTTAAAAAATGTGCAGAACTTCTCAAGTTACTTCATGTTAAAAATTAGTCAGCTCTCAATATGAAAAGAAAAATGCACTGAGCTGTCACCATTGTCTTACAAACGCAATTATGCCATGTAGTGACAGTGACAGTGAAAAATGCCAATACAAATCAATGTCACACTAGTTTTTTTACAGTACCTATTTATTTTTTATTTTTGTATATGAATTGTTATGAAATTACAGTATCAATGACTAAAAAAATGCAACTATATTTCTATTAGTTTAACATTTCTTCCCAGTTTTATCTTAACAAAAATATTTTACAATTTTATTATAAATTGAGATATAAATGTCGATATAAAATGTGTGATTAATTTGCGATTAATCGTGAGTTCATTATTGAAGTCATGCGATAAACTACGATTAAAAAATGTAATCGACTGACACCCATAAATCGCAATTAATCACATGACTTCAATAGTTAACTTACGATTAACCTCACATTTTATATCTGTTCTAAATGTACAATAAAATGTACAATAGGTTTTCATACTCTTGTTAACATAAAAGTGAAAAAAAGGCTGCATCCTTTTGTCATTGATACAGTAATTTCATAATAAATCATAAAATTGAGTTCAAATTAGAAAATATGTACTGTAAAAAACGAGTGTGATATTGATTTGTGTTGAGGTCATTCTAAGATGGCATAATTGCATTTGTAAGATGGTGGTAACAGCTGAATGCATTTTTCTTTTGATATTAAGACCTAGATCTAATCTTTAACATGAAGTAAATTGTGAAATTTTGCACATTTTGAAAATTGTAAAACACAACATGACCCCAGTCTCCACAAATCTATGCGTTATTATTACATTTATAACTGCAAAATTTTGACGTGGACGTGTCTGCTGCATTGCAACTGGAATTCCCCCATTACAGGCTTTCGAAGTAAGGGGCGGTCATTAATCGTGCGTTAAAAAAGTTAGTGGCATTAAAGGAACTATATATATATATATATATAATGTAGTAAAGTAAATGATGGGTTTTTGGCTGCTGTTCAAACCTTAAGTCATGTGGTATGTAGGTTTAAGTGTATTTAAGAGACAGTGGTGTCCATAAAAGCCAACATCCAGAAAGGAAAACATTTAACCACAGTAGCCCTTCCCTGAGCATGTAGGCACAGTGTCATGCTTGAAAACGGATGGACGCCACAAATGTGCATGCTCCTCCTTGGCGGGCTTGTTGGTATCCCACCTGGCATGATGACATCAGAGAAGCCAAGTTTCCTGGTGATGGATACGCCACGTGTGAAGAGCACCATGTACTCCCGCCTCAGCTGATCGATGTCCCCGTGGAGGAGCTGGAGAGCCACTGCCAGCCCTAAAAACACAACCAAGCATCACACATGGATTTCTCTTTGCTCATATATTCAATAGAATTTTAAAACAGGGATGTTATTGGCAGGGTGTGGGTTCACTGCAGCCTCACAGACCAGCAAACTTGACACCTACATTAATAACCACAAAGTGCTGCGGCTGCATGTGCAATCAAACACCCACTGCACACATGCACAACAGGAGAACAAACCAAAAAAAACAAAAAAACACCCGTGACTCACTGGTAAGTCTTTTTATGATAAAAATCACACTCTATACGAAGCTGCCCTTATGGGATAACTTGGAATGTCACCATGAATAATAACACGTGCAGGAAAGGCCGCGCTTGAGATTTTTTTGTTGGCGAGATGAAAACGGTGACATGACGGCAAGATGTGCCAATATCTTATAATGTGATCAGATTCTGAGACGAGACCCTTACAAAGTGGTCTTGAGACAAGACCAAGACCGATCTCAAGAACTACAACGATACAAACGTAAAATTAGATGAACTACAGGCAGGGCATTTGATTGTTTGTCGTTCTGTGTTTAACGTTACAAGTGAGAGGAATTTTCAGGTGCAAAAACATGCTAATTCCATAAATGTATGCAGTATATAAGCAGTGTGTCCACATTTACCTTTTAAAAAAATATATTTAGAATTATTTATTATAGAGGTTGTTGTTTTTTACCAATTACTTGATTTGAAATGTAACTTAGTTAATATACGGATTACTTTGTTTTGAAATACAGCTGTCAAATGATTTTTAAAAAATTTGAAAAGTGATTAAAGGCTTTTTATCAATATTTTTTTGCCCACCAAATTTGAAGAGCACCTGTTTTGTTAATTCTTTCGACATTTAATGTTATGATCAGGTAATTACTTGCACAATTTAAAATAAAATTAAAAAATATGACCCCAATATTTTGACTCGAACAAATATTCTGAATGTCATACGCAAACACTTATTAAATGCTTTACTTTAATGCATGTAGTTATGTTTATTGCTCAAACACAACCTGTGCTACCTTTAACGTAACCATCCGCTGTCAAGATGAAGGATCATCTGCGGTCAAAATTAATAGTGTGATTAATCTGCATTAATTCTTTTGTAATTAATCAATGAGTTAACGCTTTTACTTTGACAGCACTAAATAAAAGTAACTAGATACATCTTACTCTTTTAGTGTATTTTGGCAGATGCCTACAACCCCGCTTAATATAAAATTGACAACCACGTTTTCCAATATTTAATTGTAAGTACATTATTAAAAGTGATGTTTAAGAGTAAATTTTCTTTTTTAATTAACTCATTGACCGGCAGCCATTTTGACTGAAGCAACCCCCTTGCTCCCGGCTGTTTAACTGGATTTTGGCCCACAGAATATTGTGTTGTATTGCTAACAAAACATGGAAGCTACCAAAGAAAGATAAGAGTCTCTTCTTTCATCAGGAAGAACAATTATATTTCTATCTGTTTCCGTTTTGCAGCAATTAGAATATAGTTAATTTTCATCATTATTCACAAACCGGTTTAGAACTGTGGGTAAATGAGCTTTTTTGCAACTGGTTGATCTCTTATACTCTGCTGCCACCTGCGAGACGTTTTTGTCATAACTACTATTACTTTACGTTCTTTTCAGTTCAGAGGCTGCATCAAAGCCTTCTGTATGCTCTAGCATAAAAAGTGTATAAAATATGTTATTGGGACCATGGCAATGTTTTTGGGAGCAAATGAGTTAAACAACCTTTTTTGACTCGAGACTCCCTTGAAAAGCGGTTCTTTAAATTCAATGGGATATGTCCCCGCTTTTCTTTACTGGTTAAATAATTGTAGCACAACTACAGAATGTGTTGAGAGGATTTGCCTGTTTTATACTTTGAATGTAGTTGTGACTCATTTTTCTGCAGCTTGCACTTCAAGCCAACAGGCAGCTACACAACATTTTACATAAGAGTATGTCTAATAGTTTTTCTCTGTGGCACAGAAGCTTGATGAGAAATCAAACTAAAGGGTTCGTTATTATTTTTCCGACACACGGTGGGCTCTAAAAGTGTCTGCGGTGAAACATTTAGGCAAGCGAACCTCATTACTATTCGGGCCGACAAAAGCATCCTGGTCCTCTGCTGGCCTCAGCCCACCCGGCCTGCCGCCTCTTCACACAAACACAAATGCGTCGAAAAGTCCAAAACAAAAGAGATGAGCTGTCGTAGAATCGCCGGCTTGCTTGTGCCTACGCTGGCGTGGAGGTGAGAGCTGAAGTAACTACCTGGCCTGACTCATCGCTTGCACAAAAACTCTTATGAAACCTCTTTCAATGTGATCGCCCCGCAACAAAACATGGCAACATCACAGTTGACATCCTGAACAGCTTTTTCGCGATTTGACAGCCTTTCTAATTGGCCACTAATAAGAGACTCCTGGTGCCGTGCCAGGTCTGTTTCAAGCAAAACAAAGATGACACACACGCACAACATTTTCTCACACCATTGCACCCTGTTTAATTGTCTCCCTGACATTAACTGTTATAAATCAAAGGTCTTAAATTATGCATGGAGTCCTGCAGCTCATTTATAGAGCCTCTGTGTGGAAGGAGACTGAGAGGATTTTCAAATTTTTGCAAAGCATTTTGGGCTCAATTGCCACGTCCAATTATATCAATACATAACTTGACTGGGAGTTCTTTTTAGAGGATAAAGAATACAGTATATTGCAGTGGCTACTGTTATAGTCTTTCTACTTATGTCACTGCATTTTTTTGTGGGTGAGTTCTAGTGTTAATTTCGTCAACGAAGACTAAGCAAAAATAATTTCGTCAACTCACATTTTTGACTGGACTAAAACTAGATTAGACGAGACTAAAACCCTCATTAATAAACAATAACTAGGACTACAGTCTTCCCTCGTTTTCCGCTGGGGTTAGGTTCCCAAAAATATCTGCAATAAATGAAATCCGTTAAGTAGTTCGCTTTATGTTTTACATTTATTATAAATGTTTTAAGGCTCTAAAAACCCCTCACCACACAGTTTATACACTTTTCTCATCAAGGCATTTACAAGTTCTTACATTTCTCTCTTGTTTAAACACTCTCAATGTTCAAACCTTCATAAATTTTACAAAATAGGTACACAACTGATAAACAATGCATGCAAAATTGCACAAAAAAAATCTGCGAAACATAGAGACCGCGAAAAGTAAACCGCGTTATAGCCAGGGAACACTGTAAATTATTACGCATTTTGGTCGACTAATAAACAAATAAACAAAAATGTACTTCACTTAATAAAAACTGGACTAAAATCTATGGACATTTTAGTTCATGAACAAAAACGAGACAAAAATTCTATGATTTTGTAAAATCTTGTCTCATGTGACACACACCAACACACCCCCTTTCAAATCTGCAGCTAGCGAGTGCAACACACACAAACACATGGGACAGACAGGAGGTAAAAAAAAACCAGTTAATTAAAGTTATAACGTCACAATAATCCAACGGATATAACGTTCCAACAATAATGTCAATCCAACTGCTAACTAATGCTGACTAACTTAACTCATAGGATGGAGTCATAGTAACCACTTGTTGATATACTGTAATTGTGTGTCAAGTTGTTTTTCATCAAAATGATGAAAGAAAATTTTATGTGAAATAGTTTTAGATCCGAAATGTTCAACATATTCTAGTGAGGAAAAAAATATACAGAGGTAAAATGATTGTCCTGACTGAAACTAGACTAAAACGTTGACAGTTTTTATTTATTTATTGCATTTTCTTGGACTAAAATAAAGACTAAAATGCTAGATTTATAGTCGACTAAATAAAAACGGGATAAAGTTGACTAACTACGTTAAAACTAACAAGCGGGATTGAAACTGGAATAAAACGGAGGCTAAATTTTAAAATGACGGACAAAATTAACACTAGTGTGTTCAAATGTCGCCTTGCATAAAGGATTACAAATCACAATCCAGCCACTAACTGTGCTAAGAATTGCCGATGTTCGCATTAGCCTTACTTTAGCGAATGAAAGATTGGCCTTCTTTCTTCTGCAGGAACGACAGTTATACCAAAATAAATTCATTGAAATTGAATCCCCAAAACCCAGTTACAAATTAACTGACAAAGACAAAAACAAAGGACATTTTAATTATATATATTACTATAGTTAGGTTTAATTAGTTTTATAAATGTAAAATGCTTCAGTTAGTTATTGTGATTTTATTCTATTAAATGCTTCTTTTTTTTCTTTTTAGTTTTGGTTAGTTTTCACTAACTATAATCACCATGATCTCAAAGCACCACTGTATTTAATTTGGAACGTATAAGCTCATACACTAAGTGTTGTGTCACACGCCCATTAATGACTATGTACACCACAGAATGGTTGCTTTCAACATCTTAATGTGACATCTACTTTCATAACTGCTCTGCCGCGTTGATAATTGTAACTGCAACCCTCAACAATGCGGTAAAATAATTAACTTGTGTGCAATCAGCATGCATGGGAACAAGACTGCTTTGTGAAAGTCTGACGCAAACACAACAATCTGTGCTTCTTATTTGGAGACACCATAATAGATTATAGCCCACCTTAATGGTCATTAATCTACAAGTAAATCAAGATAAGCAATCTAGATTCCTGCTGCGTCTTTTATATTACCAAGCCAGTGTCAGCTCAGTCATGCACAAGTCGGTCCGTATGCTGCGCTTCGACAACATCAGATAACGCACAGACTGTGACTTCCAGCATAATTGCCGCATCCTTCAGATGCATCTGAGGGACGGCTCGTGATAAATTACTATACTCCCCAGTTCTTGTCAAGTCTTTATTTGTCCTCTAAGGGAAGGTGGAAAGAAATGCTGACTCAGTGTATTAGCCGATTGTGAAGACAGCTTCTCCAGTGAGGACAATGTGACAACATCCTTGTCTTTGAGGCTCAGCTACTGCAAAATGCACACATGCAATCTCAGGTAGAATGTTTGATGCGGTTTACATTTCACACTGTTTTTTGACATCTCTGGCCAACAGGTTGCCATGGGAAACTGCTGATGCTGTTGTTCTCCGGCGGCTATTTATATCAATAGTGTGATTGCGTTTTGCAACTCCTTGCAGGCTTCCTGTGGAGACGGCCACGTGAGGCTTTCAAATTGCTCCTCTGGAAAGAGGAACTTTACATGCACACAAAAATCAGCATAACTGATGATGACACAGGGATGCTGATGAAGCATACCTTGTTGTTGGAGACAAATACAATCAATTCGGACTACTTAAAAAAAAAAAAAAAAAAAAAAAAAGTACAGTATCTATTTTTTTCCCCACATTAATTTTTTTCAACCTAGACAGACCGAAAACGTAATATAGAGTTGCGATTTTTTTAAGGTCCTCTTCCCATGAGGACCAAAAAAACACACAAAAGCAATAAACTAACCTGTATTATAATAAATCTTCTTGATTTTCTTGGTTAGGCTTACACCAGTTTTCCTCAAATTGGGGGACGGGTAAAGTGACACTGGGGTCGGTGGGGTTTTTTGTGGGTATCCTCAGTGAATGTTTTTTGTTTTATATTTGGGCCATACTAGAATAAAGTGTAATTGTACATCCACTACAGTAGGTGGCAGTGGCACGCTCACTGCCAAAGAGTGTGCAAGGTGTATTAACTCCTCTGTAGTAACAATTTAATGGACAAACGAAACTATTTATGGATGCGGCAGAGAGTTGGGGACGCGTAATATTTTCATCTTCCTGGGGGGGCGTAACAAAAATAATTGAGAAGCACTGACTTATGCTAGGCAAAGGAACCAAGAATGACAGTTTACGCATCTACTTCAATGAGAGTTCTTAATTTAATAAACATTTTGACTTACAGCGTTCACTATGACAACTAGATAAATAAATGCTTGTCACTTTTTTACTCGCGACTGCCACCTCTGTCCCAAAGCGTGACTGCAGCATCTGTGTCAGGCTCATTCATGGTGCACGTGCGAGTACGATCTTAAAGCGACAGCCACAGCTGACAAACGAACACCTGACTTCAAATGAGGTAAGAAAAACTCCCCCCCTCCCCTCCCCAAAGAAACTGTGGAATGTGAGGGTCCGCACACTCTACTATAAAGGGAAGATAAAAGCTGATAGGTGCAGTCAGAGTAAAACAGTAAGGGCTCTTTGTACTCATCTGGGCATTGGTGGAGCATGCATGATGTAGAAAACGCTTTAATATTACCTTTTTAAAACACACCACAATTGCATTCTAATATAATGCAAAGTTGATTTGAATTCGATTAATTGATCAGCCCTCCTTACCTGTGTTTGACCCGGATAGGTTATATCTAGAATTGGCCTTTTTGATGATGTTGTCGTGGATTTGGTGCCACTCACTTTCCGTATTGCACCTGAGACACCAGAGAGGGCAATAATCACAAATTCAGAGTTAAAACGTGAATTGTGAAATGAAATAAAGTTGTGAAATCTCATCACTCGCTATAATTGGTCTTCGAAGTTTGTTGTCCAAGAAACAGGTGGTGGAGCGTTGGCTGTTTACTTACGCATAAACCTTGAGCAGGTGGTCGTCCTTGGAGTCTGCCGTGAGCAGATCGGCGATGCTGACGACAGCGCAGCCGAACGGACGGCGGTACTGAACGCTACACTGGTTCTTCTTCTCCCCGGCGCCCATTCTCCCTGCACAAGGACGAGGACGTGGAAAGCTGTTTGAGAATGTTCTCACTAGTACATATTTCCACAACTATTGCCACTAGTGCTGTACTAGTAACATTAGAAGGCCTTACTGGTGGACACGTGTCACACACAAGTAGCCACCCAAACCACACTTGTAGCACCAATAACCTACTGGTAGTTTTGCCTCTTTAGTGGCATATACTGAAGCTGTCCCTCCTACTAGTAGGGTTGCATGGTGTAAGTACCTTGGTACATCGTCATCAAAAAGATAATATACCATTCTTTAATTTTTTTTAATCTAAATTATTTTAAAATTGGGGAGGTAGTTTTGACCCCCCCTCCCATTTTCATCCAGTTTTTCATGGAAAATTTCAAATGAATCTTTCAGTATTTTTCAACAATCCAGAGACAAGAAATGGCGACAAGCGTACCTATTTATTACATATAGTGTAGTGCATGTAAAATTATGTATATAAATTTAAAAAAAATACAAAATATATCTCAAATGTTCAATAGTGTTTAAAAATGTTCAATGTTCTGAATGGTTTAAAATGTTAAAATAATAATCCTAATTAATATATTAATATTTTTATTAATATTATTAATTCATTTTAATTAATAAAAAAATAAAAGATGTTAAAGTTGTTTTTTTTGGTTAACCATTATGATTTCAATGAATTTTGCCATATTTCTGTATCGTTTCAGTATCAGTATCGAGGTATTTTATACAGTTAGAGCACCAAAATACAATTTTGGTTAAGATCAGGGGATGTCATTATTTGTCAACTGTGGACATATATGATTATCAAATATGATATGAGTCTATAAGACTATTTTGCGATAAAGGGCTATATAATTAAATATACCTTGACTTGGTATTGTGACAACACTGCCTACTAGTACGCCAAAGTTGTCCTACTGTTTCTACTAGTGCACCTGGTCATTCTACTAGTGCGTTGAATTGTCATGCCCACCTATTCTTATGATGTGCACGACAATGTAGACATCTTTCCGTAGATCGCTGCTCCCCAGATCCTAGTGAGAACATAAAACATCATTATGACACACTTGGTTAGGGATTTATGACAATGCATGGCATTTAGCACTTACCACAAACAGTGTACACTGTCTCTCCGTCTTCTCCGGCGACTTGGGCAAGCCACTCTTATTCAGCCTGACAAAGAACCTTTCACTGCATCAAGAAACAAATTGGAAGAAAAACAGGATCAGCAAGCGTCACTGTGAAATTTCAAGCGCTCAATTAAGTGTAAATAAATGAATTGTAAATGTTAAAAAAAAATGCAAATGGAGTGCCATGAAAGAGAAAGTAAGAGAAAGGATAATTTTTCCGCATGTTGGACAATAACAAGAGTGTCCATCAAAAAGTGCCAAACTAGCTGTAAAACACGAGCTCTGACACTTTTGGAAAATGTGAACTTCATGCTGGAAAAACACATGGGATCATATTTCAAGTCAGTACAAATGACCAGAATATTAAGCGCATGACGGACAAAAGCAGAAAGGACGGCTCACATTTGCACTGCCGGACGAAAAAAGAAGCGGCCGAGGCGTCCTGCTGGGCCCTGGCGAGGCCGGGGGGCTAATCCAGTTAGGTGACTTTCACAGTTGGTGCGATAAGCAGAGAGAAAGCCTTGTAATGCGCCACAGCGCCCGACAACCAGCCAACTTGCTGACGCGACTTGCTCAGACTGCAAGGGCAGAACGCACCAAAAATTTAAACTTACAACTCTGTGCTGTGACATCTTCAACAAGTCTTTTATTAACGCTCATGTTTGATGTCAATAATGCCAAAATCTCAACAAAGCAATTTCAAACAAATGCACTTTTTTATGATGAGCAGAAGGTTCGTTTAAGAATTCCCGCCTTGTTTTGTTTTCTTCTAGCCCATTCCCAGATGGATTTTTTTGAACCAACACTTTGGGGAACCAAACCAGCTGGTGTTTTTGGTTAGGTTGGCACGTGTGTTTGAATTAATTAGCCATCAGATGATTTATTGTGTGAAGGCTGAAGGCATTTACACACGTTATTCACATTTGTTATTCAAGTGGAAGGCAACCTTTAACAATTCTTGACAATAATATGTTATATGAGACCTCACTAGTTTAAACATAACATTCTGATGAATATTACATTTGTGGAATATGAGTTATGAAGCAAATCCAGCCATTTTTATCCATGTCAGGGGGCGGCCATCAATCAATGTTGCTCAGGCAACGACCAATCACAACGCAGCTGTTTTCTGAAGCTTTGACCTTTGATTGGTTCTTATCTGAGACATGAGCAACATTGATGTCATCTTCAGTTGACAGCAAGTGGCAAAATGGCCGCCCTCTGAGGTGGATAAAAATGGCTGGATTTTGCTGCTTAACTCATATTCCACTAACACGATATTAACCAGAATACCATATGCTAGTGAGGCTGCATAAAACATAATTAAAAAAAAAAAAGGTTGATTTCCCTTTTCATCCCACTTTATTCACACGCTTCTTCTTCAACATTATTCATCCGATTCACATCATTCTAAATTCAAAATGTTAAAAAAATTCATGCCATGGGTGCTTCCTTTTTTTTTTTATTCCAAAAATTCACAGATGACCCGTAATTCAAAAATTTACAAGTGAAAAATTCCCCATTCATTCCTATTGAGGCCAAATTTCCCACAAAACTTCAAAATAACAGATTCAGATTGTTCCCATTTGAAATTTAAATCATCCGACTTACTCAATTTACCTTGTGAATGATTTTCAACATGCCAACATTTTGCTCAAGTTCCCATTTTTTTCCCCCCTAAAAAAATTCCCATATTAGGACATATTCTATATTATTCACTAAAACCTCAACATTACTTGGCTGATTTAATCTATACCCACTTCAACATGTCCACATCATTCAAGCCATCTCATTTATTACTCCCATTCACAAAATTTTCTACAGCCCAAATTGCAAATATTTGCATATTCACCTCCATTTTTCAGGTATATTGACCAAATAAAACCATTCCAACTTCGAAATATCAGCTCATTCCATGTCATTCAATATCATTTCACGTCATTCAATATCATTCTAAATTGTTCCAAATTATTCCACATGCTTCAATGTTTTTTTTCAGCCTTTCAGCCTTCAAACGCAATTTCTCTGAAAATTGCAAATCCAGTTAAAAAAAAAAAACTTCAACAAGTTCAAGCATTTATACGTTAGATTTGTCACACTTGTATTCCTTTAGTGGAATATATTCCCTTCTTTTATCTTCACTTGGGAATTAGATGTAGATGCGTTTTCTCCTCACTAACTGCTCCCTGTGACTTTCCATGCCATTTATCCGACCATAGAGAGACAGATTCCTGTGCATCAGACACCATGCTTTCCGCCACCTTAATTAGCAGTCTATTGTAAAAACCGGCAATTAACAGCTACTCATGCACACGCACACACATGTCCTCTCCCCATCCCATGCCAGCCCTCCCTCCTCACAGCTGCAGTGTGTTGATCACCCGAGCTTAGAGAGCCGGTGTTTACCCCCCAGTGGGACCTTATCTGGCTCAATCAGCTCTCGTATTAACACAACATGAATGGCCGGGTTCCCTTCCCTCTGGGCCCGCTGAGCACTCGGCGTTCCCTCTCCTGATATCGATAATTGCATTTGGAGCCGTGCGTTCGCCCCCATGGAAGGGGAAATGGGGCCTGTTGGGTAAAACATTGGTTCTATTAACTAGCGCTGTAGTAAACTATTGGAGTAGAGTAGTATGGTGAAAAAAGAGAAAAGGTCACAATTGTATGTTGAAAGTACAGCACTGTGCGCCAAAGGCCGCGGTTGAACACAAAGAAAACGGCGTGGAGCAAGGGAACGGGTGGTGTTGGCATGGTACTGAGACAACGGGTCGGACCCCCATCTGGTTGGCGACACACAGAAAGCACCAGCTCCGGAGTCAAGCAGTGAAATGGCTCCTTGCCAGGCGGCCAGTGTAAATGCGTGTGTCTGTTTACTTGCGCCGCCAGACAGTGAGAGACAACGTTGGCAAGGTGCCATGGCGGGATTTTTCCCCCCCCTCCTCGAAGACAACCGATGCAATCGTCGCATCGACACATACGCAACATCGTTCATAGCTGAATGCATCACCCATGATGACCCAAATACTCGCCCTAAGTGTGAACCTAACCTACATAAGTAATTCCAGTCGATGAGTTTTATAACGCTCCATACAACACAAATTCACCAAACAACACATACAGTATTCACAAATGTGTTTCTGAAGCTGCTGTAAGACATTTTGATGAGGAAAATGACATACAATTAGTATGCGGGTTGTTTCAGATCAATTTGTTTATGTTTAAGCCCTAAAAAAAAATGTTTCCTTGTCAAATAGTGCGTCACCTTAACAACAGCATTCAACAACACTTTTGAAAACTTTCACTAATTCATCATCTTTGGATGAAACACCCAATGTTTGAGGTCTATTGGATCAAATCTCTAGGAAAAGTTTGTTGAAATATTACTTCTATAAAAGACCAAAAATGGAGCACAATTTAGATGGTGAATTATAAAATGGTGGACTTCCTGTTAGGTTTAGCATATGGCTCAAAGAAACATTTGTAAGTTTTGGGCAATTACATGTGCATTTTGGCGAGCAAAAGCGAAATGTACAACCAAGGTGTTTCATAAAAAAAAAAAAATAATAATAATAATAATAATAAGG